>NC_058133.1:174666501-174766800 GCF_016433145.1 Gracilinanus agilis
CTCTCTCTCTCTCTCTCTCTCTCTCTCTCTCTCTCTCTCTCTCTCTCACACACACACACACACACACACACACACACACAAACACACACCTTCCTATCCCCCTCTTAAGGTTCTTTTTAGATCTGTCATATACACTCTGGTTCTAATAAACCTCAGACGAGGTTGAAGGCCTGAAGGACCATAACTACCAAAGCATTTTGAAGGTATACACAATCTGATAGGCTCTCAGAGATTATGAAAGTTATCCATTGCACCCTACTGTCCTTCTTTTCCAGAAGAACAGTTAGGACTATTGTGACATAGTGAATTCTAAACTAGATCTAGAATAATCCCTTAATCAGAGAGGCTGTCTAATGAAAAGATAGGGAGCAGAAAGATTTCAAATCAGTAAACATGATTTTTGAGATCCAAATCTGCCACTAAATAACCTTGGGACTTTCAGCAAGTCTTTTAACTTTCTCATGTAAGGGAAAGGTGCCTACATTACCCATCTCACAAATTATAAGGATCAAATAAAGTAATGTGTGTAAAGGGATTTGTAAATGATAAAGCAGAAAGTGATTTTTAGACTTGAGGTGAGATTCTATCAGTGTAGGATGGTGATGGCAAACCTATGACACATGTGTCAGCATTGACATGCATAGCCATTTTGATGACATGCAGCTGCAAGCAGCCACATGCCGTGGATGAAACATTTGCTGTAGTGTAGTATAGACACTCTGTGCACTATAGATGACAATTCTACCGATATTAATTTACCTATTTTGGTTTATTAAATACAGTCATATATTACAATTATACATTTTTGTTATTTAAACTATAAATATTGCGAAATTATGGTTTGTTTTTTCTCAAAGCAACACACCACCCGAGTTATGCTTGGATTTTTGGTGAATTTTGACATACCAAGCTCAAAAGTTTGCCCATCACTGGTGTAGGAAATTAAGAAACTCATTCTTTCAATGAATATCAGCAACTGTTCTAAAACTTAGAGAGTTGCCTAGGGGCTTATTAGTCATCTTTTGTTGTTTGTTTGTTTGTTTGTTTGTTTTAACCCTTATCTTCCATCTCAGAATCAATCCTGTGTATTGATTCCAAGGCAGAAGAGGCTAAGGGCTAGCCAATGGGGGGTTAAGTGACTTACCCAGGGTCACACAGCTAGGAAATGTCTGAGGTCATATTTTAACTCAGGACCTCTCATCTCTAGGCTTGATTCTCAGTCCACTGGGCCACCCAGCTGCCCCTTCATCCCTTGTTTTTTGAAGATGACCAGTGACATTACAGGGTGATATCCTGAGATGAGTGTGAGTTAGATTTAATTGAGTTGCACAAAGTTGTCATTATTACTCTCTCTCTTCCAGAGTTATCAAAGTCCCTTGGCAGGACAAAAGTTAGGACAATTGGTAGTGGTCCAGGATGAAGTAGATGACCTTAAAATCTTTGATTTCTGACCAAGCTCTAAGAGCTCCACAGAGCACGCTTCAGCTGCCTTCATGGCCACTTGAACAAATTGTTCTCATCCACCCCTTCTGTTGGGGAATTCTTCATATACTTAAGGTAGACGTCCCCTTAACTCACTGGTGGGAGGCACTGAGAAATTAAATGACTGGTCCAGGATCGCACAGCCAGTACTTAGCCAGGGTAAGACCTGAACCCACGTTCTTCTGTCTGGAAGTTCAGTTATCTATGGACTCATACCATACCATTTTATGTAAGATGATATTGTTATTATTGAAAAGTATCATTTGTGGCATTTCTTCATGTGTAAAATGTTGATAATAAAACTTCACAGTATTTTTGTGAGGCAAGCCTTTTGCAAATCTTACAGTACTTTAAAGAGATAGGCTACAATTATTTCTATAAAAAGAATAATATGTCAGTCTTCCCCTCAGTCCCACTTTACATTAGACCAATGGGTAATAATATTCATGGCAAGGAAAGACCTTTTAAAAATCCATTTGAAAGAGATAAGTCATCTCTCAGATAGTCATCAGTTCATCAAAAAGTTGATAAACAGAGCAAAAGGAAGGAAAAATCCTTCATATAATCCCAAAGGAGACAGAAGCCAGAAGTCATTGGAATGTATCGCTCAGTGTAAAAGTAAAACCTATTACAGAGCTACTTATCAGTGATTTGGAGCAAATAATTCAAGCAACAAGGACTCTTGAGGAATTGAACAATGGAAAGTTTGGCTATAAGAAAAAAATCATCCTCTTATCTATATCCCAGCAAGCCAATGCTCAAAACAAAGGTAGTATGGGTATGTAAGGAATTTCAACCCAGAATTAAATAATTTGAAAAGAAACAAAATTAAGCTGTGATTCCAGTTAAATAAACCAAAAAGTTAAACCCATTTCTATACCTTGAAAATCTTTTTAGCTTGCATATAATAGTTATAATGTAGAAATGAAATTACAAATAAGGAAGAAAAGTTTAATTTACTTTAGTGATGTTTCAGAAATGGATAAACCAAGTATTATACTAAAACCTATAATATGGTGAAGAAAAACAACCTAGGAAGTCTGCTCCCAAGTTCATTGGTTAGATCCAACAGTTTTTTATTTATTCATTCAACGAACATTTATTTACCACGTACTATATACAAGACACTGGACTAAATGCTGAGGATACGAAGACCAAAGAAGCCTACATTCTATTGGAGGAAAATATATACACAGAAAAATAAATACAAAATATAAACTAAGTGAGTAATTAGGAGGTTGAGGTAAAACTAACAATGGAGGATCAAGAAAGGTGTCTTGCAGGAAAAAGTAGCATCTGAGTAGAACTCTCAAGTGAATTAGGGTCTCTTACCTCTTGGAAGAGAGAAGAAGGAGGACATTCCAGGCATGGGGAACAGCCTATGCAAAAGTATGGAGGCAGGATATGGAATGCTATGTCAAGGCAACATCAAGAAGGCTAGTTTGGTTGGAAAATACTGTGTGTGTGTGTGTGTGTGTGTGTGTGTGTGTGTGTGTGTGTGTGTGTTTTGAGGGGACAGGGCAGCACAGGGATGTCTAATGTGAAATATGCCCAGAAAGTTAGGCTGAATGTAGCCAAATTATGAAGGATTTTACATGTGGAAAGAGACGAACAAGGGCAACCTAGGATGAGAAGAAATGGATGGGTTGCAATTATGGATCCACAAAAGTATGGATGCATCACAATACTATAATGCATAGTGAAACAGTATCTTTGAATGTAGGAAGACACATTCCTGAAAAACAAATTTCATATTGGACTTGTTCAAAATCTAAAAATGTTTAACAATACCAAGTTGTCCTTTTTTAAGTAATTCCAATACTCCCACCTTTCATTCTAACCTTTACCTACACTGAGAAAAAACACACAACACTATCATTCCCTATTATGATTTCTCTGATGATTTCCAAATGTTTCTTTGCTATGCAGCACGAGTATACAGTTTCTGATCCAGATGCTTAAAAGAGCAAGTCTAACAAAGAAACTTAATCCGAGCTGAACTTGGCACAGATTCCTAAAGGACGATGTTTTGGAAGCGGCTCAAACAAAAGCTGAAACAGAAATATGCATCCACCACGCTCTCCCTGGCTGGGAGCAGAAATGAAAGCCGCAGACGGTTTCCATAAGCATGAGTGAATGGGAGCTGATGTTTATAAGACATAGTTTAAGTGTCAAAGCAGCATTTGAGATCTGTGCTTCCTTTTTAAGAGTATAAGCATCTGTTTAATTCACAAAGAGTAAAACAAAGAAAGAAATACAGTATTTACCACCCTGAAAGTTAGTCAATAACAGAATAATTTCTGAGATAAAGTTATTTCCAATTCTCGAAACATGTTTATGCCTTAAGAGAATTTTTTTTCTTTCTTCTATATGATAAGACATATTTATAGCATAGCAGCCTTGGAAAGTGAATGTTTTGGGCATCTTGGGCCATATTCTTCCACCTACTGGGAATAAGGTGGGCAAAACTTGGAGTGATGGATTAGTTCTCTGTGACCACTAAAGTACTATTCTAATGGGCACATGCATATTTGTTTCTAAATATGTGGTTTCTAAAGCATTATTACTTTTTTCTCCCAAGCATATTGGAATAATAATTTACTAAATGGTAGCGCAGGGACCTCAAAGATTAATACACCTTCTTACAGTGCCCAATATATGCAATAATTTGTCTCCCTGACCATTAAGTATTGCTCTTAGTCTGAATTGTCGGGTGTCCTTGGGAAAATCACTAAACATCTCTGTGCATAAGTTTTCTCTTTTTCCAGTGGGAATAAATGCATAGACCTATTACATGGATTAAAAAACAGCAGTCATGTCAAAGGTGTGAAGATCACAGAAGTTATGAAAAGATTTGTTGGGTTAACTTCAGTTACCTGTTCATTTCACTTATTTAGACCAAGTCATTCATTTCCTTGGCCATACTTGATATGTGAGGTATTACTATATTAAACGCTTTGTTCAGATTCAAGAATTCTTGAAATATTTTAAAGGTGGTGTCCTCCCAATATTTAGTAAAAGCTAGAGAGAAAGGTCATCTTCTCCAAAAGAGAGGCAAAATGGTACTCAATGAAAAATGAAGTCTTTTGGTATTTATGTAAATATGCAAAGACCTGCAGTTTCATATTTTGAGGGACTCTATCCACCAATATAGATCATAACTCAATAGATAAGTTCTAGGGAGTTGTTTGAGGTAGAAAGAAGGTAAATGGTTTTCCCAAGATCACACAGATAGCAAATTTCACAGGTGGGATTTGAATTCAAGTTTTGTTGAAATCTAAGTCTAACATTCCATACTGACATTGTTTGCCATCTTGTCATATTTTTAAATTTGTTTTTCTGACTACATGTTGGTAAACTGCAATTTAGTAAAATTTTAAATTTAATTTTCAACTAGATTTTTTTTGCTATTATTGAGCTATTTTATTCTTCAATAAAACACTGTAGAATATGGCAGAATCCAATGTACTCTTATACAAAACATGTAAAATTTTAGTAGACATATTGATTGTATGGCAAGTCATTTAATATCTCAGTGCATTAGAGAACTCTTGAAGACTAAAAACCTCATTAGTAGAGGGAATTTCCTCAATTGTGAGTTCCCTATATCAGTGAAATCAAAGGTCCAGCCCTTATCCTCAGTCTATTATTTGATAATTAATTATTATTGGTATATTGCCCATCAAGTTTCCTTATCCTTGAGGAATTTTTGATTAACCACAAAAATCTCTTATGGAAAGGATTAGGTCTATTCAATGATGTTGTTTTAACTTCTTAAGAAATTCAAATTATTGTAATACCTGTCTTTTTCCTAATAAGTAGATGACACAAATCCTGAACTTGTTTTTTTATAAATTTCTTTCTGACCTTTAAGGCTATGAAACATTTAATTGGTGATATTTAAATATTTTAACAGCTATAATATTTAAGTGTAAAGAAAATAAAGTAAAATTAGATAATATGTAATAATAAAATAAATTAGATAAAAAATAAAATTAGATAATATATAACATTCTTTGCAAATCTCTATATAAATAGCCATTATTACTAAATCAAACAACTCAATTGAATACTTATATGAGTTCTAATGTGGGAAACAAACAGGCCTCTGAGTTTTCTTCTGTTGAATGTTGTCTTGTTTTGAATTCACACCCACAATGGCAAAGATATTTCCCATACTGTTCACAAAGAACAGTTCTGTTACTTTGTATTGAGGCCAGAAGCAGCTGTATCCTGCACCCATGACACAATCAACAGAAAGTACTGGCTATTACAATGGCTGCTCATTAGGAGATAAAACAATCACAATATTTAATTCTTGGTTTCAGCAGCTGCTGGGTTTCCCCCCCTTCAGGCTTTCAAAACAACCTGTTCAGGGCTATCTTTTTTTTTTTTTTTTTTTTTCCCTTCCTTTTCTGATGTTCCCTGCATGTTCTAATTTAGTAAGGCAAGAAAACAATAAAACATTAAATGATAGCAGGCCATACAAAATGCACATTTGATTACTCATATCCTATACAGGTGACCAAATTTTGAAACTAAATGTGATTTCTTTTTTTAATAACAGGCACCATACTTTATCTTAACTGGTAATTATTACAAGGTTCAGTGCGGTAGGCTCCCTGTTGCAGGGACTATAGGAAATGCTCATTTGTGATGGGAAAAGCTTTATGGTAGTTGAGACACTTCTTTATCATCAGACAATAGAATTATGCATAGTTTTCTAGGACATTTATTCAGTCTATAACACAAATGGTCAAACAAAAACTATAGAGACTGATGAGTTTAGGCTAAAACGTCCTGTGGGTCTTAGTTTTGCTATCTGCAAAATTAAGAGTTTGAACTAAATGACTTTGAAGATCCCTTTCAATTCTAAATCTATGATCCTGAAATCTCATTTGGCTTGCTGTCCCAAAGAAATTAACTATATATAAGCTTACTCTTAAATAACTTAAGAAGTTTGTAGGACTCCACCTGATCATTAATGTTAAACTATTGCTTTTGTTTCTATTGTAGAGTTTGCATGTTTCATTTTTTTAATTAACATTTAAAAATTTTTAATATCAAGTTCTCTCTGTCACCCATCCAATGAGAAGATGAGAAACACAATAGCTATTTTACATATGAAGCCATGCAAAACATATTTCCACATTAGCCATGCTGAAAAAAAAAAGCAAGAAAAATAAAGTGAAAAAAAGTACTTCAACTATACTCAGAGTTCATCAGTTCTTTCTCTGGAGGTGAATAGCATTTATCATGATTCCTTTGAAATTATTATGGATTGTTGTCTCAATCAGAATAACTATCTTTCATAGTTGTTACTGTTATAATATTGCTATTACTGTGTAAAACATTTTCTCAGTTCTGCTTGCTTCATTTTGTGAATTTGTATATTTTAAAATCATTAATATTTCTGTCATGGAGGTCAATATTTTAATTTTAGTATTATTAGAAATTAACATTTAACTATTTAAGATTTAGAAATATTTTTAATTTATTCAACTGGAAAATTTTCATAGGTCATTCAAAGAACAAAGTATAAATATAGCGATATTGTCTGGCTTGATTTAGGAAATGGAGATTTCTGGATAACTAAATTTCTGAATAACTGAATTCTAGTACTTTTTAGATATTGAAAACTTTTTGATTCAAACTTAAAAAAAATTACATTCCTGAAAGCTGACATATCAAAGCTGATGGAAGACAAGCACATTACTTTCAGTGGAGCTGTATACTGTTCAGTGATTCTGGAAAAGAATTTGGAATTGTACAAGAAAAATCTCTAAACTTTCCAGACCTTGTGATCTAATCAATGCATTAGTGGACATATATCAATTTTATGTAATCAAAACATTCCTTCTTATCTTTAATGATTATTTCTATCCTTTGGGTTTTTTAAAAATAAGTTTTTAATGATTTTTCTAGGGTTTTTTTATACCACCATAGTTACCTCAAGTATTCTTCCTCCTCCCAGAGAGCTATCCCATATGACAAATAATATTTTTATAGAAGAAAAAAAATCAGGCCAACCAATCAATACATTGAAAAATCTCCCCAAACCCCCACATGTACAAGGTATAACACCCATGGACCTCCTACTTCTTCAGAGGAGTAAGTTGGAGTGTCTCCTCTCATCTCTCCTTTATTTAGCCAAGAAGTCTCCCTCTAGCCATTGTTGTGAAAGATACTTCCTTCTAATCTCTCATAATTCATTATATGAGTTTTTATATTTAAGTTACGGATGCATTTGGAGCTTATTGTCTGTAATAGAGAGTTGACTAATGAGGGTCCAGTTTTTAGAGCATGTACAGAGGGAGCTCTGCTAGTTTTGTGGCCAGTCCACATCCAAGGTTTGTTGCAGAAAGTTCCTAATGAAGTGGAATGGAAGGGCCCAGCTATCTACTTCAGGTGTTCTGTGGCTGTTTCTAGTCTGCTTATTTACTGGTAAAGAAAGGCCTTTTAATTGGTTTCAAAGCAAGAACTGAATGTGCATAAAGAGGCATTAACCAGGCAAGTCAAATTCTCTTCCTGGGTGCCAAATGAGGCAAGTATTGCCTAAATTCTCCTGTAGGGGATGGGTGGACTTTTTTGAAAAAGGATTAGAGACTGAATGACATTGAGCTTCAAAAGGTCAAAAGAGCTAGAGGTTTGCTAAAAGCCATACCTGCTAAAGTCTGAGGAGTGACATCCTCCACTCCAGCCCAACAGGGGACTGATCTGGCAGCCAACATGTCCTGCCCTTCAAAGGAGAGATTCACCCTTTGCCTATGCTGTACCCAGAAGTAGACTTGGTGGTGGGAAAAGAATGTTTCTAGCTACCATTTTAAATTCGAGCCCATTTTTCCAAGGAACTAACATGTTGAAGGGAGAATGTGTCTAGGGTCAGAGAAACATTTTTTTACTTTCATATTTGCTGTAGTTTTTCTAATAAATAACTCTTTGCAAATCTAATTGATATAATTTAGCTAACCAATATTGAAGAGATATGACTTGGCACATTAGAGAAAAAACACACAGGAATGGGAGCTCAGACTGAGAGTATCACAAAAACACTCAGGATTATCCCTATAACTCTGTGAGCGAGTGAGTGAGTGTGTGCGTGTGTGTGTGTGTGTACACTAAAATATGTCCACAATGAGCCTGAAGTGTTATATGTTAGTATATTGTGTTATATGCTGGTCTCAACCCAATTTCTACCAGATGGCTTTCTGGTTTTCTTGGCAATTTTGTCAAGTAGAGATCTTTACACCAGTAGTTAATGTCTGTGGGCTTATTGAATACTATATTACTATGTTTAATTCTTTGGGCCATTTTTTCTCCATAATGCTCTATTGCTATACTTGACTTAGATAATACTATACAACTTTTTACTGCCCCCTTTGAGTGATCTTCAACCTTGGTTGGCCCTCATTTTTAACTTTTGGCAGGGAATCTGTGGTATCCTATGTGGGGAATAAAAAAGAGAGAAATCTAGGCTATGATCTCTGTTTTCAAAGGAGCAATATCACATTGGAGATATAAGACCTATACATACTTAGCAATTATAGAATAAAAATATAAGGCAACATTATTCCCAATTATTAAATTTTAATTTCATTAATTCTCCAAATTAATTGCCATTAAATTCCCAAAGATAAAGTACATGGTGCTATAAGAAATGATGAAGGCAAAGAATTCAGGAAAGTACAGGAAGAACTGAAACAATATCAGTGTAAGGGACAAAAAGAAACCAAGTGTTATATAATTATAATGATCAAGTGAGGCCTCCAGAGGAGAGATAAGAAAATATAACTCTTTTTTTTTTTCCTTATTCAGGTAGGAGTCTAGGCTGGAACACTGAATATTCTATTAAAATCAGTTGACAGAGGCAGCTAGGTTGCTCAGTGGATAGAAAGCCAGGGCTGGAGTCAAGAGGACCTAGTTCGAATCTAACCTCAGACATTTCCTAGCTATCTGACCCTGGGCAAAGTTACTTAACCCCCAACTGTCTAACTCTTGCCAATCTGCTGTCTTAGAACAGATATTAAGACAGAAGGTAATGATTTAAAAAAATAAAAATCATTTGAAATATAGGCTGGCGGGGGGGGGGGGGGGGGCAGCCGGGTAGCTCAGTGGATTGAGAGCCAGGTCTAGGGATGGGAGGTCTTAGGTTCAAATCTGTTAGTAGACACTTCCTAGTGACCCTGGGCAAGTCAATTAGAAAGGTTAGGGAAAAAGAAGAAAAGAAATATTGGCTAGTTTTACTCATTTTTTACTTTCTCTTTATCATTCTTTATCACAAGGAATGGCTGTGTGGTTAGAGGAAGAGAAAGGGAAATATTTAGAAATGAAGGTAGGGCAGCTGGGTAGCTCAGTGGAGTGAGAGTCAGGCCTAGAGACAGGAGGTCCTAGGTTCAAACCCAGCCTCAGCCACTTCCCAGCTGTGTGACCCTGGGCAAGTCACTTGACCCCCATTGCCCACCCTTACCAATCTTCCACCTATGAGACAATACACCGAAGTACAAGGGTTTAAAAAAAAAGAAATGAAGGTAATATAAAAACAAAATATAGTGATACAATTTTTTAAACAAGAAAACAAATTAAAACCAAACCAAACATATAGTACAGATTTTGTCAGAGAGAGGAGATTACCACGCACCAGAATGGTTAGGCAAGGCTATGTCTGGAGGGGCAGTGCATCAGTTGGTGTTGGAAGAACATGTATAAGCTAAGAAGAGGCCCTAAAAGGAAGGAGGTTGGGTTTAATATCATTAAAGTCTATTTTATCTCCAGGTTTCTACAATTGTATATACTGAATGTTCAGGGAATTTCAGAATTAGAAGAGATTTTAGAATTCATATGTTATTACCCATTGAGTAGGAATCTTCTACAGTATTCTTCAACAAGTGGTTACTCACCTTTGCTTGAATATCCCCAGTGGGGCAGTAACCCACATGGTCAGTACACTCTCTTTTTGCATAGGTCTAACTATTAGGAGGTTTTCTGCTCTCTGGCAAACTAAGAGCAATGGTAGGAGAGGATGATAGGGTGAAACTGAAAACTGAAGTAACCTTAAAACAAATTCTCTTGGTATTTCAGTAATGAAATCCTCCTGGATGGGGTACAAGATAGGTCTAATTTATGCCAAATTCAAAGATTCTGGTATGGGTACTGTCAAAAATTTTCCTCCTTTGGACACAAATATTTATATTGGTGGTAACAAATGCCGTTTTTAGAAAATGTTTGTTAGTTTTCATGTAGCCTAAGTGAGAATCCAATCTTCTGATAAGCTAAAAACTACAGAAATTTCCTTCCTTAAAACTACTAGCCAGTACATGAGATCACAAATATTTAAAAATTTTTAAATAAAAAAAAAAAAGGAAAAAAGAATGAAACTCTTGGTAGGAACCCAGAAAAATCTAAGCTGACCAAAAGATTTTGAGTTTATCTTTTTAAAAACAACGTTTGTCTCTCTCTGTATACATCTACTGAAAACTTCTAAACCAGATTATAAAGCTAAATCCACTCAAACCCTTAATGGATGAGGATTTCAATTCTAGGACTGCAAAAACTTCATTTGTGGCCAAGTCTTATCAGCTCCAGTGGCAGACAGATTACAGAAGATGTGCTGTGGATCAGTGGGAAGCACAACCAGCTTAAACCAATTATACACTTATGGCCAAATTGCTGAACCACAGATGAAGGCCAAATGTATGAATTTCATTATCTACTGTACTTGTATATGAAAAATGATGATGTAAAATTTTTTAAAAGTCTAATCACTAAAATCATTTCCAAGAGAAATCAACATCCAAAACTGGAATTTCAAAAGTAATATGTTTAAGTATTTATAACTAATGAAGTTCATTAATTGAGCATTTTAAGAAAAAAGAATAATGTGAGGAAAGAATTGTTTATTGAATTTCTGTTTTCAGGTACTTTACTTTCTGCCTTTGCTAAATTTGTTTAAAGAGGAAACAGATGTGCAAGTTTGATTTAAATAGTATGTTACTCATTTCTGTTAGAGAAGAGAAGATAAAGTGCATCTAGGAAGAAGACTGGTGTTAAATGTCTACTTTTTTGCTTTTAAATACTGCTTAAATGTTTAGCCTCTGAATGAGGCTATCCAATATACTTAAAATATTGAAAAGAAATAGGAAGACAAGCATTGTACAATTTGTTACATTCAATTAGCAATTGTTTCATGCATCCTTCAGCAGAAAAGTCTGCTATGAACTAAGGGGAAGAAACCATAATGAGCTACTTCTGAGTCTGTTTTCTGTGCTATGTTTGCATAATAATGAGGTCCAATCTGCTGGAAAACAAATAAAGGACAAATTAATAAGGTTGTCATTTTTGTCTAATGATGCTTAATGCAGTTTTAGCAATCTGCTCAAGACAAAGGGCAGTCACTCAGACATAGCCAATTATGCATTCGCGTGGCAGATGAAATCTTTAATGATGAATCTGATTAACATGCGACAACAAACATCCAGTCTGCAAAAATTACTATGTCACCTCCTGCAAGCATTTCTCTCATCTCTACTATTAAGGCTTTACTCAGATTGAGGTCAGACTGGTATTCTCAAAAGGCGCATTAAGATAAAAGTTTGCCAAATGTGGCAACCACGGCAAAAACAACATCCTATTATGCAAAGTCCAGTTTCTTAACAGCAGACTGTCTAATAGGTTATGAAAATAAGAGCCTAATAAGTTTTTCTTAAAGAGTATCTAAAGGATTTAACATTTTAGTGAAGATTTTAAAAAGCAACCATGCTTCATCTCCAAGCACACAGAGTATTGTATAGTTACAGAGGAGGTCTATTAGAATCTTAGAATTTTTTCCTAGCATAAGTAGTCATTAGGACATAAAATTCTCTGGATCTCTTGCAGAAATAAAAGAATTACTACAAATATTGATATTGTCCTGGATAAACAATCCCTTTGGTCATATATAGACCTATGGCAGATAGAATGTAAACTCCTAGAAGGCAAGAAGTCTTCTATATTTTTGTATTCCCCATAGCATATAGCACAATAGTATTCATACGTGTAATGAATGGATGTTTTACTCATTCTTTCAAAAACCAATGAATGTAATATTTTTAAAAAAGAAAAGATTATATCAGGATGGCATATACTATTTTTTTAATCGAATAGCTGCTTTTCTTTAACAAAAAATCTTTTAAATTCTGATTTTTGATATAGAATGAATAAAAAAGATTATATAAGAAACTAAATTTGTATGTAGTTTCTTCATGTATACATTAATTATTTAAAGGAATTAATAAAATTATTCTCTTTGTACACATTCTTGCATGCCTTTTTGTTTCTTCCTGTGCACTTAAAAAAAAATTAAACTGCTACTTCTCAGTTTGATTACAAACCATGGAGAAAATCAGATTTGGGATCAAGTTACAATCCTATTTTGGAAATTTATCATATTTGCTAATTAGGCCTTATCTATGGAACTTTTTTTTAAACCCTTACCTTCCCTCTTGGAGTCAATACTGTGTATTGGCTCCAAGGCAGAAGAGTGGTAAGGGTAGGCAATGGGGATCAAGTGACTTGCCCAGGGTCACACAGCTGGGAAGTGTCTGAGGACCTAGGACCTCCCGTCTCTTGGCCTGGCTCTCAATCCACTGAGCTACCCAGCTGCCCCCTATAGAACATTTTGAAGAAGCCAAGTTCTGATATTGGAACTTTAACTATAAACTTAAATTCAATTTAAAAACTAGAAACTAGAGGTCCCATTTCATTGTTAAAAGACATATAAACACTTCAAGACTACAAGCCTCTTGAAGAAACTTCAATTTTAAAAAAAAGAGATACTGGTGTGATTTTTAAAATTCTTTATATTCTCTTTAAATATTGAAGCAAAGTTGTAGATGAAACAAGTATGGGAAGGATAACTAGCATATCAACCAGCAGACATTAATTAAATATCTACCATATGCCAAGTACTGTGGAAGGATTCAAAGAAAAAAGGGAAACAAGCTTTTTCCTGTCCTCAAAGTGCTTATATTTTAAGTTGGGTGGATGGGTGTAGAAGAGACTATCTATTTTTTTACCAAACTATCTATCTACCCGTGTATGTGTATGTATATGTATATGCAGGTGTGTACACGCATATAACATATATATGTATATACACAAACATATGTATACATATACCTATATAAATTATAAAATAACGAGAGAGGTGGTGTATCAAGAAAGGTTTCTGTAGAAGGTGAAGTTTGGGCCACCAAGTGTTCCAGAGGTGGGTGAGGAACAAGCATTCCAAGCAGGAGGATTGAGCCATGCAAAAAGTATAATGGTGAAGGATGGAATCTTGTGTATGAACAACAGCTAATAAAACAATTTGATTGGAACTGAGAATGCTCAAAAGGGGCAACATGAAACCAGACTAGAAATGAAGGGGCAAAGCTCCATATGCTAGTCTAAAGACTTATAATTGATCCTAAGATAATGGGAAGCCAAAGAAAATATCTAATCAAGGAAATGACAAGGTCAAATCTAGGTTTTAGGAATATCAATTTGATAGCTCTAGAGAAGAGGGGAGAGATAAGATAAGGCTATTGAAATATTCCAATTGAAAGGCAGAGAAAGCAGTGTGAATGGAGAAAAGGGGGTGGGTGTAAAATATTATGGAAACAATTGATTGGTTCTGGGAGCTTATGGAGAGGAAAGCATACAAGGTTGGGGCTGTGAACCTTTAACAGCAAGCAGGATGGTGTGCTTTTTTAAAAAATTAATTAGTTAATTTGTTCATTACTTATAAATATCCAGTTAACTTCTTTTTCCCCTTCCTTCCCCCCCATTAGAGAAGGCATCATTTGACAAAAAAATGATATGTGTATATGTAAAACTCTGTCTTACTTATTTCTGTTTATCAGTTCTTTCTCTGGAGACAGACATACTCAAGCCCTTCTTCAAAAAGTATTTCTGTTGTTGTATAAAATGTTCTCTTGGTTCTGCCTGTTTTACTCTTTAGAATTTCATGTAGGTCTTTCCAGGTTTTTCCAAAATTAACCTACTCATCATTTCTTATGGTGCAGTAATATTCCATCACAATCATATGCCACAACTTGTTTAGCCATTCCCCAATTGATGGATAACCCTTCAATTTTGCCACCACAAAGAGAGCTGCTATAAATATTTTAAAACATATAGTTTCTTTTCCATTTTCCTTGATCACCTCAAGAAATAAACCTAATTGTGGTATTGCTGGGTCAAAAGGTATATAGTTTTATAACTCCTTAAGCATAATTTCAGATTGCTCTCCAAAATGGATGGATCAATTCGCAGTTTCACCAACAGAGTATTAGTGTCCCCATTTTTTCACATCCCCTCCATCATTTGTCATTTTGCCTTTTTGTCATGTTAGCCAAACTGATAGGTCTGAGATGATATTTCAGAGTTGTTTTGATTTGGGTTTCTCATCTATAATGATTTAGAGCATTTTTTCATATGGTTACATTTAGCTTTGATTTCTTAATCCAAAAACCATCTGTTCATATCTTTTGACCATTAATCAATTGGAGAATGGCTCATAATCTCACATTTGACAAGTTCTCTATATATTTTAGACATAAGACCTCTATCTAAGAAACTGTCTATAAAATTTTTTCCCCAACTTACTACTTTCCTTCTAATCTTGGCTATATTCGTTTTATTTGTACAAAAAGTTTTCAATTTAATGTATGATGTTTTTAATAGAAGTGGGGAAAGAAGGGGCAACTATGTAGCACAGCAGATAGAGTGGTAGGTCTGGAGTCAGGAGGAACTGGGTTTAAATCCATCTCAGACAATTCCTAGGCAAGTCATTTAACCCCAATTACTTAGCCCTTCCTGCAATTCTGTCTTAGAATTAATACTAAGACAGGAGGTAAGGGTTAAAAAAAAATGAAGCAGGTAAGTTAGGAGGAAGAGTAGAGTTAGGGGGAAATAAAATAACTCATGTTTTGGACATGGTGAGTTTGAACTTCCCACAGGATATTCAGGAAGACATTGCATTTGTTCTGATCACCAAGAACAACAAGTAGAAGTCATCATGGGGCAAAGTTAGGTTTGAGGTGGGGGAAAAATGTAATAATCAGAACTTTACCAAAGGGAAGGGTGGTCGGGTGGTTGGGTCTCCCACCCGCCCCAGTCTATTTAGGGTCTTCTTATGCAGGTATAAATGATATATAACAGATGCAGGTATAATTGATATATACCAGATTATATTCAGTCAATGAACACTTAATTGCCTACTACATGCCATCTGATATGTTGGCTTAGATAGCTTCTGAGATCCTTCCAACTCTGAGACTTTGTGAGAGATTCCTCAGATTTATATATTTATAAATTATATATATATATATATATATATATATATATAACATGATGTAATTCACTATAAGACCTACTATTTCAAATTGACTACGCATACAAAAAAAAAAGAGTGAAATGGAGGAATACTTTAAAAATATAAATTGCCTAGATTAACAGAGAAGGAACTAGAATAGTTAAATAAACCTATTTTAGAAAAAGAAATTGAACAGATTATAAATGAAATAAAGAGAGCTGCTATAAATATTTTAGAACATAAGGGTTTTTTTTCTTTTCCCTTGATTTCTTTGAGAAATAGATCCAACAGTATTATTGCTGGATTTAAGAGTATACAACCCAAAGTGTTTCAATGAGAAACAAGCTCTTAACAATAGAGATTAAGTGAACACAACTAGTAAGAGTTCAAGGTGGAATCTGAAGCCTTGTGTTTGTGACTCCAAGTCCAGAACTCTAGGAATTGTGTCATGATGCCTCTCACTGGCTTTCTGAAAGTCCCAGCTAAAACTTCACCTTATACAGGAAGTCTTTCCTGATTCCCTTGAATTCTAATGCTTCTCTATTTATTGCTTGTTTCCAACCTATCCTGCTTATACCTTTATTGTACAAAGCTGTTTACACTGTGTGCTCCTGGTGGGCTGAGTCTCTTTTGCCTTTCTTTGTATCATCAGCTAAAGCACAGGGTCTGGCACATAATAGGCACTTAAGTGTTTCTTGACTGACTGAATATAATCTGGTATGTATAAAAAACAAACAAACCATACAAATACTTTTTTTAACCCCTACGTTTTTAAGCCTTTCTTTCTGGTTGAGGTTAAGTGATTTGCCTAGAGCCCATGAATACTTATAATACAAGTTAGAATGTGGTAAGAGAGATACAATGCTCTGTGCAAATTCAGAAAGAAACAATACAACCAGCTAGAGGAATCAGGGAAGGCTTCATAGAAGAAGTGGCAGATTTTACTAAGAAGTTTGAAAGGGCACTGTAAAGTTTGCTGAAAAATAAGTAGCAATACTATCTGAAAGGATGAGTGAAGCTACAGAATTAGTATCTAAGTCTGACTCATGTCTCCTAAGAGATGTCTGCTGAATGATAAATGCTCTAAAAATGAATTTGCTAAAGAAAACAAAAAAATTAAGTTTACTAGGGTTTTAAAAATAAAAAGTTGTTTTTACATCACTGACATTTCATAATGTATTCCTCCATACTCCTCTTCCTAGATGGTGATTCCTTATAATAAAGAATAAAAAAGGGGAGAAAAATCAGTTGAGCAAAACTAACTAAAATACTAGAATAGCCTGATTTAAACATTGTTCATGGTCCCCCATCTCTGCAAAGAAGCATGAGGAGGTACTTAAGGAGTTATTTTAAATAACCACTCAAGGCATTAGCTGCTAATAGTGGTTATAGTCACAGTTTCCTATAAGGATGAACCATTAGGGGGAAAAATACATATCTAAAAAAAATTACATGATCTTTTAGAAATTCTTTCCCTGTGATGTAGTGGCAAGAGCACTAGTTTTAGAACTAGAATATCCAGGTTGGAATCCTAGCTCTGTGTGATCTTGAGCAAGTTGCTTAATTTTTCTTCCTCAGTTTCCTCATTTGTAAAATGAAGGGGTTAGACTAGATGGCCTCAGAGAACTCTTCTACCTCTGAGATTCTGTGAACCTCCTCAGATTTATATCAAGGATAACGGGGCCATGATGTGATTCAAGATGACATATGACATCTTCAATTGACAATAACATGAAAACAAGAGTGAGTTACATTGTTCAATACATACATGTGTGCAATACTATATGGTTTGATTTTTCAGTATGAATTATTTCTTGGTCTATAATATGGTCCTATGAAATGTTTAACTCTTTTTCTCAATTGTGTCATTTAAAAAATATACCAGGTAGAGGTTAACCAAAAAGGAATAAGGGCAAAACCCCCTTTTCTAAAGATATAATGGACACTAAGAATGGAGAATAAAAATAATCCTTTAAAAAAAACTTTTAGAGATAATATCCCCTCTCTCTCCTCACTCTGTCTCTCTCTGTCTCTCTCTCTAAATGGAAGAAGTAGAAAGTGTTCCTGCTTCCTGATGGAACACCAGACTTGGATGTGTCCCAGGATTCTTAGTTCACTCATCATGCTACTTCAAAGCTGAGTCACAAAGGATCCCATGGTAAGTCTTAAATAAAAGTGCTGCTCCAACTGAAAAGTATTTGTATGTTTGTGGTCAACACTTTTGTTCTCTTTACAAACCCACACAAACTAAAGATTCTCTTATTAGCTGCCAGAGTGGGAGTTACCCTCTTCTTGACAGTCCTCTCTGCTTTTTCTGAAAAATTTCCTCAGATCTCAGGACCAACTTGTTCTGATCTCTACTCCAACCTTGATCTTCCCTCCTCTCTTGCTTATTTCCTTACATTCTCTTCTTTTCAAATAATGTCATCCTTATTGTGACATAGTGATTCTTCATTCACCACCCTCTTCTTTCAAGTACAGGCTTCACATCAAGATATACATGTGAAATTACAGTCTGCTTATTTGCAAAAAGGACAAAAATTTCTCAACCAGCTAAACATATTTTTGTTAATATTCTCATGATCTAATATTAAGAAATGAGAGCAAGCAAGAAATTATTTCTAGTATGAACAGGGGCAAAAAAACAGTTTTGAATAGAATTGATGAGACTTGTTGTAGCATCAGGAAAGAAATAGGCCCCTATTATGTGAAAATTCTGAAATATTATTTAATGGGTGTGTTTGAAGTCAAAAGGGAAAAAAAGGAGAGGTTAAGAGACCTGCAAGTGGATGAAAAAATATATAGGTTATTTACTCTGCACCATAATAAAAACACAAAGTATGTAAATCTTAGAGCAGCTGATTACACAGGAATACATGATGCACCTGGGTTTAAAAAAATCAACACCTTCTGAACACATGTTTTTCTGTACTGTATCAATGGGATTGCTGACATTAGCTGAACAAACTAAGCCTAGGAAAAATAGAAATAGCAGAAAGAATCTTTTTTCATTTGCACGTACTAGATTTCTGGACATCTGTATCAATTAAAATAATCATTACATTGAAAATAAACCAAACTCTATGATTTGCATTTTGGTACAGTCATAACAAGGTAGGACATAGGTACAAGATCATATTCCTAAGCTAACTTATTTCTTACTAATGTGAGTTATTTTCACTTACTATGTGTGATGTACAATCATCTCAACTCATAATTCGTAAAAAAGTGTTGTTCAGTTCTTTTTGGTCACATTTATCTCTTTGTGACCCCATGGACCATACTTTTTAGATGGTTTTCTTGGCAAAGATACTGGAATGGTTTGCCATTTTCTTCTCCGGTTAAGTGACTTGCCCAGAGTCACATAGCTAGTGAATGTCTGAGACTAGATTTTAATTCAGACCTTCCCGATTCCAGGCCCAGCACTCTATGTACTGAGCGACTCAGCTGCCTCTTTCATAAAGAGCAGTTGCATCTATATCAGAGAATAGTATGAAGTCAGGCAAATATTATATGTGGGATGCTATAAAAGGGAAAGACATATCTGAAAGGCAATATTCACTAGTTTGCCTGTGCTATAGAATTATGTTAAAAGGTTGTAGCATCAAGACAACTTCTGATGTTTTAACTTTTATTCAATTCAATCAGTAGAACCAAATCTAGTCATGATTATATTTTCAATTTTTTAATGATAAAAAAATACAATTTGGTAAGACAATTCCTGCTAATTCTACCTCCTTAAATGGACCAAAAAAAAAAAAAAAAAAGAAAACCACCTCACTTCTTCCCATAATGAAACTTAATTACAGAGCATAATTCACCACCCCATGAAGGAACAGTGATTAACTACACCCTTCCGGAGTGCAGTCAATTAACTGTATGCTTATAAATAGCATTTCTACTGAATGGATATTGAAACTCACCTTATAAAATCCACAGCAGTAGAGCATTTCTTGTTGCTAAGGGACTATGACATTATTCCATGATGCAAAAACAGGAGCATTACATAACTTGTCCATATGCTCAGCGACGGTCAGAATTAAAAAACCTTAGGAGTAGACAGTTTAAGGCTCCAATTGTTGCCCACTATACTGAAGGTAGGGACTTTAGAATATTCCTTTATAGACACTAGAGTGGTCTAAAGGTAGCATCAAAGAAACATTAACTAAATCATATAACTCATCAGCAAGTGAGAACTTAGTTATTTCCTATAAGATTAAATTAATCACAGAGTACTTCAGGAAACATTTTTCTCTTCTCCCCTAGTCCCACACTACCTTAGTACTCATCTGGGACAATTGTGTGTGTGTGTGTGTGTGTGTGTGTGTGTGTGTGTGTGTGTGTGTGCGCGCGCGCGCGCGCATGTTGGAGTTTGAAATAATTGAAATAATCTGGAATAATTGGAACTCTATTACTCTTTTTTAAGATCCATACCTTCTGTCTTAGAATTGATACTAACATATTGGTTCTAAGGCTGAAGAGAAGTAAGGGCTAAGCAGTCACACAGTGAGGAAGTGTCCGAGGCCAGAACTGAATCCAGGGCCTCTGTCTCCAGGCCTGGCTCTTTATTTACTGAGCCACCTAGCTGCCCCATTTATTTTGATAAAATGGAAGATCACTGTGTCTATGTTCTGCAATCTTCTAGCACTGTCCTCTTAATTACTTTAGTAACCTAAATGGTCTCTAAGCCTTGCCATCCACCCCACCTCTACACTCTTAGGACTTCCCCATTTGACCAAAAGCCATTCTTTTATTTCAGCTGGAATGTGAGTGACCTCCTTAACAGGAGGGACTGCCCAAATTTTTCTATTTATGCCTTTTTTATATCTTCATTTATTTATTTTTTATATTTATATCTTCATATTTAAGATATATATGATACTTGAGTCACAAAGTATTCAGGATACTTAAGATACTTAAGAACTTTAACATTATCAGGAGAGTAAGAACGAATATACATAAGAAGAAAAAGGTAAAATGAATAGGATGGGTTGATATAAAAAAAATCAAGGGACAGTTAAGAGGAACACATGTGGAGAAAAGGAAAGATAGAAGATATTATTATTATTATTTATCTCACCCAAAGTGGTACCCAAGAGTCAGTACAACAGAGAAGATGGGGGTGCTGGTGTGGTGAGCAATGCTTGAACTTTATTCTCATTTGAATTAGCTGAAGGTTGGAATAATATCCACACTCAGTCAGCTCAAAACCTACCTTACCCCTATAGGTAAGTATAAGGGAAAGGGGAGTAAGAAAAAGTGGAAAGATGGACAAAAAGGAGGGTGAATTTGGGAAAGTGGTGGTCAGAAGCAAAACATTTATGAATAGGAAAAGACTGAAAGGAAAGAGAAGGGTAAACAGATAGAAAATAAGATAGAGGGAACAAACAATTATTAATGATAACTGTGAAGATGAATGGGATAAACTACTCATCCATAAGATGTGGAAAAGGACAGTAGTGGATTAAAAAATAATATTCCATAATATGCTTTCTATAATAAACACATTTAAAGCAGGGTAATACAGAATAAAAGTAAGAAGCTATTATGCTTTGGCTAAAGTAAAATAAAAAAAGAGAGAGCAGCCATGACCTCAGACAAAGCCAAAAAAAAAAGCAAAAATTGATCTAATCAAAAGAGATAAGGTAGGAAATTACATCTTGGTAAAAGGTACTTTAGATGATGAAACTATATCAATACCAAACATATATGCTTCAAATGGCATAGCATCCAAATTCCTAAAGGAGAAGTTATATGAGTTATAAGAAGAAATAGACAGTAAAACTATAGTAATGTGGGACCACAACCTTCCCCTCTCAGAAATAGATAAATCCAACAAAAAATAAATAAAAAAGAAATTAAAAAGATAAATAAAACTTAAGAAAAATTAGATATGATAGACCTCTAGAGAAAACTGAGTGGAAATAGAAAGGAATGTACCTTTTTTTTCTCAGCAGTATATGGCACTTTCACAAAAATTGACAAATAAAAGGGCACAAAAACATTAAAACTGAATGTAGAAAAGCAGAAATATTAAATGTACTCTCTTTAGACCATAATGTATTAAAAATTACATTCAACAAAGGGCAGCAGGAAGACTAAAAATTAATTGTAAACTAAGTAATCTTATCTTGAAGAATAAATGGGTCAGAACAAACAAATCATAGAAACAATCAATAATTTCATTAAAGAGAAAGACAAGGAGACAACATACCAAAGTTTATGGGATGCAGCCAAAGTTGTACTTAGGGGGAAAATTATATTTTCAATGTTTACATCAATAAAAGAGAAAAAGCAGATCAATGAATTGGGTATGTAATCTATTTGTATCTTCAGCACTTAGCAGGTGCTTAATAAATGCTTTTAAAATTCATACTCCTTATTCCCAAATTACCTTCAACAAATAACAGTCTGCTATCAAACAGTATGGACCAGTAATGGGCAAATTACAGCCCATGGGCCAGATGGGGGAGGGGGACCCTGAAATGTTCTATCCTGCTGCAGGACATTATTCCTAATCCAACGAATACAATGAGTAGGATACAATACAATGAAACTTCAAAAGAGTTGCCTTAGAAACAGACTGACAGATGAGCATTTACTTTCTTTTGGCCCCCTCTTTAAAAACTTTGCCCATCACTGGTATAGACAACTATTCTAAGTCTGCCCCCTTTGGTAGCCTGGCTTGAGGGTGGGGGCTGGCACTTTGCACTGAGTTAGAAAATCTTTGGATCATATCTTTGTTCCCAATGTACACTGTTTCAATAGCAATTGTGTTTAAATAAGCATATTTTAAAATATTTCCTAGAATCAAGATGCAATAAGTCCAAAATCCAAATATGTGTCTTTACTCTATGATGTCATGTCCCTAACACAAGTCAGTGTTCATAAATGACCTTTTAATTTTCTCTTCAAAAATAGCTTTAAAAGTTTCAGAACATGCTGACAAATGTGACAAAAATGTAAGGGCTAGCTAGAACCAGCTAATTCGTAACCACATATTGTACTGTATATCAGATTATTGTTCAGGATGGAAACTGGGCCTTTTGGGACCTATTCATATTCATTAAAGTGCATTTTTTGTAGCTTTGATTATGAATTGTGCAGCTATGAATGTGCACCCTACTGGCTTTCAAAGACAATTGATATGCTGTGTAAACTTACCCTTGACTCAGCACTGTTTCTAGGGTCAGTTATTTCAGCTCCTATTAAAGGACATGGGGAAAGAGACTGGTTGATACAATTTCTACACTGTAAGAAGCTGGTTAAGGAACATTCCTTCATATTCCAGATGGCATTTAAAGATAAACCTGTCTCCATTCCTATAAAAGGTAAAAAAAAAAAAATGAACCTTTCAGAAATGCTGGGCTGCTTTTAAAATACCAGAAGTAACATCTCAGTTTCACAAATTAAAATTCTAATTAGAATGTCTTTAAGATATTAATACTGAGTAGTAATTATAAAGTTATACTGTTAGTAGATAAAATAGATTTAAAAACAACTTTAATAAAGAAATAATAAAAACTAAAAGAATAAATTAGTTTCATGTTTCAAAAAAAAATCCTATCCTATATAAAATTGAGAAAGCTATTGTGAAATTTTTCTACTTTCATAATTACCAAACCCCATCTCTTTCTTCTAGGTTTACACCCATTAAATGTGAGGAAATTCCACTATAAAAACTGGCTATAAAACAGACTAACTTCCTTTGCTGTAGTTTGGATGTGCTTCCATGGATCATGATCCATGAGCATAATTCTATTCCCAGAAGGATATTTAGACCCACTGCCATTAAGGGGAAAAAAAGTTTTGAAAAAAATGTCTTACTTAAATAGGAAGGGTCAAGAACCATATTAGGGGAGCTATGTGGCCATTCAATAATGTTACCTTCATTCTTCACTGTAGTCTGAAAAACTGTTAGGGTGGTTTTCAAATGGCTTAGAGCAATGCTATCACTGATGACATAGAGCATATTTTCTTCTTCTGACCTGCCCTTTAATTCATTTGAGCATTGACAAATAGAATCTATGACACTGACTTCAACATTTAGGAAGAGTCTCTGGATTTTTGTCAGTTCAGCATTCCTGGAAAAAGCTTTTTTTAGAATTCCTAAGAAGAAAACAAATTTAAAGAGATCAAGAAAAAAGAAATCACATTGTTCCTAAATTTGCAAGACCCAAACAATTAGATTTTTTCCCTTTTTACTTATAAACCAATTTTTTACAGGATCACAGAATTTAAGTGCTGGAAAGTACTCCTAGAGACACTTTAGACTAACTTCCACCTGAACAAGAATTGCCTCTAAAACATAGCTCACCTGGGATCATTTCCTTGAAGACTTACATGAAGTAGAATTCATTATCTCCCCTTGTGGATAGCTGTAATCATTTGAAAGTTTCCCCTTATATCTAGCCTATACCTGACATTTTACAATTACTCAGTGCCCTTAGTTCTATTCTCTGGGACCAAACAGAACAAATCGAATATTCCACATGATAGCCCTTCAAAAACCTGAGGACAGTTATCATGACCCTCTTAATCCTTCTTAGGACGAAATACCTAAGTCCTTTCAACTGAGCTTCAGATGGTATAGGTTCTAGGTCCTTCACCATACTTGTTGCCTGCCTTTGGGATACATTCCAACTAATCAGTGATGTCCCGAAAATGTAAAACCTGAACATGGTAAATACTACAGATGTGATTTGAAGAGGACAAACTACAATGGACCTAGCTATCGTTTCTTTACTCCTAGAAGCGATGCCTCTTGGAATGAGCTCCAAGATTGCAGTAGTTTTCTTGGCTACAATTTCAAATGCTGACCCCTATGAATTCTTGAAGTCTTCAAAAACTCCTAGAAATTTTTCAGATAATTTGCTATATAACTGTGTCCTCCATTCTATTCTTGTGAAGTTGAATTTCTGAATATATCAACCTTTTCTTTCTACTGAATTTGATCTTAATTAGTCCAGGCCCATGTTTTGGTATGTCAAGGTCTCTTTTTATCTCCTTTCACCCATTATATTGGCTATCCTCCCTACCTCTGTGTTATTTGCAAAATTGATAATCATATTATCCATGTTTTCATCCAAGTTTTTAATAAAAAATGTTACATGTAGATAAGAGAAGGAATAATAGAAGGAATGCCAATAAGTAGCTCATGTGGGTTTTGGCTTACAGGTCTCATCATATCACAATCACTCTTCCCACTACCCCTGGCTTCTCCATTCAGTGAATTCTAGTGGTTCCATATAGCCCCCAGGATCAAATGTGAAATCTTTTGGTTGGCTTTTAAAGCCAATTATACCCTGGCCCCTTTGGACCTTTCCAGGTCTCTTATACCTTATTTCTCTCTTCACATATTCTGCCATGGAGTGACATTGGCCTCCTTGCTGTGCCTCAAATAGGTTGTTGCATCTCCTGGTTGCATTTTCAGACTGTCCCCTAGGCCTGGAGTACTCTCTTCTTGTCACTATCTCCTGGCCTCCTTCAAGTTCCAGCTATAATTCTATTTTCTATAAGTTGGAATTTTTTTCTTAATCTCCCTTAAGCTAGTGCCTTCTCATTGAGAGCAGGGACTGTCTTTTGCTTTTCTTTGTATCCCCAGTCATCCAATTTCTCTGTATCCAAGGTTTATTCATATATAAAATAGTACCTAACATTAGCCCAAGTGGTAAATTTGGAGTCCTTAGATATTACAATAATTGGAGGAAAGCCACACAGGGAATTGAGTTGATCTTTTATGATTTAGGAGGAAAGATGGAGGAGAATCATAGAGAATAAGAAGGTATAGAGGAGTTGCAATTTGCACATTTGTAGTATCTACACTATGCAAGCTTCATCTCTAGAGGATTGGCCAACAGACCAGTAGTTCTTGAAGCAACTCTATCAAGACACAAAAGGGTTTTAATCTATGTTGGAGAAGGTGTATCCAAATGAAGAAATCACAAATTACTAAAATAACTCAGACCATGCAAAGCTAACTAGAAGTAACCCAACAGAGCCTCTAATGACGAATTATTTTTCTCAAGTCTTGGAACCTAACATAACGGAATAATCTTATTAAAACTATTTGTAGAAATATAACTCAAACATGTTGACTTATCTCTTGGGGGTAATTACTTTGCCTTACACCTTGATGTAAACAAGCTGAAACACTCCTTCCTGAGATCTTTCTCTGTGAAGGAGGTACAGACGTGTCACATTGTAAATTTGACCCAAGGTTAAATTCATAATGATGAGACCCTGTCACTATAGGTAACATCTACCTTCAAGGGTCTTAAATGAGTGAAAGGTTGAGTGCTACCTGCCACAAGTCCAGGAAAAAATCAGTAGTACTAAGGGATGTTAATAGACTTCATTATTTTATATATTCAAAGTCATTTCCTTTTACTCCAAATCCAGTTCTCTTTCTACTCTTCCACCCATGAAAGCAATGTAGGATTGCAAACATTCTCTTCTCTGTACCCTTGGAGAGACAGTGGTACAACTCAGCTTGAGAGATGGCAACTGTGACGAGGGAGGTAATATGGTTCAAATGGTGGTGGAATGAGATCATTTCATCCTCCTAGATAGAAAAGGGGGGAAGGCATTTCCTGAGTGACCCTAGGATCCAGCCTCTTATATAAACATCATTCTTGGAAAATGCCAGCTTCTTGGAGAGAGAAGCATATCTGTCTAGCACTCCTACTATTCCCTCCAATACCCAGAAGCTAGATTAGAAGCAAGAGACTAAAGTCACAATATGGAGGAAAAAAAGACTAGGACTCTGTCCTCAATTCTTGTCATATTTTGGGAATACTCTAAGAAGGATGGGAAAATGTTGTTGCTTCTCAAGTAACCAATCACAAAGTTGATTTCCCTATTGGGGAAGGCCAAGTCCTCAGGGTAGTATGATAAGACTAGCAGCAGCTTGCATAGGACTCTAGAATGAGAAAAACTCCAGACTATTGGAGGATTGCCCCTCTAGGTACTCCAAGTTTCTTTTCTTTCTCAAGAGTAAAAATCACGAGGTGGTGTAATGAGTATGGAACAGGATAGGCCCTGAGGAAAAGTGCAACACACTAGAGAGGGAGAATAGCATTGATTATTTAAGTTCTACTTTGAGTTCTTTATGTGTGCTTTCTGCATATTCTGTGGCATGGAAGAAAGAAAGACTGTTATCTTAAGTGTGGGCATGGGAGCTGGAGCCAAATTTAAAGGCAACTTTGAGTAGGGGTTTAAAGAAGTCAAAGAAAGAATGATTTTTTGGAATGCCTCCAAGATTGAATCAGATCCATCTAAGACCTCAACTTAGGGCACCCAACCATGTGTTATTTCAAATATAGTCTCTCAACTTCCCCTTCCCCCTTTCATTCCATTAGGGTAAATGGAGGCTCAGAGTATGCAGAGAAACAAGATTAATTTGAACTACAATATTAAAGTATATTAAAACAAGTGATGCAGTATAGTGGAACGAGCCCTGGATTGGAGCAAAAGCCTTGGATTTGGTTCCCAGTTTTGCAACTAAGTAGCTGTATAACCCAAGGGTAACACACTTTACCTTACTAGGCCAGTTTCTTCATCAGTAAAATGAGAAGTTGGATTGGATAAGGATTTCTAAGGTCCTTTCCAGTTCCAAAGCTCAAGGATTATTTTAACAGGAATGAATATGCCAAAACAGCATCTGAATACCAGTCATTATTATTTTAGGAGTAGTGTAATGGAAAGAGCATGAAGTCACTTGTCAGGAGAACTTGGTTCTGGTTCTAGCTCTGCCACTAGTTAGCAATTTTATCTTATGAAAACCATAATACTTTGCACATAGTAGGAACTTAATAATGTTGAAATTTGAATTGTTTAATTTATTTGTGTCCTAGAAAGAGATTTTCCCTCTTCTCAGTCCTAATTTCAACTCATTTTGATGACACTTATATTTCACTTTCTGGCATGCTTAAAGATGTTTTAATATCAAAACAATTAATGGATTCTTAAAATCTCCCCCACCTTTCTTTAGACCTTGCTACTGCTCCCCCTTAAGCTATGGTCCTATCATTCTCCATCCTGTCCACTACCATGCTCTTTGAAAGAACAGTCTACTTTAACTGCCTTCACTTCCATCCTCATCCTTAATGTCCCATAACTTTACTTCCACTTACACGATTCTACTGAAATTGCTCTTTATCAATAGCCAAATCCAAGGGCTTTTCCTGTTTTCTTCCTCTGAATTCTGTTATGCCACTGCATATATTCTTCTAGCCCTTTCCCCTTGGCTTCTGTGGTAGCATCTTCCTGTGTTTCTCCTCATATCTCTGGTTGTTCTTCTTCCTCTGAGGACTTAGGGGTAAACCTACAAGTTCTGTTCTACATAGGCCTCCTGATTTCTTGCCCGTTCCTAATCACTCTTCAGTCACCAACTCAAATGCTACTCTCTCCATGAAGCCTTTCCTTCATACTAGTTATCTGTGCATGACGTCTCTCCGTACTAGACTGAAGACTTCTTTGTATGTTGCCAGTGACTTTTCCTAAGTGTGAATCCAAGCATATCACTCTCTTACTCAATAAACTCCAGTGGCCTGAGTCAAATGTCTCAAGGATAAAATATAAACTCCTCTGTTTGGCTTTTATAGCCTTTCACACAACCTGGCCCCATTCCAGTCTCATTATACATTTCTCCTTTTCCTGCAGTCTATGGTCCAGACAAATTGGCATTTTCTCATTTCCTCAC
The DNA here is from genome assembly GCF_016433145.1 of Gracilinanus agilis. Lineage (NCBI taxonomy): Eukaryota > Metazoa > Chordata > Mammalia > Didelphimorphia > Didelphidae > Gracilinanus > Gracilinanus agilis. The sequence goes on from NC_058133.1 coordinate 174,695,019, forward strand.
ACACTCCCTCCTCACCTTTGCCACAGAGTATCTCTTACTTCCTTCAGAACTTAGCTCAAGCACCACCTTCTACACAAAGCCTTTCCCCATGAATAAAAAAAAGGGATAATTAAGCACTTAACATAGTGCTTAGTGCTAGGAGATAGAGGGCAGAGCAAAACTGTCCCTGCTCACATACAAATAGGGGGAGGCCACACACACAGGGGGCTTAGCTACAAGTGGGATAAAAAGACCTTTAGGATTCAATGGCAAAGCAGATGGTAAAGCATGCCCTTTAATGTCTCATTTCCATAAATAAAACTATCTGTTAGTGACATAGAACCATCTGACGGTGCCAAGTACTTTGGTGGAGAGAACATTCTTTTGTGTCCAATAGCTGTGGTTGTGGAGGAGGCTGAATCGTAGCACCTGCAACTCCCCAGTCTCACTCCTCCCCCCAACTGCTGGCAACCTCCCTCCCTAACTACCTTTTTAGAAATTACCTTGCCTTTATTTTTATCTGCTCTGTATCTGCTTATATGTGTGCATGTTTCCTCTGCCAAAGTCCTTGAAAGCTGGGGTCGTTTGATGCTTTTGTCTCTGTACACCTAATACTTAGGGGCAAGAAGGAAAGCAGGTCCTGAATGTATTTTGGAGACCAAAATATAAATATTAATCCAAACAAGCTTTTGCACAGATCCTACCTTTCACTTTGGGTAATAATTCTGCTCCACAAGCAATACAGCAAAGTCCTGACTTGCAAGGCTGGTTACTTGTGTCCTTTCACAATAGACAAGAGTAATACATTAACTTCAGAAGTGATGTTTGACATCTAAGTACATAGATCATAACATTAATGAAAAAATAAGCCCAATTAAAGTAATATTCCAACCAAAATTAAATATTAAATTTAAGGGGTTCATCCTGCTGGAGGCAGATATAAATTTGAATCAATTTTCAAAGCAGGGATTCTTAATCTGCTATCTATGAAACTTTAAACATATTCTGATAAGTCTATTTTGACATAAATGATTTTCCTTGTCCTATATGCTTTATCTTATGTGTTTAAAAGCATTATTCTCATAAATATAGATTTCACCAGTCTGACAGAGGTCCGTGACACAGAGACACTTATGGTCTCCCTGATCTTAAGGCTTTTAAAGTTCATATTGATTTAAAAATACTAATTGCTTCTGGAAGGGGCAAGCAGCTATCTTGATTTATGTAAATTACAGGCTAGTTGTACAATTTAGTACTTTATGAAGGAAGGTCTAAGAGTTTAAATGCAGAGTGTGAGCTTGGAATACTAAGTGGTATGACCGAATAGTAATGATATGGATTTCTAGAAATCTATCTTGTTACATTACCATCACAATGAGCTAGTCTCAGAGCTAAGAGGATCTAGGTTCAAGTTCTGATTCTGACCCACACGTCAGGCTGTGTTGACTTTGGGCAAATCCCTTCACCTCTCAGGGCCTGAGGCTATTAAATTACAGAGAAGGTACTGGCCTACCTTGGTACAAGGCATTTTCTTTTCTAATGAAATTAGAAAGGCAGTCCCTATCTCTATAAAAAGGAAAAAGGAAGCAAGGAGCAGCAAGGTAGCACATTAGATAGAGAACCAGGCCTGGCTATAGGAAGACCTGGGTTCAAATCTGACCTCAGATATGTCTTAAAGTCACCTAACCTCTTGCTTAATCCTTACCGAATGTTTTCTGCCTTGGAATACTCAGTATCAATTCTAAGACAAGATAAGGGTTTTTGATTGTTTTTTAAAGGAAAACACAGAAATAAAATTGGGACAGGAATTAGACTTCTGATGTCAGTGTTAGAGAGAACTCCCATCAGGAGATCTCTGTCCAAGCTCTGCTGCTGGTGAACTGTGGTGGTTTTTGGCAAATCACACTTTCCTCTCTGACCATCAGCTTCTGAATGGGAATAAGTGCCTTTTCTACCTCACAAAGTTATACTGAAGATTATGTGGAGTGTTTTTTAACTGTATAGTGATATATAAGTATAATCTATTATCAAGCCTATGTGTGTAAAACGTAAATCTATGTAACATAATGGATGTATCTGTATGAAGTAGGCGTATAAAATATTTAAAAAATTTTAAGTATATAAATATAAAAAGTATGTAACATAAATTGGTATGTGCAAAAGTAATAATAGTAACTAAGGTGTTTTTTTTAACCCTTACCTTCTGCCTTAGAATCAATACTTTGCAGAAGGGCAATAAGGGCTAGGCAATGGGGATTAAGTGACTTGCCCAGGGTCACACAGCTAGGAAGTGTCTGAGGTCAGATTTGAACCTAGGACCTCCCATCTCTGGGCCTGGCTCCCAGTCCCCTGTGCTACCCAGCTGCCCCTCTAGTAACTAACTTTTATATAGGGCCTTAACCTTTGCAACATGCTAACATGTACTATCTCATCTGAAAAAGTAAAATGTTAGCTATTATAATTATTACAAACTGTTAATGCCTTGGACTTCACCTAGCTCAACTTTCTCATTTTATAATTGAAGAAACTGAAGTCCACCAAGGACATTTAGATACAGGAAGGTTTTGCCTTGTGAGTAGCAGAACCTAATTATTTTCCATAGCATAAGCAGCAGCAGCAGCATCCCAAATGCATGTCTACCTAGTTAAATACTTTATTCTATGTATAACTAATACACTTTGTACTTTAATCCACATCAGCTTCAATGCGAAATGATTTCACATTTGAGCAAGAAGTAATATTTGGTTTGGTTACCAAAATCGGATGCAAGACTTTTTAGAAATGAAGACTGAGGCCAAAAATATATTTTAGCACTTTATTGTAAAGGGCATTCTGTCTGATTACCTTATGGACAAGATCATTTATTCAGATAAACGTTCACATTGTTTTTTTAATCCAACCACACATTGTTTTTATTATTTTGCAAATGACCTATCTTATGGCATGATTTGTCTTGTTTTTACAACAACAACAACAAAAAATAAACAGATAATGGACCATGATCATCGTTAGGAAAATGGAATTTCTTTGAAAATCAAAATTTCTTTGAGTAGTCTTTGACAGGCATCTCTGTGGAGACCTTTGGGAAGAATCTGTGCCATGCCGCACCTTTCAGAGAAACTGTTCTAGTCAACACTTACTTTTGATGGCTAAGCTTCCAGGAACCACAAATTTCTCCAAGTCCTTCCCCCTCCCAAAATACATTGGAATTGGGCTATAACAGTTTGTTACAGAGAGGAATTTGGTATAAGGTAGATTGTCTTGGACTCTGTCCAAGAAGGTTTAGTTCCTGAAAGCACCTCATTATTAGGTGGTCTCACCAATAAGGTGATCCACTGGCATAAACCCCATGGATGTTATAACAAGGCTTCATTGTAGTTAACCTAGGAAGCCAAGCAGCTAATGGTTCTATCAAAAGAAATCTTAAGAAACAAATTTCTTTTTGTAGATACGAAAAATCTTATGTGATAGAGGATCATGTGCCTGGGACTTTGCTTCAATATTCATTTCCTGTAGCATCTCCCTTCATTGGTTTTCTGACTATTCAGCTCTCATTTGATATATGTTTTGGGATCCTTTTAAAGCTTTATCTTCTGATAGTGCTTTCTAATAAAGACACACATTTAAACACAGTAAATTATTATAATTAAATGTGATTAGAGGGCAAGAAATAAAAAATCAGAAATTCACTTAAGTTTAGGTGAACTTTCTGCTTAAAATATATTTGAAGTAGGTGTCTGAACAGAATTGAAGAACAAAAGTATAAGAAACCATCACTGACAGATGAAATGGGCATATAGTAACTTTTTTAAGTCATCTTATGTTAAACAACTTCAATTTGATGAAACATCTCTATAATGTTTTCCCCATGACTTAATATTTTGAGTGTTTTACTGCTGGAAAATACCATGTAAGAACCATTCTGTTGGAGAAGTCTTGTAATAATAATGTCTTATGAATTAATGGGCAAGAATAGAATGTAGTTTTTAGGGAAGATTTAAAAATAAAGCTTCACTCTGATGACAAGTAAAAAAACCCATGAGAATCAAATATATATAGTAGGAGCAAAAGGAAAAAAGTGGTCATTTATTTTAGACACCCATCCTAAAAAATCTGATGCAATGCTTTACCCTAAGATTCCAACACTAAGACATCTAGCTTTTATTCTTTTATGATTGTACCTTCCTTCCATGAGTGAAGCCCTTTCTCCAATGGATAGCTTTCCGGGTTCTTTGTCTGTATGTTCTAAATACTTTCAGGCCTTGAATAAATTCAGGATCAGATGGTTACTTTACACATATTGAGTATATAGAATGCAAATTATCTCAAAACCAACTATTTTATCTTATAAATCTCCTATAGCACCCTAAAATAAATCATCCTCTCTTACAATAGCTATAATTTACATGTAGTTTACAAAGCAATTAGTTATCCTCAATGAAAGCTATTGTTTCTCTTTTTATAAGTTAGGAAGCATTTGTTTTCTTGGGGCTATTTATAGAGTAAAAGAACATCCTTTTCTTGTCTTCTTGGCCAACTGCTTTATTTCAAGCAGTGAAATTTTCAATTTTAAACTTTCATCTTTACAGATGATGGTAAAAAGAATCATCAGGACCAAACAAAAAAGCCTGTCTTCACCAGAATAAACTGTTTATCTCTGATAACAATGCTTACATGAGATAGTAATTTTTTAACGCATATTATATAAATAATAATATCTTATTTAAATATTTGGGAACTTAAAAAGTTGTACCTAAAACAACAAAAATTGACTCTCCCATCCCATACTGCTCTCCTCTCCTACAGGCCAGAAAATAAGGAGAGATTCAGATCATTAAGTAAAGCTAGGATGATCACAGATCTAGAGTTAGAAGGGAACTCATAGATCATCTTGTCCAATCTACTCATTTTAAAGATGAAGACACTGAGGATCAGAGATAGGTAACTTGCTGAAGATAATTCCTAAGTAAGTATTACATAGCAGAACTGGGATTTGAATTTAGGAACTGAGACTTTCAAGTTTTAGTGCTCTTTTCACTGTAAAAAGTCTCTTTCACTTTTCTCAATATTTATTTTGTTAGAGTTGCAAGCCATTCCAACTCTTGCTATTTAAATCATGTTTTAAATGTTCACATTTAAAGGAACCCAGTGCAATTCTATTTTCAAGTTGGCAGTCTTTTAGAATGGTGAATAATCCAAAATTAATTTGTCAATTTTGAAAGTCTATATAGTTTATATATTGGATTTACATGAGTGAGGGCCTCTTCTAGGTCTAAGTTCTAGGATCCTATGAATGGTGGTGAAATTTTTACAAGCACATTCCAAATGCCCTCCCTGTGATCTCCATACAATATGGGATAGTACAAGAGCTCTAGGTTCAGTCAGGAAACTTGGGTTCTCATCCTAGCACAGCTAGGAACTGAGCCTGGACCATGTCCCTGGGACTTCCTTCTTCTGTAAATAGAATAGTTCTTAGGAAGTCTTCATTATTCTAGAAGTATTTAGAATTCCTCTTTGGGAGCTACCTGGATAGCCTATGGGAACATGTGTCAGAATATTTTCTAAGATGACAACGTGTCATCTTTGGAGGGAAACAGACTCAAATCATTCAATCATCTGTTGAAGGAGATTAGTGACTAAGTAATATTGCTTGGGCTCAAGAATGAGGCCTAATTATAATATAATAGGACAGATCTTGTGTGTTAACTGGTTTGAAGGCAATTCCAAAAGAGGAGATCCAAGCAAAAAGCAGAATTATTGGGATAAGGGGAAAGCAGACTTCAGAGTCTATCCTGATTGGAACAGGATATATATATATATATATATATTAATCCTTTATCTTCCATCTTAGATCAATACTATGTATTAGTTCCAGGGCAGAAGAATGGTAAGGGTTAGGCAATGGGGTTAAATGACTTGCCATGGGTCACACAGGTAGGAAGTGTCTGAGGCCAGATTTGAATCCAGAACCTCCCATCTCTAAGCCTGGCTCTCAATCCACTGAGTCACCTAGTTTCCTCCAAGTACATTCATCTTTTAAGGAATCTGTCAAAATCCAAATCTTAGTAGAATCCAAACTCTTAGTAGGATATCAACAAAATATAGGAATTTTTGCACTCAATAAACATCTGATAAGTGTTTGTTGAACTAAACGTTCCATCTAGAAAAAAAATCATAAAGATAACTGAGTTGAAATCCCTTACTTTACAAATATGGACATGGAAGCTCAAAGAGAAGTGGCTTGTGCTTTTAAGTTTTTCGTAGTCTTATGCATAGTAATGTGTTTAGTAGAGTGTAAGAGTTAAAAAGGTTTTGAGTCAGTAGTTCTGTGTTCAAATTTCATCTCTACTATTTACTTTCTATATGATCCAAGGTAAGTCACTTAACTTTTCAGTGACTCAGGGTCCTCATTTGTAAAATGAAATTGAATTAGATATAAAGATCCTTCTAGTTCTAAAATCCAAGACTACAAAACTTACTTTCAATATATTCTTTATAGGGGCAATTAGGAAGCACAGTGGCTAGAGCATCAGGTCTGGAGTCAAAAGGACCTAGGTTCAAATGTGGCCTCAGACACATCCTAGCTGTATGATCTTGGGCAAGTACTTAATCCTGATTGTCTAGCTCTTGACATTTTTCTGTCTTAGAACTAATACTAGGACAGAAGGTATGGGTTTTTAAAAAAATTTATTTTTTATAGCCAATAAGGGAAAAACAGGGTATCATGAGGAATTATTTTGGGAATCCAGAACCTTTAACTGATAAATAATAAAACTAAATCTCTTTGAACTATGTTTAAAGCTGTTATGTATAACTTTATATTATTTGATAAGAAATTTACCAGTTTCTTGCTCTGTAAGATATTAAAAAGCACATTCATGGTCTGAAAGGCACTTTTAATTTCGTGTAGAAAGAAAAAAAACCTTGAGGATTTAGAAACAAAATAATTGGGTATGAATCTCAGTTCTGGTATTTAATACTTGCATAGTCTTGAGTTTATGATTTAAGGTCTCTAGTCCTTAGGTCCTTATCGTTAAAATGAGGGGGGCTAGACCAGATGATCTTTAAGGTCCTGACCCAATCTAAATCCCATGATCAGCATCTATCCAATGAAAGAATACTTCCTAGAAAGCATCAATGTGTTTTCAGAATGATAATATGGCAAAGCATATTGTTTAATTACTATTCCTGATGAGGAATATTAAATGTTCATGGATTCTTTTAGATAGTATTTTTAGATTATTGGAAGCAAGTACAGAAATAAGTAGCAGCCTCTAAGCTGATCTGGCCACAAGGGGGCACATTCCAATTGTACTCGTCTTTAGGCTAAATTCTCAACTTGCCTAAATATGTTAGGGTTGAAAATTGAGGGGTCATTTCACTCTATGTCACTCAAAAGAAGTTTGTTTACAAACTCTATTGGTTTCAGTTTATTTATCATGCAAAAAGGGCAAAATAAATTTTGATTAAAAATACATGCTATTTTAAACTTTTCACAAGTTTGCAAAAGAGTTTGATGAAAATTTTAAAGAGTGAAGAAACTGCTCTAGGGATTACTGTTACATGATGTATGGTATTAACAAGTGAATCAGGATTGACACCCATGATAGAGGTATTCTCTAAATTTCATATATAAATATGAAATAAGAGAAGAAGGAATTAAAAAGATTTCAGTGCTAAAGTAAAATTAGAGGCAGCCGAAGAGAGCTCATACATCCAATACCATGTTAAATATGGAGTCTGTTTTGGCAAGAAATATTTTTTAGAAGATACTATTTTGCGTGCCTCACCTCAAAAAACAAACTGGAGAACAGTATAATATGCACTTTCAGGTAGAAAATATGAGTTTACAAAATCTGATGCCATTTTAAACAGTGATTAAAATTTAATTTGAAAATGCGGCTGCATTACTATTTTTTGGAAAGCATTTTTATCATTTATCAGAAGTAAATAAGTATTTAAACCGAAGTTTAGTCCAGAAATCTTAAACAGGATGGTGGTCACGTGCTGATATTACCTAAGGTATCCATTTCTTGAGTTCTTTCCAGCTCCTGGTCATGTGCGTTATCTGCCTTTACATGATTACCATCAACTTTCCATTCTTCATTTTGTACAATTCTATTCAACCTCGGATCTACATAATTTGAATCCATTCCTTTGGTACTATCAGTTTCCAAAAGGTTTTCTGCTATAACATAATTTGAATTCTCAGTCCTTTGAATTATTCCACTAGTTCCAAGTAGCTCTTCATTTTCCTCTGTGTCTGATTCTGTATCATCATAAAGTTCTGGTGTGAAATAAACAGATTCATCTTCTTCTGTTGTTTCAATATCTACATTTACAGTGGAAAATGCAGCTTCTCCACTTACAGAAGTAAGATCAATGCCTTGAGGGAGGAGAAGCTCTTCAGCAGGATCTCTTTTACTAACAGCATTGGTCCTTTTTGTTGATGAAGTAATGGTTTCTGATTGTGGCTCTGTGTCAAGTGATGTGTTTCCTGACAGAGATAAGGACTGGCCTCCATTAGTGAGAGAAAGACCAACTGTACTTTCCTTCTTTTCCTTTTTGGAAGGGAAAGCACTGAAGTCATGGTTCTCTGAAAGACTGTGCACAGAAGTGGAAGTCAGTGACTTAGAGGTAAAACATTTCTTTACACAGTTAGATACAGGGAAGTTATTCTTTTCTTTTTGTTTACTGAAAGTTGGACTTGTGGATCTTGAGATTAAAAAATTTTCCCTCTTCATTTTCTGGGGAGAATCTTCCAACAGCAACGAAACATCTATGAACATTAAGAAAAAAAAAAGATAATTTCAATTTCTTCCCTTTTCTTATATTGATCATTACTATATTATTAGTTGGTCACATTTTATACATAATTAAAAGTTACCTAGTAAATGGAGAATCAAAGAAAGTTAACATTGAAGATCAGCAATTCTAACCTTTTTATCTTATGGAGGTCCAGAGAAAGGAAACGACTTTGCCTAATTTCACAGTTTATCACTTTAAGAGTCAGGGCTGTCTCCTGACTGTCGATCTGGTGATTTCTATTTAGGATAGAAATAAAATATACAAAAAAATATCCTAATTTACTGCCTGAGGTTAATTGCTAGGCTATACTAACTATAACTAATGCAAATAACTATAACACAAGGCAGAATTTGGGTTGCCCAAAACAGAGATAATTAAAATCAGACAATTTAAGTCAAGAAGGCACCTTACATATCATCTAGTTCAACCTTTTCACTTTCCAGATGAGGAAACAGTGGCCCAGAAGTTAAGTGACTTTTCCAAGGTCAAAAATGAACCTTCCTCACCTTCCCCTTCCCTAGATCATACCCAAAAAACAATTGGTCATCAGCCTCTGATGATCTCTAATGAGGGCATACCCAATACCTCCTCTGGTTGACCATTCCACTTTCCACCTCTAATTGCTAGGAAGTTTTTTCCCTAAATGAAGCCTAAATTTGTTTCTTTGCAACATTTACTGGTTCTGAACTCTAAACCAAATGGAGCAAGTCTAACCATTCTTCTACACAAGAGTCCTTCAAATACTTGAAAATAGCTGTCAAGTTCTGAATCTTCTCTTCTCTAGGCTAAATAAAGTACCTGTAATATTTTCCCTCCTTGATTGAGCACTCAGGTCCTATACCTTCCGAGTTACCCTCCTCTAGACACTCCCAAGTTTATGTAGTGTTCTTCCTAAAATGTGACACAGAGAACTAAAAGCATTACTCTAGGTATGGACTGATGAAGGCAGAGGATGATGAAATGATCATCTCTTTGTTCCTAGAAGCTATGCCGCTCTTCCTGAGATCACATTCATTTTCTGGCTGTCATTTCACACTAATGATTCATAATAAATTTGCAGTTCACTAAAATCTTCATATCCCTTTTTAAAAAGATAAACTGCTATCTAATCATCCCTCTCTTATTAAAGCAAAGTAGAAGCTTTTCTTTAGAAGTAGCAACATCCTAAAGTGGAAGGACAACTGGCCGAGAGGTGAGAAGACTTGATTTGACTCCTGACTCTGTCAGGTACTATGTGGCCTTAAGGCAAGTGTCCCCTTCACCTATAAAATGAGAGTGTTGGACTGTGTGACCTCCAGGTGACACATACTTTTATTCTTGCTTGCAATGAGGTTACTTGGGTAACTATGTAGTTTGAGCTTCACTGCCATCTCTGTAGGAGCCTGAAGTTCCTGGTTGAAAGGTTCCCTTTCATCTTCTTCAAGAACATTTGATGATAGGTGAGTTGTTGATTCTAATAAAGATGTCAAGGACTCATCCTTTAAGCAGGCCACTTCTTGTACAGATGCATTACTATTTGGGGATGACACATCAATGATTTTTTGATGCTTTTTAGAAAATGCAGCCAAGGACTCCAGTGCACTCTCAAAGGTTTCATGGTGCTTAATCTGTTGACGAACCCATTTAGAAAGTCCTAGAAAAAAACAAACCGGGCAGGATAATCATGTTACAATATCAAATTATTTAAATGTCTTGATTATATTCTCAGAACAGAGAATGGGCTCTTTAATTCTTTTAAAATAGCATGTTTTGCTTTACAGAAATTCAGAATGCTTTATTTTGGGAAAGACAGATTATTCCACAGATAAATGTTGGCTTTTGTCATTGGAGAATCATAGGGGTTGGAAGAAGAGAGGGAGGATAACAATGTCTCCCACATCAAGTTAACTAAATCCAATTAATTATTATTATTGTTAATAACTATTGCTTTAATGCTTGTGAAACATTTTACATATACTATCTTATTTGATCTTCATAAAAACTCTATAAGACAAGTGCTATTATCATCTCCATTTTAAACATGAGGAAACTGAAGCTGGGAAAAGTTGTGACTTGTTCAGGATGGCACATTTCCTAAGTGGCTAAGGCAGGATTTGAACTCAAAAACTTCTCTCCCCAAGTACAATAAATACATCCATTTTACCACCTACCTTATTCACAGAAATTAATTAAAGATTCCATATTTTCATTAACTCTGTTGCTAATTTTCTTCCAAATACAATTGGATACCTGTATAATTCTGTGAATGTCAAAATTAGCATAGCTTTATGGGCCATCCATTAAAAAAAATTTCAGTAGAGTATATTTAGTTTGGGAAGAAGTGATTTGATCAGGGCTATATACAAATCCCTGCAATACACATCAATGTGTATTGTCACAAGAGACTTTTACAAGGTGTTGTTTTATATAGAATTGGATGGTGGGATACTTTAAAAAAAGACAGTAATACTGTTTTTTGGGCAAACACTTTTGAAAGTTGCCGTTATCCCAAGTCCAGGAGAAAATTAAATCAATATCACTAAAAGATGGTCTAGCTATATATTATTTCATTTTCCTTTGATTTCAAATTTTCCTTCAACTTTTTTCTTGCCTTAATTTTTCTATCAATACTTAATATGCTAGGAAAATTGACCTTAAATACCAATTAGCCAGAACATTGAATTTGTTTCAAGGCAATCAAATAGCTCAGTCAATAGAGTGCTGGTTCTGGAGTCAGAAAGACCTGAGTCAGTTATTAGTTCTGTGACCATAGGCAAGTCAATTAATTTTGGTTTGACTCAGTTTCCTCATTGTAAAATGGGGCTAATAATGGCACCTACCTCACAGGATTGCTATAAGGATCAAATGGGACACTGTTTTATAAAGTGTTTAGCACAGTATCTACCACACAGTAGCTGCTATATAAATGCTAGCTATCATTATCACTATTTTTATCACCATATTGTCTTTCCTGAGACATAAAAAGAAAACGAAGATGGTGTGACACAATAGGAAAAGTAAATCCCTGGTTCTACCATGTTGTTCAGTTGTTTTTCAGTTGTATCTGACTTTTTCATCCCATTTGGTGTTTTCTTGGCAAAGTGTAATGCAGGATTTATGAAAGATCTCTTATACTATATAGTCCCAGCTGAAACTGTCATATCCTGGGACTGGCACCTGCTGGGCTAAAGTTCCATTCTCCTAACTGCCAGGATTGCCTAGGGTAATTTTGCAAATGCAAGAGATATTGCATAAATCCTGCATTACAAAAGATACTGGAATGGTTTGCCATTTCCTTTTCCATCTCATTTTATGAATGAGGAAACTGACAGGGCAAAGTGACTTGCCCAGAGTCACATAGTTAGAAAGTATCTGAGGCTGGATTTGAACTCATGAATGAGTCTTTCTGACTCTATCCACCATGCCATCTATAGCTGCCTTGATGCTTCTGCCATAATTACTCTAGAAAACAATCATTCTATCATTGTACCAGTAGCATCTGTGCTGTTTTGAATAAATAATAATCTTTTAGCATCAATTTTCTCATCTGTAAAAGTTAATAGATGTGGAGATTGCTAAACTAGATGGCCTTTAGTCCCTGACAGCTCTCAGTCTATGCATATATGGCCCTATGAACATCTGACAGTTTTTCCACAGGCTTTCTGTATCTGAGAAAGGTTAAAAAAAATGCTCTGGGAGTTTATGTAAAATGTTGTAATTCAATTTTTCTTGTGACAAACTTAAACCATGAATTAAAATTTTAAGTTGATCTTATTTTAAATAAAGAAATGTGCAAAGCTAAATAAGAGTTTCCTTTCTGTTTTTCTTTATAGAAAGAATTGCACTAAGGAGAAATTTTAAATTCTCCCAACTTAAATGCATTTGAATATTTCAGTTGCCATTTCAGTTCTAGCTTTTGGTAAGGAGAGCTTGTATAAAGCTCTTGTTTACTATTACAAATATAAAGGAATCTGAGCTCCATCTGCTGACGAGATATCGGCATTCAAAAGCTGTTTATCTGCCCTTAGCTCCCTATTTCTCAGACTGAAATTAAGTGACTCCTTTTTAAACCACAGTGGGCAACAATCTAATATGAGAAATAAATTCAAATTTAATGTTGAGAGTTAAATTTTTGTGTCAGTCTGATTATTAATTAGAAATACAATGACTACATGGTTGGTAGATCTATAAAATTGTCTATCCATAATGAAAAGTGATTTCAAATTATGCTTTAAAAAAAAAAAAGGAAAAAACCTATGATTTGAAATGTCCTTTGACCTAGAGATTCTGCTGCTAAGCATGTAATCCCAAGGAGGTTAAACATAGAAATAAAGTAGGTCTCGATTGATTGGAGACTGGTTAATGAAATTGTAGTACATGGAAGTCATGAATTATTATTGCACTGTGAAAAGCAATGAAGATGATGCATTCAGAGAAAGATAAGACTTATTTGAAGTGATACACAGTGAAGTAAGCAGAATCAGGAAAATATAACTATGACAACGTAAGCAAAAAGACCAATAAAATTAAATTGAAAGCTGTGCAATTAAATGATCATACTTGGGACCATGGAAGAATTGAGAAAAGGCACCTCTGTCTCTTCCCTTCAGAGGTGGGGCCCAGTATTAAGGGGATGGAACTTCCTACATATACTATTAAATGAGGTTGATGTGGTGGCTAACTGTTAAACTGTCTTTCTTTTCCCTTTTTCTTCCTAAAAATTTTTGTTACAAGGGAACATTTTCCAGGGGGTAGGGATTGTATCTAGAATTATACTATAAGTTTATTATATTTGGAAAGGATTATAATTGGAAATGAATGGTCTAAAAAAAGGAAACTAAAATTTTAAAACATTTTTTACAATTCTAAGTATGAAATAATTTCAAAACTATATTATATAATATTAAAAAAATATATAAAATAATATAAAATGAGTCTAAAGTGAAAATTTAAGTTTCAATGGTAATGTAAAAAAAAAAAAGCAAAACAAATCTTTCCCTCAGCACTTCCTTAAACTCAAGTTGTATCTTCTCAGCATTAACTAGAACAAAATTTTATTGGTGATACATTGGGAAGATGAATTTAATAACTGCTAATTTGAACTAAGCAAAAACAAGAGTTATCTGCTTTCTCAACTCTCAAAAAAAAAATGCTTATCTTCTGTTTAATCATCCCCTGCCTCCTGGACAAATATAGCACCTTAAAACTGTTTTTGGCTATACCTCACTTAATCAGAAGCCACCTTCCCAGCAATTTTAGTATCTAGAACATACTCCAAATCTCAGAAAGGAGCACAAATCTTCTTTGAGCAGACAAAACATATCATAGTCTGTGACCATGTACTTTCTCCAAAGGCCCTCCAATTATCACTTGTTTTATATAACATTTTAATAGATCCTTTTATCTGTCTCCTGACCCATAAGCAGATTAGGCAAATTAAGAAAAGGTGCTAAAAGCAGACACACTACCAACAGTAAGTGGTGTTACTCTAATTTTGACAATATAGAAGCATACATTAAAACTACAAAAATCACAGCAGTCTGGGGTCATTTTGTCTAGTGGACATTCAGCTGATACTCTTGGTCACCTCAGCGGGGGGTCCGTAATTGATGTTTCTAATTGTGGTAAGAGCTATGCTTGCTTTGTGACACTGGGGACAGGGGCGGGGGAGAAGCTGCTGGAGCTGCAGCCCTCAGTCTGTCTCTTCCTGAACTTTTCCTTTTTTCCTTGTCCATCTTACTGCTCCTCTGCTTTGGAAGCCCTGACCAATGACTTGCATCCAGCGCATGGCCTTTGGCTGGTCATTTAACTTAAGAAGTACTTAAGAGACTTTTTAGTTTCCTGACATATGAGAAGCCCAGCCCAGGGAGGAATCGTTCCAGAGGTTATTCCTGAGCTCCAGCTCTCGGAGAGGACCTTCCTCCTGGGTTCCTGACCTGGTGACTGTGTAGACTGAGGAAAAAAGCAATTTTATATCCTTTTTAATGAAAAGGCATATGTTATTAATTGCGATTATCAAAATTGTTTTTAATGCATTTTTATAATCCACAAGTATGCCTCATTGCATTAAAAAAACAAAAAAAACAAAAAAAAAATCTTACCTTCTGTCTCAGAATCAATACTGTGTATTGGGTCCAAGACAGAAAAGCAGTAACAGCTAGGCAGTAGGGTTAACTGACTTGTCCAAGGTCACATAGCTAGGAAGTATCTGAAGTCAAATTTGAATCCAGGACCTTCTTTCTCTAGGCCTGACTCTTAACCTGTTGGGCCACCTAGCCGCTCCGTTCATTGCATTTTAACTGAGTTTAAATTGCTGGACTGAACCTAGCTTAGGCCTAATCCATAATAATAATCATGACCCTGAGTCATTAAAGAAGAGGTTAAATTACATTTAGTATAATGCATTTAGGAAGGCAACAAAGTATTTTATTTGTTTGAGAAATAATTTCATAAAAAATATTTAAAATAGGAAAAGTTGTGTCACTTAAAGGGGCAAGTCTCAGTTATGAGGAAAATTTATCAGTTTGGCACCTGCCAATCCCCTGTGAGTTTATCAAATCTTAGATCCTGAAAAGCTCTAGAGAACTAATCTGATTTTAGGTATGCTGAAAATTTGTTAATAGTCTCTTCACAAAGATTTCTTCAGAAACAGATGCTGCTTAAAACACTGGATTTTTCAAACAACATATTACAACATTATTATTAATTATCTTGGAGTTCCCACCTCAGGAAATGTTTTTGACACCACTAAATGACAAAGATTATTAATTCCATTATATTGTCAAATGAGGACCTTACCAGATGTATATCGATCTGGGTTGCTCCTGAAGCGAACATCAACTAAAATGAGAGCTCCCCAATCATTTTTGTGCCGAATACACCTATAGGAAAAGAGTGAAAAAGAAAATATTTAAGTTAAATTATGTGCAAGACTCCTGAGTTCAAATCTTGCTGTGGACACTTAGTAGTGGTGTGATCTGGCCAAGTCATTTAACCTTGTTTGCCTCAGTTTCTATCTGTAAAATGAGTTGGAGGAAGAAATAACAAACTACTCCACTACTTTTGCCAAGAAAACCCCACAAAAAGGGGTCACAGAGTTGAACATGACTGAAAACAACTAAACCACAACTAATGTGATGAAAAATTTTATTTGAATAGCTAGAAACATGGAGATAGCCCAAACATGTCAGTTACACATCCCTATAATGGAAATGGGCTATTAGAAGAGGAATGTAAAAGTTACCCAGGAAAATAGTTATACAGATAAACCAGATGTATCTTAATTTAAAAAAACAAAACAAAACAACTGTCCATTCTACCAATTCCTGATTTTACCAGGCTTAAGTGAAATAGTTTCTTTACAATAAGAGAATGAAATTAATATTTTTTCCCACAAAAACATACTCCTTAGTTCTAGTCTTTAAAAATCTAGACATATATGTATATTCTTTTAAACAATGTTTCTGCTTAAATGAAGTTTAGCCTGCCTATCTGTGAGTCAAATTTGGATCATAAGATTATGAGTTCCTAGATCTAGAGCTGGAAGAGATGGCAGAGACCCCTATTCCAATTTCCAAATTAACAGAAGAGGAAATTGAAATGTGGAGAGGCCAAGACGTCCAGTCAGAATGCTGTGAAAAAATGAAATTCTTGGTTTAGTCAGACTGAAGATGATTAGCCTAAGAGTTATCATGGAGTAGAATAGAGGTTTTCAAGAAGAGGCTGGATCATTATTTATTGGGCATATGGTAGATAAGAATCCTGTTTAGGGAAAGGTCGAAGTGATTCAATCACAAATCCATGAGTCTTTCCTTAACTAAACTTCTTTACTTTGGATAATTTTAATTTTATGTTTTTGTTTTATGTTTAATGTTTTATGCTTATTCTGTATGGTTTTTTTTTCAGCAATCACTACCAGAACATAAAATGCAAAATTTTTTGGTTGTTAAAACTCTCAATTGGGGTTTCCTTGGGAAAGATACTAGAATGATTTGTCATGTCTTTCTCCAGCTCACTTGACAGATGAGGAAACTGAGGCAAAGAGGATTAAGTGACTTGTCCAGGGTCACACAGCTTACTTGAGGCCAGACTGAACTCAGGAAGAGAAGTCTTCCTGACTCCCATCCCAGAATTCAGTTGTGTCAAACTGTGCCAGTCAGCCAGCAAGCTGAAAAATGTTTTTCACAATTTCTAAACATTAACAGCATTCAAATTAGTTTTATTTTAGTCTCTAATAGAAAAATGGAATTTATACTAATTTTACGTTGAGTGAAATTTTGATGAAATTTTGAATGTTCCAGGATAGGAATAATCTAAAGGAATTTTATGATTTAATGTTGATTAATCCTATAAGCACAAAAAAATCCTTTTTTCTTTTCAACTTTTCTTAAAAGATTATGATAAAATATAGTAGCATACTTTACTGCCTTAAAAAGTACTGTGCACTGAACATTAATTGATCTTTCTTTTCTGATGATTCAGCATTTCGCTAAACCCAAAGTTTCAAGGTTATACTCAGGAACATCAGTTCTCATTAAGTAGCACTAATTCTACATATACAGATGGTGTAGAAGATTGGATTGCATCTGAACTGATCCCAAGACATATTTCAGAAAATATTTTTTTATATATACATATGCTTATTATATTTTTAAGATATATTTTTCCATTTTATGTTTTTACTTATGAATATTTTTACTTTCCCCCAATTACAAGTAAAAACTATTTTACTTTATTTTATTTTTAAACCCTTACCTTCCATCTCAGAATCAATACTGTGTATTGGTTCCAAGGCAGAAGAGTGGTAAGGACTGGGCAATGGGGGTTAAGTGACTTGCCCAGGATCACACTGCTAGGAAGTGTCTGAAGTCATATTTGAACCCAGGACCTCCCATCTCTAGGCCTGACTCTCAAACTACTGAGTCATCCAGCTGCCCCATAAAAACTATTTAAAATTTTCATTTAAAAATTTTTTTGTTTCAAATTCTCTTTCTCCCTTCCATTTTTTCTCTTCTCCCTCCCTCCTTAAAAAAAGGCAATCTGATAGATTTTTAGTATATTTTTAAAAAAAGAAATAGCTTGCATCCTTTTAAGTGTAAAAAAATTTTAAAAAAATGTGTAACTGCTCAATGTTGTAGAGCACATAATATTATCACTTTTATTTCAAATTAATTATATAATCAATGGGTTTTTTTTCCATTCACCCTACGATTTTCCCTGGCTATTTTTCCTTTCTCCTTACTACTTGCTACCCTCTTGTGCTTTTTCTATACAATCCTGCCTCTATCTTCCTTCTCTACCAGCTACTTTTCTTCTTCCCTCCACAGTCATCACCTGCGACCTAATATTGTCAGAACTCACCTTTTATGGTTCCTTGCTTGCTCTCGCCAACCAGTATACTTCCTGGAGCTCCAATGAATATTGTTTAAACTTTCCCCTCAAATGCTACATGTTAACAGTCTTCCTATTACTATTAAGGGAAATACCATCCACCTAATCACCCAGAATCTGAAACATGGTGTCATGTTCATTCCATACTTGTATTTGCTTCATATAACCAATGTGGTGCCAAGTCTTGTTGTTTCTGCCTTCCCAACATACTTCAAATGTCTCCTATTCTCTAGTCTTTTAGCCACCATCCTCATCACCCCACTCCCAAACTATTCAACACCAACCAAGCCTGTTGGTTATTCTGTCCCTCAAATCTCTCCCTACTTCTAGGTCATTGTCTACTTTATTGGCAAGGTGATTTTCCTAGACACATCTGTTCATGTCACTTGCCCTTTACTCTGATTCAAATTCCAGAGGGTCCTTGTTAGGTCCAAAATTAAATTAAGATTTTTCTATTTAAAGCCGGACACAAATTGGCTTGTTTCTACCTATCTGGTCTTCTTAACACTTTGTTCTTTTCCATGCACTCTTATGTTCCAGTGAAAGTGGCCTTTGTGCCCATCTCCCAGCACCATATATTTTCACTGGTCTCCCCTATTCCTTTAATTCTCTCCTATTTTATCTGCATCTCTTGGCTTTCTTCAAGACTCAGCTCCATACTACCCTCTGCACAAAGCCTTTTTTGATCCCCCTCTCATTTCCCACCATTCCTGCCAGTGCTAGTGCCTTTTTTGCTGAGTTTAACTTTTATTAACTATGTATGTATCCTATATGCTTTACATGTTGTTCTTCCCATTAGAATGTGAATTCCTGGAAGGGAAAGACAATGAGTCCTGCCTCTCTTTCTGTCCCCAGTGTATATAGTGCCCAGCACAGATGAAGTGCTTAATGAATGTATGTTGACTGACTAACTGGGTTTTTTTCCAGTAATTTCAGTACTCTGAAACTTTTACACTGTACAAAACATATTCACTAGGTTCTGGGACATTAAGGTTTTATTGGACTTATTATAAGGTGTAGAGCGATAAGACTGGTCTTATTCAAAATAGTTTCAGTGACAGTTAGTTCATCATTATATAACTTAAATTCCATTATCTACTTACCTGCCAAGTGCCTGGTTCAGGGCCCTATATGCTTGAATTTCATACCACTGGCAGCCAGGTAAAAGACCTCTTAGTTTTGAATGCTGGTCATTGTATTTTCTCTTTAATTCAACCTAAAGGCAAGATGGTATACGTTGTTGTTATTATGTTATTATTACTTTTTTTTTAAAGGCTAAAAGAGATAAATAAACCAGTTAGTCTTTAAATTACCTACATATAATTTTAATTTCTCTCAGGGTTTTATTATGGGCACGTATCTCATAATTTAGGTCCAGCCATCCATCTTTTTTTAATCAGTTATAAATGTCAGTCAGTGAAAAGTAATATCCTAAAACACTGCACGATGTCTCAGAGGACTCTAAAGGCTGCCAGTTCATCTGCCCTAAAAATATACCAGCCTCTTAAAATGAGCTTTACAGTTTCTTTGCAACAAATGCACCATTTTAAGTGATATTTTTCATTTTAAATATACATATTTTTGCCTCTTTAAAGAGATTGTGTTCTCTCAGCAGTCAAAAACATCTTATTCTCTTTGCTATTATCATAGAATATCTTGCATGAGTAGGTGCTCAGTTTGTTGGATTGCATCCTAATTGTAAAATTGTGACTGGCAGTACCTTTAAAAAAAATAACCCTTACCTTCCATTTTAGAATCAATACTGGGTATTGGTTCTAAGGCAGAGGAGTGGTAAGGGCTAGGGTCACACAGCTAAAAAGTGTCTGAGACCAGATTTGAATCCAGTACCTTCCATCTCTGGGTCTGGCTCTCAATCCACTGAGCCATCTAGCTGTTCCCTAGCAGTACTTTTAAAATAAAAAAATCACCTAACCTTTCATGAATTCTGATATAAGCAAATAAAAGGGGCCCTTAAAATGTGGAATATTGTTTTCTAAGAATATTACCTCTAATTATTATTCTCTTCAGTTGTAACTAAAAATAGTGACAAAACTGTGCTTTCTGAACACTGGAGGATTTTTCCTTAATTTTAAATAAGAACAGCATGGAAGATTTACTAAAAAAAATTTACTAAACTTTGGTTACAATCTAGTGGTAGTAGTAACAACCATGACAATAGTCTCCATGGCACCTGGAAATGTATGATTCATGCCCTAAGTATGCTTAAAAATTAAATGGAACTGTCCTCTTAGCTTCATTAGTTCAGGGAATTAGGCTTGAACAAGTTTATTGACAAACTTCCCTGTCATCTAAGGTATAAAAATTCAGCACCTGAGCATTCAGAACTCAAGCTTGATGGATTCCCCACTGGGGTGAAAGTCAACACACCCTTCAGACTGGATGTTCCTCTATGGAGGGAGCAGGACCAAGAAGGAGAGAAAGGGAGTGGTGTACAAATGAGCCTGTTCTGAATTCTTGCTGAGTATCCTTTGCATGCTATTGCTGAGTAAACTTCCTTTGTTAAATGTTGTATGGGTTCCAAATATCTAGTTAGAATTACTACACTGATCTGAGTCAGGCATGGCTCTGAACACTTGACATGGCTGCCAGGATTGGTCTAGAATGGTCTCATTATGGGAATGGGGAAAGAATGATATGAAGGCCTCAGTTGGGGCCAGTCCTAAAGGCCAAGTCAGGAGATCATTCACTTCTGGGGTTTATTGCCCCCAAACGGGGAAGATAATGTGAAATGAAAATGAAACTAAATAATTAAACTCTTATTATCCCAAGAAAATAGAAGCTGGATTTCTTACAAGGCATAAGATGTTATGAAACTTTTTCTTTCAATTTTTATTGGCTACAGAAGATGAGTTCTAAGCTGCCCTGACCTTCAACAAGACCAACAAGATGCCAATTATAAGCCTCCATAACAAATATCTGCTTGGTCTGTAAACATTGTGAGGTCACTGTGGCACCCAGGCAGACTGAACCCAGATGAAAAATCAACCACATTTTAGAGAGATGTGTTTTTCCACACTAGAATAACAAGGCAATCTAATAAGAAAAAGGCAAAGAATGCAATGGCAATAAATCATTGGTAATATATACACTGAATGCTTTGAGGGAAGGAGAAGTGATTTAAACAAAGGCACTATGAAATTCAAGCAGAATTGGTTTCACTACTGGGAGGAAAAGTAATACCTGGTCAGAACATATGGCATACTGCATATTTGAAATGGACGCAGGCATTGTCTAAATATTGCGCAGCACTCTACTTCAAATTTCATTTCAACAAGCACTTACCATGTGCCAAGTACTGTGCTTCTTCCAGAAAGGTACAACTTTCAGCTACCAAAATAATTTGTGTTAGAGGGTTTTGTGGACTATGCATCATACAAAACCATAGGCATAAAGAAATAAAGAATTGTGGCTTTTCCACCCAAGTTACAATCCATTCCATTTAAACTGATGAAAAATTCTACATAAAATAAAAAACCTCTTCAATACAGTATTGACTTTACTGTTAGTAGTAGTTTCAGTAAGTCATACTCTTATGATTCCCTTATTGGCTCTGTAGGAGTGATCAATAATTTAATTTGGAGCTACATGTTATATTTGGAAAGTTATCAAATGTAATGTTTAAATTACAAATTAAGATAATTTTATGGAATAAATTCATTCAATTTTTATATGTCATCCAGACAACATAGTGCTGAATTCTTAGTGAAATTTTAGGTGAAAGTTACCATGACTATTTTCCTTACATAAATAAAATAGCAAGGCTAGTTTTTTAGATATAAGACCAAACACAAATATGATTCATTTATACTTAAATTTTATATATTAACAGTTAAAATTAGTCATTTAAGAAGTTAATCTATTTAGTACTCTCAACCTTTTTTCTATGTTTGGGTGGATTAAACCCGAGTAACAAAATATGTAATATAAGGGTGTTCATTTAAACTCCATACAATGGAATTTGCTTTAAATGAACCACCAAAGATGAAGGGTTCTAGGTATGAACAAATCATGAAAGTATTAAAGATGTATTCAAAAGCTGACTCTGAGCAAGGGGCTCATGGACCAGACTTATGAATATATTTCTGATATTTCACATGATTGATTTCTGGATCATTGAATTGAATTGGGGCTCAAATTTTGTGGAACTCAAACCTCTCCCCAGGTTTGCGGTCTGGAAGCCTGGCATGCAATATCTATAGCTTCTTTGTAATGTCAAAGACACTCACTCAGCATTTGTATGAGAGGGGGCCAGGATTATAGAGAAAGTAGGACTTCCAGTTGAGCAGAAGGTCTGGGAACCTTCCTAGGCCAGTGTGCTGGGTTCCTTTCTTTTGTCTTGTTGTTGACTGCCAATATGATGCTAATGTTTCTATCACATCACCTATCTGATTGACAATTCCACATCCCTCATTCTTGGAAACCTCAATAAAGTTCAGTTCATCTGTCTGACTCCAGAGACACTCTCTCACCATCAGAGGAAGACCTGACAGACTGGACGTGATGCTGAAGAATCCTGTGCCTCTGTGTCTATTTTCTCTCTTTATGTCCTTCCTAGCTTAATCTTTTACCCTTCCACCCATATTCCCTCAGTCCCCAGATTCCCTTTCAGGTGCTCAACCCACACAAGAATATCTTGTAGCTGCAGGATGGCTACAAAAGAGGTATGAAATAGTTCCCAATATTCTATCAATGGGCAAGGGAATTAAAATGTAAGTTACCTTGCCTACAAAAGACTTAAAGTCTAGCTAGTGAGATTAAAAAAATACATGAATCAATGAGCAAAATAACAACGAAAACTAAATTCATTACCGCCAAGGAGACACATATATACTTATCTATTTTTTTTCTTTTTTAGATTTAATTGTTTGTTACACGAAAATGCCCAGTTAATTCTCTCCCCTTTTTTCCCCTCTCTCCATTGAAGAAGGCATCATTTGACCAAAAGATATATGTGCATATAAAACTGTCTTACTTATTTCTCTTTATTGGTTCTTTCTCTGGAGGTGGACAGACACAAGATATTCTTCAAATAATATTTCTGTTGCAGTATATAATGTTCTCTTGGTTCTGCTTGTTTCACTCTTCATAATTTCATGTAGGTCTTTCCATATTTAAAAAAAATTAACCTACTTGTCACTTCTTATGGTATAGTAGTATTCCATCACAATCATATTCCCCAATTGATAGATTTCCTTTCAATTTCCAGTTCTTTGCCACCGCAAAGAGATGCTATAAATATTTTAGAACATATAGGTTCTTTTCCTTTTTTCCTAATCACTTTAGGAAATAAACCTAAAAGTGGTATCACAGGGCCAAAAGGTATAGAGTTTTAAAACTCTTGAGCATAATTCCAGATTGTTCTCCAATGGTTGTATTAGTTCGCAGTTCTACAAACAGTGTATTATTAGTCTCCATTTTTCCACATTCTCTCCAACATTTGTCATTTTGCCCTATTATCTTTTTTTGCCAATCTGATAGGTGTAAGATATCTCAGAGTTGCTTTGATTCGCATTTCTCTACTCAAATAATTTAGAGCATTTTTCCAAATTGTTATATGTAGTTTGATTTCTTCATCCAAAAAAAGGCTGTTCCTATCTTTTGACCAATTTTTTATCAAATGGGGAATGGCTCATATTCTTATATATTTGACAAGGTTCTCTGTATATTTTAGATAGAAAACCCTATCCAAGAAACTGTTTATAAAATTTCCCCCCCAACTTGCTACTTACTTTCTACTCTTGGCTACATTGGTTTTATTTGTATAAAACCTTTTCAATTTAATATATTCTAAATTACCCATTTTATATTTCACAATGCTTTCTATCACTTATTTATTCATAAATCCTTTTCCTATCCATAAATCCATAAAGGTAATAAGTTCCTTGTTCTAATTTTCTTATGATATCTTCTTTTATGCCTAAGTCATGTATCCATTTTGATCTTATCTTGGGAAATGGGAAGTGATATAAGATATTGTCTATATCTAGTTTCTGCCAGACTGCCTTCTAGTTTTCTCAACAATTTTTATGAAGTAGTGAATTCTTATTACAAAAACTTGGATCATTACTTTTTTTGGTCAAACACATGACTACTATAATCTTTTACAACTATTTGCTGAATGTCTATTCTGTTCCTTGATCTTCTTTTCTATTTCTTAACCAGTACCAGATAGTTTTGATAACTACTACTTCATAATATAGTACAAAATCTGGTACTGCTAAACTGCCTTTCTCTATTTTTCCCTCCATTAATTCCTTTGATATTCTTAACCTTTTGTTTTTCCAAATGAATTTTATTATTTTTTCTAGTTCAATAAAATAATTTTTTGGTAATTTCACTGGGATGAATAAGTAGATTAATCCATGTAGGATTGACATTTTAATTATATTGGCTCTGCCCACCCATGAACAATGAATATTTCTCCAATTACTTAAATCTGACTTTATTTGTATAAAAAAATTTTATAATCATGTTCATATATTTTGGGGCTTTGTTTAGGCAGACATATTCTTGGATACCTTATTCTATTTATGGTTATTTTAAGTGAAATTTTTCTTATCTCTTCTTGTGAGTCACTGCTGTTATACAAAAGAATATTCTGAGTGGTATTAAAACTTGTCCATGATCAAATTTGCTAAGTCTTAGAATAGGGATGGACATGAAGTATCATGAATAATAGAAGTTCTGTTAAGTCACTGACAGAAAAGATTATAACTAGATACATGGAAACTGAAAAATGGTATGCAAAACATTATCATGTGTTATATTACAAATAAGGTGGAAAGTTTTGGTGAAATAAACAAACATTATCTTGATATCTCTCACAAAGTTAGCTTTCAGGAGTAAAAGGAAGTTCTTAATAAATGTTTGTTGTATTAGAGTGAATCCAAGAGAAGTGAGTGTATGACTAAGTGGACTAAATCATAGCAAAGTGGTGCATAGAGTGCTGAACCTGAAATCAAGCAGACCTAAATTCAAATTTCACTTATTTTCCATCTACCTCAATTTCCTCTTCATCTGTGTGTAGATAGAATTCATTCCCCAAGGCTCGTTCGACCCAGCTTGTCTTATCCAGTATCCCATTTGCATGCTTACACTGCATGAATGGATGTGAAAGCACATAGGTGGTGAGGGCAGAGGATAAAAGTTTTGGTGTGGCACCGCTCCCTCTCTCTACTCCCCTGAACGCGGCGGGAGAAGCCACACACATGGGTTAGGTTAGAAAATTAAACTTTATACTTCTATCCTTTTTTATTTTTTCTTTTTCAAGTGATTATTAATACACTTCATGGAAAATAATACTTGGAGTTACTGATATTGATTTAAATTTAACATCTGTAAAATGGCAATAATAGTATCAATCTCATAGGGCTATTGTGAGAATCAAATGAGATAGCATATGTAAAGCACTTTGAAAACCTGAAAACATTTTTGAGTGCTAATTATTATTATTATATACAGGAAGGTCAAAGAAAGAAGATATTAAACCCAGGGCAAGTCAGTGAACAATGATGCGTCTTACTTTACCTATTTGCAAAATGGGAAGAATTATTACTCCTAAAAATAAGTGTTGGAATGGTTGCAAATTATAATAGAGAGTTTTCAATTTCCAAATGCCATGTAAAATATTAACTAACGACAAATGACAACTCATTATATACACAAGCAACTTCTGAGTAACACAATAATGGCTGCCTAAAGATACAGGCTTGAGTTTCTTGGTCCTTTCCCAAGAAGAGTCTCTTTTTAGTTATGATCAGCTCTTTAAGAGTTTCCTTGTTTACCACACTGGATCATCCCAGAAAATAGGAACAATTATAGATGCAGAGAACTACTTCCTTGCAAAAATTTTCCAGTTTTGATATAAATCAATGGAATCTATTATTTTTTTAATAAGACAAAAAACTACTCAAGGAAAAAGAAAGACATGTCAATGTTTTTTGGTACAGTGTTAACCTTTTTAAACTGACAACCAAAAGAACATGCTTCAAGAGAGAAAACAGAGGCTCCTAACTGCTTCTGACAGGTAACTTTCAACTTGAATTTGGGTAAGAAATTTTATATTATGTTCTTATGCCCTTTAAAAGAGTCTGTCAAATTTACCAATTCAAATTTTGTAAGCAGAAAATAAATATACCTTGATTTCACAAATCTAATATTTGTTTAGTCACAAAGTCAACTGTTCAATGAAGAAACATATCCCCTTAAGTGCTATAAGGGAGCATCCATGCAATACTGTGCAAATGCTAAATGATATGGTACTTTAGAAAACAAAAACTCTTACCTACATATTAAATAGAGAAAGTACACAAATAAATATTCAGCAATAAAAACTATGAGAAAGTGTTAAAAAATTAGAGAATGTAAGTATATTTGGGAGTATGCATGTTTTTGGGAAAAGATTCTATTGCATTTGCAAAAATCTCATATGTTGAACTATAGTTGTTTTGAAGAGAGTTCCTGCCTTCCTCTCACAATTAAATTTGGGGGAGGGGGGTTCAAATGAGATTTTCCTTGAAGCAGTTTGGTATCAATAGGCCGTTTGCCAACAGTAATAGCTTAAGGGTTTTCAAAGTGTCCTGCCACTCTGATGGGCTAGGTATGACACTACTATGCACGCTAACAGTCATTCTGATAGCAGTTACTGCTTAAAGTATTATATATCAGTTGCTAGAACAAATAAGGGAATATACATTTTTTCAGTCTTTCCTTTTACATTAGACTATAATCTCCTGTCTCCTGATTAACTATATTCTGTTTCTTAAGCATTTTCAAATACTTTTTGTAAATCAACTCGACTAAACATCATCTTGGAGTGGAGTGAACTCTGTCCGGGTTCTCAAGGCTATG
Source organism: Gracilinanus agilis (assembly GCF_016433145.1). Lineage (NCBI taxonomy): Eukaryota > Metazoa > Chordata > Mammalia > Didelphimorphia > Didelphidae > Gracilinanus > Gracilinanus agilis. The sequence continues at coordinate 174,722,046 of NC_058133.1, forward strand.
CCAGTAGGGCCCATGCTCTAGTAAGCTCAATGAATCTGGAAAGGCTTTAGGGGCCAGTTTGGTGATGGAGTACCTTAGCTAAGGTAAGAGAGGTTCATCATCACTAGGCTGACCAAGAAGTGGTTATTTTTATTTTTTGGCTATAGAAATTCATGAAGATTATCTTGTCTAAAAAAAAGTGGTTAATGTATACAATTTTGTATTATTATAAAATAAAAAGAATAAATAAGACATTATAAAAATCTAGTTATTCTTAGGTGTCCTGGTTCCCTTGGAGGTGCCTGATGAGTTAAAGAGAAGCCTCATCATTAGACTACATAAGGTGAAAGGCCAGTGCATCTCATTTGAATGGAAATAGAATCCATTTCATTGTCTAACAATGCTATATCAGGCATCAAAATCCACGCCCAATTCAAAATGGCATGCAGCATATGTGAAAAAGCCAGTTTCTCCTGCTAGCAAATCTTTTAAATGTGCAGTAAACCATAGGCTATAAGGGATTAGTTAAAATGTCAAAAGACAGCCTTTCACTTTTACCTGCTCATCCTTAAAAATATATTTTTAGCTATCAGGCATGCTTTCCAGACAAATACCTTAAGTAGGCAGAAGCAGAAGGCCCATGGCGAGCTCTGCCATCTTGTAGCTGTCAGAGAGATTAGACTTTGATCTGTCTGGGAGGTCACAGTCACATTTATATTAGCTACATAGTCTAATAACATCATACCTGTTAACCACTGCTTCTTTTAATGCTTAACGAGACAGACATTCTCTACCATGAGAAGTTAACTGTGAAAGTTTTTTCTAACTTCTGACAGAAAGTAAACACCATAAACTTTACCTGCCTATGGTTTAGAAAGATGACCTTTTAGAATAGTTAACATTAAGTTTCAAATATACTTTATAAGTCTTGTCCAAGACTATTTCGAATTATAACTCTACAGAAGGGTGTTTAACCCTGAAATTAAATGACTAAGTGAGGATTTCTGGTAGGGTGTTAGAACAGGGAGGGAAGAATGAGCATTAGGTGATGCATTCTTTCACAAAACTGTTTTTCTTCTGATGACCAGAGTTGGATATTGATGAAAGGTGAAAAGCAAACTGAACTTGGTGGTCTCTAGATGGCAGCAAAAATGTGTCCACATCAAATGTCCACATGATTGAGATGAGCAGAGGTGAAGCCCCTGAGAATGGCAAAAGTCAGGCAAGTCAGAGTAGGCAGTATTTACAGAATCATGTAAGAGATGGCAAAACTGAGGGCAAAGCTATCAAGACAGAAATTAAGGAATTTCTGGTTCAGTGTATGAAAGTAGAAAGAATGCCAAATCTGAAGTCAAAAGGATCTGGATTCAAGGTCTACTGCTGGTACATATTATCAATGGGATTTTAGGCAAGTCAATCTCTCTAGGCCTCAGTTTCTTCATCAGTAAAAAGAGGAGATGGGCAAGATGGTCTTAAAGTTCCTTCAAGCTACAAATTTATGAGTTGTGAGGCATAATTGAGCCAGTAATAATGCTCGGATCATATAAAAAAATCTCTTGAACTTAAGCTTTATCATCTGTAGAATAAGAACAATCACAACCAAGACCACAGCTGTGACGGGTAAAATGAGAGAAATAATTCTAGTGGGCTATGATGGATATAATGTCAACAAATTTCACTCACATCACAGTTCCTACGCTGAACTTTTTCAACTTGGTCCCAATCAACAGTTTTATGCTCAATAGTAGCTGTATACAAGAAGCAGTCTTTTATATATATTTAATTAATAGCTTTGAAAGAAAAACAAATGGTGTGACAAATACAAGCTAGAACTATAAATCCCTCACTTCATTTTATGAGCCACCTAGTCATGAAAGACAATAGATTTTGCCTTCATTCATACAAATATGCAATATGATTTCAGTAATAAATGCCTTCCTGTAAAGCTGCCACATAGGCCATATAATGCTATCATTCTTTAATCATAAGCAAGGCTTTAAGACAAGAGCTTAATGTTCCAAATAGGACAAAAAAACAAATCAGTTAAACCTACCAATTAAAAGTATTAAGAAAACTTTGCTTCAGTAAAAATAAACACGTTGTCTAGCAGACACTCATGAAGAACAGTTTTATTTTTCGCCAAAGTACAGGCCCGAAACCCAAACATTTATAGCAACCTCAAACTGGAAGACAGAGAACGTGCATTAGGAGCATTTACTGCTCCATATCACCATAGTGTAAACACATTTATCAGTGCAACTATCACAATATAAATTCCAATGGTTAGGAGCATAACTCAGTACAAGAGCATATATGTGGAATAATTTAAATAGATAAAAAGAATGACTGGTTTTATTTCATCTGGCATATTTTCAAGATTTCTCAGGCACCACTTTAACCAAATACAGTACAATATTTTGTTAAAATGGAAAGAAAAAAACCTTTGGGTTTCTGCCAAGAGTTAACAAGCCAGGCTCCCTTTTAAATAAAAAAGCACTTCAGGAACGGTTTTTCAATTGTTACTTACTTTCTCTGTTAGATTAGGCCCTGACTTATGATACTATGCCCAGAATATTGCAGCAGAGTATTGTGGGCCAAGGAGTGACATTACTACATAGCTCATGTGTAAAGAGGCTGCTTTGGATGAGAAACATCCTCTGTTAAAAAAACTAGCAAAATAAATTTTATTCTGTATCTCTTTGGGGGGGGGAGAGAGAGAGAGAGAGAGAGAGAGAGAGAGAGAGAGAGAGAGAGAGAGAGAGAGAGAGAGAGAGAGAGAGAGAGGAAGGAAGGAAGGAAGGAAGGAAGGAAGGAAGGAGAGAGGGGAAAGAATAAGGAAGGAAGGAAGAGTTCAAGGACTAGAATAAAATACTACCCTTTCAAAAAAGGCATCTCCAGTTTTGAACATGATCAATCCCAACTAATATGCAATTATAGTTATTTGGAAAACAGCTGTTACTCAATATTATTTACTTGTTGCCAAGAAATCAAAAGCTTCAGAATAAATGCTTTATTTAGATAGCACTCTGGTTTTAAAACACTTCATATACATCAGCTCGTTTCATAAGAGAGTGGAAAAAAATAAAAATATGAAAAAAATCACATTAAGATGTTTTTAGAGCTAAAGATCCAACAGAAATGAACATTACAAATCAAAAGAAGAAATAGGTGATGGGAAGTTGATACTATAAAACATGAACAAAACTGTTTTTAGCAATGTTTACTCTGCAAAGTATCAAATAGAAAGCATCTGAAAACATACTGTGGGGATTTAATCAGGTTATCCAGAATGAAATAGAGACAATCTAGATGAACTTTCTACATTCTTATAACTTAATCTTCAAAAACATGTTGGTAACCATACTATATATAGTCCATGGAGGCTGGCTGGTCTTCAGAACATCTCTCACATTTGTTCCCTTCTCTCTATTCACAAAGCCACTAGCCTAGTTCAGGTCCTAATTAACCCCATCTTGAATATTCAAATATCATTGCTCTCACTAAAAAAAAAAAATATACACACACACACATATAAATACATAATTACATATTCAAATATTAATTCAGCTAGATGGTGCAATAGATGAAGTACTGGGCCTGGAGTCAGATTCTTCCGGAGTTAAAATGTAGCCTCAGGTACTTACTAGTAGTATGATCCTGGGCAAGTCACTTAACCCTATTGTTTTCAGCTTTCTCATGTTTAAAATGTGCTGGAGAAGGAAATGGCAAACCACTCAGGTATTTTTGCCAAGAAAAACCCAAATAGGGTCATAAAGAGTCAGACATGACTAAAAAAACTCTACTGAACAACAAATTCTTATAACTGCAGTATGATTTCAGTAATAAATGCCTCTCTGTAAAGCTGGCAGGTAGGCAGTATAATGCTATCATTTTAAAATCATAAGCAAGACCTTAAGACAAGAATTTTTATAACATTAATGCAATAAAAGTCATTTAAAATATTAACTTCTATAGCTTATTTCTAGTTGGTCTTCCTGTCTCCAATGCCTCCCCACATGGCCACCAAACTGTTATTCCTAAAGCAGAGCTCTAAGCATGTCACTCCATCACTTAGAAAGTTTCAGTTACTACGTATTTCTTCTAGGATAAAATACAAACTTTTCTGTCTGGTATTTAAAGCTCTTTGCAATCTGGTTTCAACCTACTTTCCAGACTTATTCCACATTACTCTTGGTTAAAGACTCTTAAAATTTTATCCCAAATGAACTACCTGCTACGTTCTACACAAAACATCCTGTTTCCTGTGTCCTTACCTTTCTATGGTTTTTCTACTCATGTTCAGAATGCTCTACCCTCTTCACTTTGGCTCCTTAGAATTTCAAGCTCTATTTGAGGGTCAGCTCAAGTGCCAACTCCTACACAAGGCCTTTCCTAATTTTCCCAGTTATTAGTAATTCTCCTTCCTCCCGAAATTACTCCATATTTTCTTTGTGCATATTTTGCACTTACTAATCTGTGGGCAGCTAGGTGGCACAGTGGTATGTATAGTGCTCCACTTCCAGAGTTCAAACCTGCCTAAGAAATGAACCAGCTGTGTGATTCCGGGCAAATCATTTAACCCTGTTTGCCTCAGTTTTCCTCATCTGTAAAATGAGTTGGAGAAGAAAATGGCCAACCAATCCAGTATCTTTGTCAAGAAGACCCCAAATGAGGTCACAAAGAGTTGAATAAGATTGAAAAAATAACACAACAATAATCTGTGTATATATTTTGTCCTCTAGTAAAATGAAAGTCCCTTAAAGGAAGGAACCATTTTCATTTTAATAGCAAATACTTAATATTCACTGAATTTTGTTGGCGGTAATTTTCCCTCTAAATTTCTAAATCCAACCCATCCTTAGTCAATGGCAGTGGCTACTTAAGAGGACAGTCATAGACCTTGATATCCTCTCAGATTGAACTCTGTGTTTTAAGAATTATGGTTGTGTGGGGTGGAATTTTCTGGGGGAGCTTGCACCGCTAGAAATCACTCTAATGGGCAGACAAGAGACTTAGATAGATGCTTGCAGAGAAAATCGACCTTTATTTAGGAAGGGGGAGAGGACAGGAGCACTGTCTGGTCTGTCAGCAACAGTGTCCATAGGTATACAAATGCATTTAGAATTAGTAAGAAATTAATACAATGGTACCTTGAGTTACCCATCACCTGTGTGTGACATGTCTCAATATGTTATATTCTTCTTATCTTGTTGTACCCTCAAGTTTCTCAGCTCTCTTTGAATCATGGGAGTATTTTTCAAATTAATATTTTCTCAGTTTGGGTCATAATTCAGGATGTGCAAGGCCAGAGCCACAGTCTTTCTAGATAAAGGGACTAACTCCCAAAGGAGATGCTCATACTGTTATCTTCTAGGCTCCATGGCCTCCTCACCAGACTTTGTACTGTAATTTTCCATGGAACTTCATTTTCTTAACCCTTGAAATGCTGATTGCAAGTCAATTGAGAATTAATAACAATGAAAAGGAAAGGTGTTTGGCCACTGTTAAAGGAGTGTTAATAATCAGAAGGGGCTTGGATGGGGGAAGGATCTATTCACTTCAGGGAGAGGATGTCTCTACTGTTTGTTATGAAGAGATGGGCTTCTTTTCTCTCTCTTCTGCAAGGCCTACCTGAGCTTACAGAATAACTGATCAGAATAGGATAGTTACAGAATAACTGATCAGAAATTATCACTACTATTATTAATCCTAATGCTAACCATAAGTGTGAATAATGCACTACTAATTACTAATTTTTACTACACATAAGGTGTAGACCTATAGACCTAAAGGAGGCCAACTAATTAGGGCAGCTCATCTCATAGTATGGCTAGTACAAAGACAAAACCTTTTTTGAAAGAGCTTGTTGCCATGCATATTGATACAGGACACTGAATAATTTAGAAAATCTGTTTCAATGTATTTCAAGGAGTGGTTGTTATTTATATAATACTAATGACAATCTATATGCCAGAAGGCAATCTAGAGAACCTTGCAATAATTTTAAAGCCTGATTTTTTTCCTAGGTGACTTGCATACGGTGATCATCTATTTATTGAGCAATAAGAGGTCCATACCACAAAAAGGGTCAGGATTTAGTGACGTTTTTCAAAATTCTTTTTATCTTAGCACTATTAGCATCCATTGGATTATGATGTCCTTAAAGGCAAGGACTGTCCTTTGTTCTTTTTGTACCCCAGTACTTAGCAAATGTGTACTGACTACTTAGTGAGTGACTCCTATATTGATAATTCTACATTCTTGGCATGTGTATTCTAAGTACACTTGCCTTCAGAACTATTAGTGTTCTGATCATTTCTTTATAGTAGTGGTTGCCTCTTAATTTGCTAACTCCTAAGGTTTTTGTTTTGCTTTTAAAGAATAAAAGCTGTTGTGGTCCAGACCTGACTCAGGTCACTTATGTAGTTCAAGATAAAGACTAGAACAAAATAGGATGCTTCTAGACCACTTCACGGTTAACAAAAGGAACTTCATTTAGCAGCAAGCTGAAAAGAATACTTGGCAAGTATACACTATCAATTCATTTACACACAGCTTTCCTACTTTTGTGTTGGCCATATGGGTATGCTAGTCAGAAGCCTGAAAGAGGAACTCTTGACTCCTGTGCTCTGGCTTTTGTACTTGGGCTACCAGGAAGGAAGCCAAACCAGTGGTTTGAGCCTTAGTTCCCCCTGAGCCATCTAAGTCTCAAGGATGATTTCAATATCTTTTAAAGAAAAAACTAGACAACTTTGCATGGGATACAGCCTTGAGATATTTATTGCTCCTTCCACAGAGACATATAAATTTGAGTTAGAAAAAATAAGTCCAATTATCTCACCCAGTGGAAGCTTCAATATCGTTCTTTTTCAATATCTCCCTTTTGGGACCTCCACTTGCTATAAGCATGCATACTAGCTCTTGAACAACCTGTTTCATAGAGACAATTACCAAAATGAAAAAGAAAGGCAGGTAAAGCTATAATGAAATCATGAAGAATCAGTACAAAGAGGGAATTTTTGGATAAAGGATAACAAAGAGGAAAAGATAGGGTGCCCAGCGTGGGGATATGAAATAGAACTGGAAACATGGGTTTTTTTTTCATAAGTCATCAAAAGAGATGATGTTTCCCTTGCCATTTAGATTTATTATTTCCAAAAGTATCTTTCTAGCAGCAGTTAAAAAAAAATACCTTATACAAGAACATCTTCACCACCTCCCCCAACTTTATAGCCTCTGAGCATTATTGTTGTAGAGCACTTAATTCATCCCCAAAGCAATCCAACCCTTAGTCCCAATGACAAAGAGTAAGAAAAGGCTTATATAAGTCACAACCCCCAAACACTTTCAGTGATGTCAACTATAGCTTGTGGTAGCTTGGAGAACTTGAAGCTTTATAGTTTGACAAATCATGTAGCACATTCACCCCAGGCCCATCTACTCATCTCAGCCTTGTAGGCTTTAAGGAACTCTGAACAAGTGGCTTGATTAAAATCTAATGCAACCAAAACCTTCCTCAGAAGAAAACATTCAATCTCTTTCCAGTGAAGCAGAAATTTTTAAAAAATCAAACCATTTCCCTTGAGGTACAAAGCTGCTGCATCTGCTCAGTGCGACAGTGTCTAAGGTGAAGTGGTGAGTGTCAGTCATCCTTACAAGTCCTCAGGGTGATAGCTTCACTTTTAAAGCCTTCAACTTACTTTGACAGGAAAGTAAAAACCTAAAGGTCACCATTACTTGCTAAGGACAAGATAAATGCAAGAAAATTGCTTTGTAAATTCTTCTAACACAGAAAAGCAACCCAGCAAAAGGTAAAGAAGTAGGTTTGGTTTGTTGTAATATTTATCTGAAGATGTAACTAAATAAAATATCTGATAGATACAGCTCTCTAAAGCTCGTCTAACACAGTAACATTCTTAGGTCAACAACAACAAAAATGTCCTCCCCTAGACTTTCTTCAAAATGTACATCTTTTTAACTTTTTTAATTTCAAGCAATATTCCTTCCTAATATGTGCTTCCCCCTTGACCAATAATTGTCCATCGAGTCTGAAGATTTATATTTTGGAAGAATAAATAGTGCAGGAAGGTAGGGGATGAGTTCAAAAGCATTTTCTATGGATTCCTTCCAAAGGGGAACAAGAAGCTAGAATCACTGCTTTAGTGTCTGTCACTTTTCACTGTCCAATGTCAATCTATAAATTGTCAGTCCAGTTATTTTAACACAATTTAAGCTACTTTAAAATTTTAAAGTCATAAAATGTTCTTGAAACCTGTCTTTAATAACATCCTTGGCAAATCTGTTCACTAAAAAAAGAGTCCAGCAGAAAAAATAACTTTGGTGCTCAGAGATAAAAAGGCTTAAAAGATAATAATGATAATAATACTTCACCAATGCATAATACTACTTGATAGATTACAAGGTGCTTTCCTATAGATCCTCTGAACCAGTGGTCTCCAAAGTGGGGCATATATACCTTAGCATATGTGCAAGATGATTCCTTTGGATAAAGAAGAAAATGTACTTCTATGAATCTTTATTTTTATCTACACACTTTAAAAAACATGGAAACATTTATCAATTGGGGAATGGCTTGATTTTTTTTATACAATTGATTTTTAACTCCTTGTATATTTGAGTAATTAGACCCCTGTCTGAGTTTTTTGTTATAAAGATTTTTTCTACATTGTTTTTGTTTGTACAAAAGCTTTTTAGTTTTATAAAATCAAAATAATTTAATTTACATTTTGTAATTTTCTCTAACTCTTGCTTGGTTTTAAAGTCTTTCCTTTCCCACAGATCTGACAAGTATGCTATTCTGTGTTCACTTAACTTATTTATAGTTTCCCTCTTTATATTCAAGTCATTCACCCACTCTGAATTTATCTTGGTGTAGGGTGTGAGATGTTGATCTAAACCTAATCTCTAGGGGCAGCTGGGTAGCTCAGTGGAGTGAGAGTCAGGCCTAGAGACAGGAGGTTCTAGGTTCAAACCCGGCCTCAGCCACTTCCCAGCTGTGTGACCCTGGGCAAGTCACTTGACCCCCATTGCCCACCCTTACCAATCTTCCACCTATGAGACAATACACCAAAGTACAAGGGTTTAAAAAAAAAAAAAAAAAAGCAATAGCCTAAACCTAATCTCTCTCATATTGTTTTCCAAATTTCCCAGCAGTTTTTGTCAAATAGTGGATTTTTGTCCCAAAAGTTGGGCTCTTTGGGTTTATCATACACTGTCTTGCTGATGTTACTTACCCCAAGTCTATTCCACTGATCCTCCCTTCTGTCTCTTAGCCAGTACCATACTGTTTTGATGACTGCTGCTTTATAGTATAGTTTAATATCTGGTACTGCTAGGCCCCCTTCCTTCACATTTTTTCCCCCTATTTCCCTTGATATTCTTGATCTTTTGTTATTACAAATGAACTTTGTTATAGTTTTCCCTAATTCAGTAAAAAAGTTTTTTCGTAGTTTGGTAGGTATGGAGTTAAACCAATTGTATAAAAAAATCAAGCCATTTCCCAGTTGATAAATGGGCAAGGGACATGAATAGGCAATTTTCAGATATAGAAATCAAAACTATCAACAAGCACATGAGAAAGTGTTCTAAATCTCTAATAATTAGAGAAATGCAAATCAAAACAACTCTGAGGTATCACCTCACACCTAGCAGATTGGCTAAAATGATAGAAGGGGAGAATAATGAATGTTGGAGAGGATGTGGCAAAATTGGAACATTAATGCACTGCTGGCAGAGTTGTGAACTGATCCAACCATTCTGGATGGCAATTTGGAACTATGCTCAAAGGGCTATAAAAGACTGGCTGCCCTTTGATCCAGCCATACCATTGTTGGGTTTGTCCCCCAAAGAGATCATAGATAAACAGACTTATACGAAAGTATTTATAGCCGCACTTTTTGTGGTAGCAAAAAACTGGAAAATGAGGGTATGCCCTTCAATTGGGGAATGGCTGAACAAATTGTGGTATATGCGGGTGATGGAATACTATTGTGCTAAAAGGAATAATAAACTGGAGGAATTCCATGTGAATTGGAAAGACCTCCAGGAATTGATGCAGAGTGAAAGGAGCAGAGCCAGAAGAACATTGTACACAGAGACCGATACACTGTGGCAAAATAGAATGTAATGGACTCCTGTACCAGAAGCAATGCAATGACACAGGACAGCTCTGAGGGATTTATGGAAAAGAACGCTACCCACATTCAGAGGAAGAACTGCAGGAGAGGAAACACAGAAGAAAAGCAACTGCTTGAACACATGGGTTGAGGCAGACAATGATGGGGGATGTAGACTCGAAACTACCACACCAATGGTCAACTATCAACAATTTGGAAATAGGTCTTGATCAACGACACGTTAAAACCAGATGAAATGCATATCAGCCATGGGAGGGGGGGAGGTAGGGAGGGGGTGAAGGGGAAAGTAAGAGCATAAATCATGTAACCATGTTAACTTTTCTAAAAAATAAATATTAATAAATGCTAAAAAAAACATGGAAACAGAATTTTCTGATCTGCCTTTTAAAATTCCAAAAAGTTTAGTGCGTTTTGAAATCATTTGTTAAAAAAACAAAAAACAAACAAACAAACAAAACATCTTCCAGGGAGTTTGAAAGACCAACTGATTAGTATCAGGGAAAGATGGAAATTTATGAAGTAAATTTCTACAAAAACTTTTGTAGAAACAGTAGGTGAAATTGAAAAATAAATATTATGATATAGTATATGCATCCAATGATGCACTTTTACTTTGATCCAAGTATCTTTATGAAATATCTTATTCAGCTCTGACCATCAGTAAAACTAAGTATTGAAATCAACTGAACTTAGAACCAGATCTTCTAATCCCTTCATCACAAAGCATTCAATCAAGATTTCTGAAAATAATAAAGTTTTAATTACATTACTCACTAAAAATTATCATTAGCAAAAATTTTAGTGAGAAATAGTTTTGTACTAATAAAAAGTAAAATAAAATTTTATTTAAATATTATTTAATTTTTATTTTCTTTAAAATTTTCTATTTGTTGTACGTTTTGCATTTGTACAGTAATACCATATATAATTTACAAATATATATATATATAGAGAGAGAAGTGGACACTTAAAACTTTTTTATTGATAGGGATACACAATGAACAAGTTTAGACAACCTCTAATTAAAACCTGTGGGGTAAGAAGGGCAGATACCATTATTCTCTCCCCACATTCCCCTAAGTGCCCAACTATGGATGAAAGAACAGAAGCTTCGAGGGCTTATGAGATTTTCCTGAATTCACCCAGCTAGTAAAGAGAAGAAGTCTACTAAGCTCTGGTTCTATGTCCATTTTATCATATCATGCTTTGAGGGAAAAACAACATCCTCGACATTTAGAAAATAGAAAGATTTGGAACGTTTTCTTCATACCACAATTATGCCTACAATTTGGCACATATATCCCAGACCCAACAAATGAGGGAATTCAACTGATAGGACCAATACTTAAATACTTATACTTAGCTAAATATGTGATTCCCCAGAAATGGGCACAGTGTGCAAAATTATAATCTATCTGTAATGTTTCATTGAACTAATTCTTTTCCATGTCTTTTTGATAATCTCCCATAGAGAACTAACCTAAAGTCCTAGAGGCCTTCTTCCGGGTCTTTTTATACTTCATTGATACCAGCACAAGACTTGTACTATCCTTCTAGTCCCACATATATTGTACTTAATTATACCATTTATTGGTATTATACTGTAGTCTGTTTACATATATCTGCTATGCAGGAAATATTTACATTCTCAAAATTATTCTGAAGATTTTCAATATTCCCATGTTAAAATAAAATTTTAAAAGATTTAAGATCACTAGGATGCTAATGATGGAAATACAAACAAAAAGAATGTTTGAATCTACCTAAACTTCATAAGAAGAAGTAGTTTTATTAGTTTTTTTATGGGTCTACTACTAGTATACACTTATTAATGTTATCTTGATATAAAAATGCCCTATATTTCAGTTCTCATTCATTTCCTCATGAATATTCACATTAGCAAGTGCTGTCAAGGCAGCAAGTGTAATGAAGGAACAATTTGGTTTCCCTTAAAAAGAAATCTCAGTCTAATTGACTTGGGAATTCAAATGCTGCCAAAACCATCATCTGACAATATTTTGACCCTCTGAGGCCCAAGTTTCATCTATATTGTATCTTATTAGCACCATAAGCCCTTTGGGGTAGGAACCTTTTTGTTTAGGGGGTTTGTAAAATGGTACACCACCTACAGGGTTCAATAAATTTTCAGGAGTGTCTTTTTTTCTGAGGAAAGTCTGGCTTTTTATAAAGCCAGAAGCTAATGCAAGAAAGCTGAAATAGAGGCCTGTGTTTTTCAGCCCTGAGAAAAGTAAAAGAAACCATTTGGGGGAGGCAACAAAGTCAAACAGTCAAGCATTTTCTAAGGTAAGAAAAATTTTCTAAATGTAAAAAGGTAATTAATTTGAGAAAGAAATAGAAACTTGGATATTTTCTTCCACAGCGATAAAGCTAATCTATTTGAATTCTTGTTTCATTAATTTTTCAAGTAAAAGTCAAGAAAAAAAGCAGTTTTGCATGTTATTAGTACTCAGAACTATAAACATGATATTCTCCTAAAGGAAAGATGACATGTAAAGCTAAAGATTCAGTATTATATTTTTGCTGGTTAAGTTTTAGTTATTGTAAGAATCCTTCGAGCTACTCAGTACAACTACCAAGTTCTATAATAAATTCAACATACAAATTCAACAAGCTTGGAGTTTATGCCATGTCAGCCACATGCCTTGATTTTTGTGATTTTCTCATCATAGGGGTAAAGAAACATCAACCTAGAAGCTGAAATATTTATATAGACCACTAAACTATGCTAAGGCCAAGAGATGAAAAGCGACTTGAAAATATAAAATGATGTGTCCCGTCATGGCTCACAAATCATGTACATGGCACCAATTTGAGAGGTGCCTGCCTGAAATATGAAGGTGAAGGCTTTTGTAGTTAATAGTTAGATCATACTGACTGGCTAAGGGATTTATTTTAGATGTTCATTAAAAGGGCAGCTTTGTTACCACTATAATCTTAATTGCTTAGAAAAATCTAGTTTTTTAAGGTTTTGCTTTTCTTCCCATATTTTTTCACGTAAAAGAATTCAGTTCTTCCCCATTTTTGCCATCACCCTCTCTACCCCTTAAAGGAGAGAGAAAAAACAGTGTGTACACGCACACATACAACTTTGGGTTAGTGCAGAGTTTTCTTTTTTAACTATTATACGATTAAGTATGTTCTACCATAGAATGATCAGAAGCATCTGGGAAAGCTGGAAGTGAAAAAATCCTCTCTGGGAAAGTTCCCTTAATGCCTGCACTTCAGAGCTGCCCATTATCAACATTTCATAGTGAGTTTCTTTCTTTTCAGGTCCCCAAGGTAAGAGCAGTAAATTATGACTTGAACTAAACAAGTCACACTTGGCTCCAAAATCAAATTTTCCTGCCTCTATTTTCTGGTCCCCAAGGTGGGCAGAGGAAATCCTGGTCACAGCCAAAAAAGTCATATTTTTGGCTCTCAAATATATTTTCCTGCTTCTCTAATAGCCAAGTTCTACTATTGAGAATACCAAAGCCTTCTGTTAGTGCTTTAAAATTTTCTTTTCATTTTTACTTCTACCTCTTGATTTTTCAAAGTTAGGAAGAGGTTTTTTTTGGACCATAAAATTGGTGCCACTGTCCCCTTAGTTTCTACATGTCTAATTTTTCTGACATGTTTAATAGCCAATAGTAGCTGTCTTGTACTATGAATTCAATCAAGTTAGGGAGAAGAAAATGATGCACTGGTAGTCTTTTTCATTTCTGATCTTAATAGGGATAAGAACTAAAATTGTGATTTCATTTGTATAGGGAACTAGCAGGTAGAGAAACTTCCTCTACCAATGCAGGTAGGCACCTTTTCTGTGACTTATAGTCTTGGAGAAATGCTTAGGACACTGAGAGGTTAAGTGACTTGTCTAGAGTCATACAGCCAATATGTATCAAAGTATAAACTTGAACCTGGGTCTTCCTGACTTCAAGGCCTGCTCCTAATTCAATACATCATGCTACATCTCTATTATGAATAAACAATTAAAATATTTATGTAAAAATAAATTCTATACATTATTATATCATAACTTTAACTTAGGGGGAATGAAATATCATATAAATTACTAAGCTACAAAGATTAATATGAACTCATAGAATTTTAGCTTCAAAGACTGAAAGACCATCTGTTCTAGTCTCTCATTTTACTGAGGAAAAAACTAGGACTATAAATATTCAAATACTTTATGAATATTTATTTGAAATACCTTACAAAAGACATGATATGAATGAATGGAGAGGTTTCCCTCATCCTTATCCAACTCCATTTGTATTTACAGTCTTATAACATACAAGTTGGGGCAGCTAGGTAGGTCAGTATATAGTGTTGGGCCTGAAATCAGGAAGACTTGAGTTCAAATATGGTCTCAAACATCTCACCTATTAGCTGTATGACCTTAGGCAAGTCATTTAACCTCTGTTTGCCTTAATCCACTGAAGAAGGGAATAACAAACTATTCCGGTATCTTTGTCAAGAAAACTCCTTGGACAGTATTGATGTGCAATGGTCCACAGGGTCATGAAGAGTCAGGCTGAACTAAACAACTGAATAAAAACAACATCCAAATTAAAAACTCATTAAGAAATCCTTTACCAAAATCCCATTCCAATTCTTCATCATGGTATAGCAGTAACCCTGCTCTCTCAAAGGCTCTGCCAAGAGAATAAAAACTCCGGCAGTAATTACTTAAACCTGCTAGAAAGCCAGGGAATACAGTGAAGTGTATATGCATTGAAGTGTATATTTGTGCCCAAGGAATAATCTAATTCAATTTCGTGTGTGTGTGTGTGTGTGTGTGTGTGTGTGTGTGTGTGTGTGTGTGTGTGTGTGTATAACAATTCTCTAAGCAGCTAAGTTTCAGGGAAAGTGTACACGTGCATTAATAGAAGGAGGACTTTTCTCTTCTGGGAATTCCTATGAAATCACAAGTCCAGTTCCACTCCCTATACAAAGCTGAAAAAAATAATTTCAGTTAGGAGAAAATACTACCAAGTGTGAGAACCCAGAAAGGTCTTCTGTAGGAAATGTCATCTCATATACGTTTGCATTTCTAAGAGGCATAGTGGTACTCCAGCCTTGAGGTATAATGATGTAGGTTTGGGAAATGGAAAGCAGTATATGGGGAACAGTTTGATTGTTGGCCAATTTGGCTAAAATAGAAAGTATGTAATGGAGACTGATATGAAATGGGCTTATAAAGGAAGGTGGGTGTCAGATTATGGTGCACTTGAAGTGCCAGGCTGAAGAGTTTGTATTTTATCCCAAAGACCAGTGATGGGCAAACTTTTTAAAGAGGGGGCCAAAGGAAAGGAAATGCTCATCTGTCAGTCTGTTTCTAAGGCAACTCTTTCGAAGTTTCATTGTATTGTATCCTACTCATTGTATTCATCAGATTAGGAATAATGTCCTGCAGCTGGATAGAACATTTCAGGGGACCCGCATCTGACCTACAGGCTGTAGTTTGCCCGTCACTGCTATAGAAAATAAGGAGTTTCTAAAGATTTTGCATGGGGGAGCTATATGGTCAGATCTGTGTTTCAGGAACATCAACCTGGCTGCTGAGTGGAGGATGGATTAGAAAAGAGATAGGAAAGGGAGACAAATTAGAACACCATGACAATAGTTCAAACAAGAAGAGAGGAAGACCCAAAAAAGGGTAATGCCTTTGTGACTGAGACAAAGAGGACAGATGCAAGCCTTGTAGAAGTAGAATGACAAGATTTTGCCATTGGTTATGGGAAGGAGAAAGAGTCACAGAAGATTCTAAGGTCATAAATCTTTTTCAATGGATGGATAGTGGTACCATTAACAGAAATGGGGAGGTATGGAGGAAGGACAGGTTTTGGACAAAATAAAAACTTTTCTTTTGGGCATGATAACTAATTATCTTTAGGACAGTCCACTGGAGATGTCCAGAAGATTGTGGATAATGTGGGATAAAAGTCTAGGACAGAAATTAGGGATGAATATAAAGACTTGACATAAAATTGTTATCTCTCTACACAGATGACAATTGAATCCATGGGCATTGATATGATCATGAAGAAAGAATAAGGAGGAGTAAAATAAATGGCCTTAAAATAGATCTTTAGGGGAAGGTCACAGCTTAGCTGAGAAAAGCATGATGACCTAGCAGAAAAGACTGAGAAGAAATGATTAGACAGGCAGGAAGACAACCAAGAAAGAACAATGTTATGGAAACCAGGAGAGGAGAAAATATCTAAGAGGAAGAGAGTGGGCAAAAGTGTCAAGTGCTGCAGAAAGGTAGAACAGAATGAGAAATGAGAAAATGCCAATGAGCTTAACAATTAATCATTGGTAATTTTGGAGAGTCTATGATTAATCCAGTAGCAGGTTAAGAAACCAGATTTCAAGGGGTTGAGAATCGAGTGGGAGACAAGGAAACAGAAGTAAATTCAAGAAATCTTACTACCAGAAAGGTAGGACAGAAAACTAGATATTCCTTGAATACAAGCCAAACAATGTCTGATGTCTAAAGATGAGTCTATGTAAATTTAGAGAAGTTCATCACCAAGAGGTTGAATAACAGATAATGAACTTTTTCGACCACAATACCTTATTAGAACCATCTCCTAAACTGTAGGGAAAGAAGTTGTGAACTGCACTGATGGATGAAGTACCCATACTAATGGCATAATGGATCACTGAAAAGGTATAACACTATTCTGTGATACTTACTAGATATGCAATATTATCTTAATCAAAGATTGTTTGCATGCCTTTGTCTTATCTTCATAAATAATTTTTTTGTGATTAGAAACTATTTTTAATACATTTTTTAGTGAATTTTTAGTAAATAAATCTCTAAGGAATAATATTGCTTTACAACAATGTTGGATGTATTAAAAAAGAAAATAAAAAAAAATTTTAAATTACTTTCTCCTAATTTAAAGTAAATGATGTTATCAAAGTGACTAATATGACCAAGAGGGAAAATGATAAATGTTAGAGGGGATGTGGGAAAACTGGAACACTAATGCACTGTTGGTGGAACTGTGAACTGATATAGCCATTCTGTAAAGCAATATGGAACCATGCCCAAAGACCCATAAATTCATACATATTCTTTGAGCCAGAAATACCACTACCGGGCCTATATCCCAAAAAGATCAGAGATAAGGGAAAAGGACCTAAGTGCACAAAAATATTTTTAGCAACTCTCTTTGTAGTGGCAAAGAATTGGAAATGGGGGTGGGGGGAGTGGTTTTCCATCAATTGGGGAATGGTTGAGCAAGCTGTGGTATATGGTTGTAATGGAAAACTATTGCACCATAAGAAATGATGAACAAGATGAGTTCATAAAAACCTTGAAAGACTTATATGAGCTGATACAAAGTGAAGTGAGCAGAATCAAGAGAATTG
This sequence comes from Gracilinanus agilis, assembly GCF_016433145.1. Taxonomy (NCBI): domain Eukaryota; kingdom Metazoa; phylum Chordata; class Mammalia; order Didelphimorphia; family Didelphidae; genus Gracilinanus; species Gracilinanus agilis. The sequence goes on from NC_058133.1 coordinate 174,739,574, forward strand.
TGTATATAGTAACAGAAATAGTGTACAATGATCAACTGTGAAGGACTAAACTATTATTACCAAAACAAGGTTCTAAGATAATCCCAAGGAATTTATGATAAAAACAAAACAAAACAAAAAAATCCCCCATACTATCCACAGCCAAAGAAGTAACTGTTGGAATCTGAATGTATATCAAAGCACACCATCCTTCACTTTATTTCCTTTACAAGTTTTTTACTGTATATGTGATATATGTCTTCAGTCATGACATGGGGGATATGGAAATATGTATTAGATAAAAGCACTGATATAACTTATATAAGACTATTGACTTCCAGGGGATTATGGGGAGAGAAAATTTGAATCACAGAATGTCAGAAAACAATTGTCAAATTGTTTCTATATGTAATTGAAGAAATTTCAATTAAAAAGTAAAGTAAATGATGCCAACTTTCCTACCAAATATGTACGGTCTTTTCAACTTAATTCAATACTTTTATTGAGTATCTATTATTTGTTAGGCAAACATTTTGAAATTTGTCTTCCCATATCTCCCCCATTACTCACCTCTCCCTTTATAAGACTACAACACTTTTAAACAAAGGGCTCCATATTATAAGGATGATTTTAGAAATTAAGTCTTGTTACATCAGTTTAGAGATAAGAGGTGAAGAAGCTAGCTTGAGAAAGAATTGGAGTTTGAAACAGATCTGAGACACAGAGTGTCAGTTTCAAATGTTGACAGTGTGTGGGGGCAGTGTAATGGTTTTTCTGTGGCAGTTACTCTCGCTGGGTGTGGCTGTTGCTCTGAGGTAGTTGACAGTTAGTCTCTGGAAGTGGCAGTTGGGCTCTCTCTCAGAGTGCTGGGAGCAAGTAACATCTTCTTTTCTCTCTTTCCTCACTGTCTGAGGTAAAAGGAAAGAAGGGAAAAACCTGAAGGAGCTAAGTGATTTCCTTTTCCAACTTGGGAAACACTAATGACTATCTATTGCTATTTCATAAATTGTTTTATCTCTAAGAAGACCAAAGAAAGACTTGGTCTTTGGTTTGGACTCTGAGTCTGTTAAGGCTCAGAATCCTAACTTGGTTCTTGCTGGGACTCAGCCAGCTGGCCTTTGTTATTTTTATAACTTGGAGACAAAATTAAGAATTATATACTTTGTATAAGAATAATAGCATTAGTTTATTGTAGAACAGGGAAAATTTGGGTTAGTCAGATCAGGAAGGATCAGTGTAGCCTGTGGAAACAGGAGAAGCGGTTCCTTGCAAAACCAGGGAGTTTTATTTGGGTGGAGTCAGAATCCCTTAAGAGTTAGAAATCCTTTTATGTCCTTTTATATCCTTATATTCTCAATAAACAGTTTATTTTTGTATAACAAGAGTCTCTTTAGCATCCTTGCGCCTGGCCCTGAAGAGAAGTTCACTATGAGCTTCACTTCACTAATATAAAATGAAGATACTTTCTAAGCACAGCAAACAGAGTATCTAATCAGTTCATATCTATAATCAATTCATTGCTCATTATTTTTACAGTTTGTAGGAGGAACTCAACAAAGACCCATAGGGATATCTAAATCATTATTAGGATATTATCCTCAGCCAGTCTTTTCTGCCACAGTTTACAACTGAGAATGAAGGGCTATATTCAGAATACTTTAAAAGGGTTAAAACCCATTTTCTCCCTTAAGTATAAGTGATTGCTGACTAATGAACACTAGCTGTACAAATATTACTTATGAATATGGAAGAGAATATTGTCTTCTATCATTTATAAAATGACATTATATTTGTAAAGTGCTTTGAATTTTCCTAAGTTGCTTACATGCTAGTGTTTTATTATTATTTTCTCTGGCAAGGTCTCAGGAACTTCCTTTCCTTATTTCCCTTTCTCAAGTCCTGTGTTGAAATGCCAAATTTTCTATTCATCTTTGGTCTTTTCATTGGGAATGTTTAAGAGTCCTCAATTTCATGAAATATCCACCTTTTTTCCTTGTAGAATTATACTCAGTTTTGCTGAGTAGCTTAATCATGGTTGTAATCCTACCTCCTTTGCCTTCTGGAATATCCTATTTCAAAAGCCTTCCAATCTTTAGTAATGGTAGCTGCTTGTGTGATCCTGACTGGAAGCTCCACAGTATATGAACTATTTTTTCTGGCAGTGATTTTTTTCTTGACCTGAGAACTCTGAGTTTTGGGTATAATATTCCTAGGAGTTTTCATTTGGGGTTTTCTTTAAGAGGTGACCAATGGATTCTTTTAATTTCTATTCTATCCTCTGGCTCTAAAATATCTGGACAGTTTTCCTTTATAATTTATTTAAATATGAAATCTAGTCTTTTTTTTTTAAATCATGGTTTTTGGATAGTCCAATAGTTCTTAAATTCTCTCTCCTTTACCTATTTTTCAGATCAGTTGTTTTTCCTGTGAGATATTTAAGTTTTTCTTCTCTTTTTTTCAGTGTTTTGACTTTTGTCTTATTATTTGTTAAGGTCTCATGAAGTCATTAGTTTCCACTTGACCAATTCTAATTTTTAAAAAATTATTTTCTTCAGTGAGTTCTTGTATCTTCTTTTATAATACGGCCAATTCTGATACTTATGGACTACACACACATGTAATATGTTTATTTCTTTCTTAATTACATGTAAAACAATTTTTAACATTAAAAAAATTTTTGAGTTCCAAATTCTTTCTCTCTTTTAAAAAGCAAGCAATCTGATATAGATTATACCAAAAACATTTCCATATTAGCCATGTTGCAGAAGAAAATGCCAACCAAAAAAAATCAGTTTTTTAAAAAAAGTATGTTTTAATCTCAATTCAGACTTCATCAATTCTCACTCTGGAGGTGGATGGCATTTTTCATCATAAGTCCTTTGGAATAATCTTGAATTACTGTATTACTGAGAATAGCTAAGACATTCACAATTGATCATCATATAATATTGCTGTTACAATATACAAATTTCTCTTTTTGTTGTTGTTTATTCATTCAGCCTATTTCTTGACTTTGGACTTTATTTTAGAGTGTTACTCTGCTCACCTCTGGTAGAAGGATGACTGGCCTAAGTTCCTGTCTTCTATGGCTTTCTACTGCTTTTACTGCTCAATCATGTCCTGTCAGTTTTCAGTGCTTCCAACATGGTGTGATCCAGAGAGTATGGCACTGCCCTCCTGGTCTGCACTCTGGTCCTTACATAGGTAGGGCATCTAATTCCTCATTACTGTGACTACTCCTTTCTATCCTAAAATTGCAACTCAGAACTGGATAATGGGTGACAGAGATGCCAAATGATGGTCAATCCAATGTCTAGTGCTAGTACTGAGATTACCTGGAATTTCTTTCTGATCAGGTGTTTAGCCTGCACTGTTGCCATACCCACAGTCCACAAATAGTGTTGCTTCTAGCTGTCGTGCTATGTTTCCAGTCCTTACCTCAGTGTCCTCAGATCTCTCTGTTTTCCTAAGTTGCCCTGGGCTGGAAAATTCACTCATTTTGACTTTCTGTAGTATTTCCCACTAATAATTTGGTCTAGCACTGTGAAAGGGAATTCTTTGTTTTCTTTTCTGAGTTTACACTTGTAAAAGGGAATTCTTTATTCCCTGTGTCTATTTTGAGTTAACACTTGGTTAAACAATAACTTAAGTGCCTCTATTTAGTACCTCACTAGATTGTGAAGACAGGACTAACTTTCCTTTGTCCACTTTTGGATTGAACCAACAAAAGTTTGAACTAGATGAAGGCATTTGCCAAGTCACTTATAATGGGTGATAACTCCAGAAACTTATGAATCCTATGATCAGAGTTGACACTTTCAGAGGCCTTTGATAAGAGTTCACCCCTCCAGAAGGTGAGAACTGGTTCCCACAAACACTGCCCCGTGGGCAGTACTAGCATCATAAAAGCCATGAATCCTTCAGCTTGAGTCAGTCTTGTGGAGAGAGTCTTCGAGGGAGCTTCGCTGAAGACTGCGGCTTGGATCCTGGGCTTGGAGCTCAGCTTCAACTTGGACTCTGACGCCTGGACTACTTCATGAGGTGAGTGAAAGGCTGACTCCTTTCCTAATTTCTGGAGAGACTAGTTTCCATCTTGGAGAAGGCTATGTGGTTATTCACTACTGGCCTTCCTGGTTGAGAGCTAATTAATCTCTTCCTGGATGAAGATACGATAGATAACCTCTCTAACCTCCTCACATTTCTCTTCTTTATTGTTTCTTCTCTATTTGTGTATATTTGTAAATAAATTTCTGGCTCGAGGTATAATAAATATTGTTGACCATGTAATTTCATAAAATTATTGTCCAACCATTAAATTTAACCCTTACAGTACTGGAAAAAAACAACTCATAAGAGTATGTTGAGAGAGTGCTGCAAAAATGCCGGCTTCATTTCTCTTTCTCTACCAATACTACTAGCCACATACTTTAGATTTCTAACCGTCTACTAGAACTATTTTTGAAAACCCTGACCTTCCTTATTGCTAGCTATTTTTCAGGATCTACTGCCAAAACCCTTTTCTCTACCTTCTAGGTTCCAAAGAAACAGCCACTAAAACCTTAGTGCCCCCAAAGGAACTCCAAAAGCCTTCATATATATAAAGTGAAAATGCAGTGTTAATTTTAGCAACTATTTGAAAAAGATTGTGTTGCATAGGATACACACACACAGCCTTGAGGTTATAAAGAATTTTTAAAATATCTCATTTCCACCATGGGTGGAAAACTGGCAATATTATCCTCATTTTAGAGAAGAGGCACCAACGCCCAGAGAGGCAATGTACTCAAAATTGCACAGCCAGTGAAAGACCAATACAGCAAGATTAGAATGCAAGTCCCTGACTCCAAATCCTATGCCCTTTCCAATGTGCCACATTACATTACTATCAATGCTATTACATGACAAAATGCTAAAAAATTGTTTTTATCCAAAATTCAAAAGAAAGCTCAAATGATCAAAAGGGGTAGGAATGTAGTGATAACAAATGTTCATAATAGGACTTCCGGGCTAAGATGGCCACAGAGTAGAAGCAGTGATTCCCAAAGTGGGTGCTACTGCCCCCTGGTGAGTGCTGCAGCGATCAAGGAGGGCGGTGATGGCCACACTTTTTTTGTATTACATTCTATTCTGAGTTCAATAAATAGTTTTTATAACTTCCAGGGGGCACCAAGTAATATTTTTTCTGGAAAGGGGGCAGTAGGCCAAAAAAGTTTGGGAACCACTGGTAGAAGGAAGGGACTTCTTTTCCTCACAACTAACCCATATAAAGTGCCTCAAAAGAATAAAAACCAAAATCAGACGAGTGAAGGGGCTCTGCCATGGGGTGCAGCCTTGAAGGTAGGCAGGGTTTGGGTATTTCCACACTATAAGAGAGTAAAATTACACCTACCAAAGTGTGAGCTGATCACCCCTCCCCCACACCACCTACCGCCCAAAGTCAGAGCAAGGCTGGGCAATCTCTAGGTTGGGGGGGCGGGGGGAGAGGGGCTGGCTGAGGGTACCACAGGCTTTCCCCTGGGGTGCAATGAGACTTGGGACTGGAGGCTGAGGAGTGCAGAATGCAGGTTCAGAGACCAGCTGCCCACAGCAGACATAGCAGAAACTGGGAAAATAACCTCAGGGCAAAACCGTTCTGAAACTCCCTATACTAAGAGCTGCCTGCCCTCCTCATTCAGATTTCTGACTGGCAAGCAGCAATGGCACCAACACCCAAGAACTATAATCCACAAGTACCAAAAAAAAGTAAGATACAACAAAAAAAGTCTCTGACGCTGGATAACTTCTATGGAGAAAAACAGCAGAGTACAGGAGAGAGTTACAAACAAGCAAACACATCTAAACTTTCCAAAAAAAAAAAAATGGATATTGGTTACAAACTCTTGAGGAACTCAAATATTCAGGATAATAGCCTCTGGCCTTACCATTCAACTGAACCTGCTCTTTCCAAAGTTATTAATGACCTTTTAACTGCTAAATCTAAAAGCCTTTTCTCAGTAATCTTTATCCTTTCTTGACCTCTATGAAGCCTTTCCCACTGTCCCCTTTTCTTCTTGACACTCTCTTCCCTCTAGACTTTCATGGTACTGTTCTCTCTTCATTCTCTTCCTACCTATCCGATAACTCTGTCTCCTTTGCCAAATCTTTATCCAGGCCATGTCCACTAACTGTGAGTGTCCCCCAAGGCTCTGTCCTGGGCCCTCTTCTCTTTTTCCTATACACCAGTGATTGGCAAACTTTTTAAAGAGGGGGCCAAAGGAAAGGAAATGCTCATCTGTCAGTCTGTTCCTAAGGCAACTCTTTCGAAGTTTCATTGTATTGTATCCTACTCACTGTATTCGTCAGATTAGGAATAATGTCTGTGCAGCCAGATAGAACATTTCAGGGGGCAGCATCTGGTCCTCCAGTTGTAGTTTGCCCAACACTGTACTACCTACCTGCCTCCTGCCCTTGTCACTTCATGGCTAGACTACTGCAACTGCTTGCTGATTGGTCCCTCTGCCTCAAGTCTCTCCCAACTCCAATTCACTCTCTACTCAGCAGTCAAATTGATCTTCCTAAAATTTAGACCTGACTATATTATTTCTCTATCTCATAGTTTCCTATTACTTGTAGGATCAAGTATAAAATCTTCTGTTTGGTTTTTAAATCCCTTCATAACTAGGCCCTTTCCTACTTTACCAGTTTCCCTACTCCAAACTCCCCTCTACATACTTTAATCCAGGAAGACTGGCCTCCTTGCTGTTCCTTGAATACAACACTCTGTCTCCCAACTCTGAGCATTTTCACTGGCTGTCTCCCTTGACTGGAACACTTTCCCTCCTCATCTCCAAACCTTAGCTTCTTTGGCTACCTTCAAGTCTCAAATTCTAGAAGAAGTCTTTCCCAGATCTCCTTAATCTTAATGACTTCTCTCTAAGATTATCCCTAGTTTATCCTGTATGTACCTTATTTGTGCATAGTTGTTTTCATGTTGTCTCCCCAGTTAGGCCATTGAAAGCAAGAACTGTTTTTTGCCTTTCTTTGAATCACTAATACTTAGCATGGTGCCTGGAACATAATAGATATTTAAGAAATGCCAAATGATTAACTAAGAGGATCCTAGAGTTTCTTCTAAATTATAAAGGCATTGAATCATTACTTTTTAATTTTTCAAAAATGTATAAATTATATTCAATCATTCTTGTTAAACAGAGTAATTAAAACACTTTAATTTGTTATAATTATTGGGAGTTTCCTATGGTAGTCAATTTGAAAAGGATGAGATATACATAGAAAACTTTAATTTAGCAAGATTCCTGATCTTACACAATATAATTATTGACAAATTTTCTAAAATGGCATAGCAATATGCTAGCCAAATATTTTAGCTAATCCAGAAGCTAGAGGTGATGGTGAGACTTTCCATGCACTGGTTTCAGCAGCAACCAGAAGACCAGTATAGCAGTGTCAAGCCAAAAACTGTCTGGTAGCACCTCTGATGAAGACCATAAGACTAAGGTCAGAAGTATAGAGCAAGAATGGGTATGTGCCCAATTCACTCACAGATTGGACCCCTAGGGAAGAGCACTTTCCTAGGTTCAAGGTATTTTGTGGGTCCATACTCATGAGTCCCCATTGTTTTTATTTGTTTAATCTCTAGTCAGACAGACTACCATTAACCCAAAACAAAGACATTTTCTAAATTGCTTGGTAAGGAAAGTGTTAACAAAACATCTCTCCCTTTAATCCTGAGGTACACTGGTATAGCCAGCATCAGTTGAGAGAACAGATACACATAAAGGTTATGAATAGATAAACATGTAGTCAAGGAATGCCCAAGGAGGAGCAACTCATACCTCTTATATCTCAGGATTGCAGGTGAATATTGGTTTTATTTCTCTAAAACAGATACATCATCCTTGCTAGTAGGGAGGTCAATTTAAGCATAGGAATCTTTAGTTGTATTGAGTCCCTAGATGTGGGGAGTCACTAGGCTGCCTATGAAGGATGAACTAACTAACTCAGGTCAGAAATGGGTCAGGTCAAAGCTTATAGGCCCATGGTGGTGAACCTTTGGCATGTGTGCCAGAGGGGGCACTCAGAGCCTTCTCAGTGGGCATGTGTGGCATTACCCCAGAACAGAGTTTGTTACTAAAAAGCCAGAGGGACGTGGGGCCAGGCTGCTCCCCTCTCCACATGTGCCTGCCCCTCTAAAAGGTTTGCTATCACTGTTATAGGCTAATAAGTAATGATATCAGGCCTAGGAATAGTTATTGCACTTTCAGCATGGAAAAGACAGGGAATCCAAGGAAAGATAGAAAGAAGGGAAGACAGGTGAAAAGAAATAAACAAAGAGAAATGGAGAAAGAGAAAGAAGAAAAAGAAATGAGAAGTATCAGTTGACTGTTCTGTGGCTCCATTCACCATCCTTGTTACTTCCTAGACCAAAACATCCTTCCTTAGACATTATATATTGTTTATCTCCAGCAAAACATAAACTTATTGAGGACAGGAACTATTCCTTTTTTGTACGTGTTACTAGTACTTAGAACAGTGCCTCAACATAGTTCTAAATAAATGCTCTTGCATTCATTCATAGAAAAACAGAGACTGGATAGAACAATGAATGGAATGAGGGGTAATGTCAAATGGAAGGAAGTATCAAATAGAGTTCTGTATGCTTCTGTTCTTTTGGGTAATGGACAACATAACACACGAGGAAATCCCAAACCCCAACTCAAATTACTAGACTGCTTTGGAATATGTGAGTTTTCAGTGAGGAAATATATAATAAACCTTTAATTCCTTTAAACAACACTTGACCCCAAAGGGAGTGTTTTGTTTCACAAAAACATCTACAACTCTGAAAAAATTACCCTTTTCTGAAGATAACAGTTATGAATCTTGTGATAAATCTAGAAGCTAGACTTCTCATTACAGGGTCATATCAGTATATTCAACAAGAGCATTCAAAAATAAATCAGTTCCATATGCACATTTCATCTGCTTATAAGCTGGTTTATAATAAAGCATGTGAGAGGGGGCAATGCATCATATGGGAAAACCAATTAAAAGTAAGGACATTTTCCATTTATGTCATGTAAAAAACCTCATTTATCTGGCATTGCTGGAACTATTTTTTTAAAGTATCTATTTTGATGGAAATTTTCCTTTTAGCTCTAAATGTTCCAGGTACTTTCAATTGCTTCATTTGCTGCCACCAGTCTCCTCTCTTACTATCACTCAGTTCTCTTTCATGTCACCTTTTAGCAAATCCCAACTTTCTTCCTCCACATCTCACCATTTCTAATCAGCTGTTCAGTGTAATCTAGGAAGAACAAAAGGTTGCCAAAGGTAACCAGAGAACTAAATTTATTTAAATCAATAACCTTAATTTTCTATATAATAAAAAATTAATAGGTCCTAACCCAAGAGTGAGCCTATTCCTCTCCTCCAAGTTAATACACAGACATGGTGAGAACAATTTTCTGTTCAAAGACTCCTTTTCAATTCCACTAACATTTATTAATTATCTACCAAGTTCAAGGTATTGTACTTAGCACTGGAGATAGGAACTAGACAGATCTGTGATCTCAATGGGAAGGGGGACTCCTTAGGGAAAAAATTCTATTAATTCAGACTAATACTTTCTCTGAAACTTAGTGTATTAGAGAATTGTCCAGAGTAGAGGTGTTAAGGTCAGGGCCATTAATCTGATTCCTGCAGGCCACAAACTAGCTTAAGTTTTAAGATATAATATTATCTATGTTTTATTACACTATTATTTATTTTATTAAATATTTCCCAATTACATTTTAATTTGGTTTGGAAGCACACAGGAGTATTTTCTGTGCTATTTGTTGTTACATGTCTAAAGATAAATAAATAAAAAGTAATTTTAGTAAGGGACAACCAGAGAGATGATGGAAAAGGTGAGCATCAGGGAAGGCTTCTGAGAAGTGACACAAAAGTTAAACCTTGAAGAAAGGTAAGGATTCTAAGAGGTAAAGAAGATAAGCTGGAAGTACATTTCAGGTGTTGGCTTGTGTAAACACAGAGTGGCTGGAAATGGTATGATCATTTCAGAGGAAGCTAGCAGGCCAATATGGCTAGAATATTGAGTTTATGAAAAGGAGTAATGAAAAAGAAGTTACCTCGCTAATACCCTCTGGCACTCTGACTGGAATCCCTGAGCTCTAAAACAGGGGCTCAAGACAGACATATCTTTATTGCAGTGTCTCTCCCTCTGGCCCTCAATCTATTTGTATCCACAGCACTCAGAGCAGTGTCTGGAATGTAGTAGGCACTTAATAAAAGTTTACTGAATTGAAAAATATAATGAAGTACATGGGTAGATCAAGAAAAACTCTATAAGATATCTGAGAAAGGTGGGAACCCTTTTAGCTAGAGTATTTAGGGAAGACTTAATTAAGGAAACAGGTAGACTTTGAAGAAAGAGAAGAATTTCATCTGTAAGGATTTGGAAGAAGTCTTTTCCCACAAAGGTACTAAGTACATAGAACTGGGTGATAATAAGAAGGAATGAGGGAATAAGAAGGTCTATTTACCTGGTGCATAAAGTTCATAGAAGAGAGTTGTGTAAAATTGAAGCTAGAAAAGTAGGTGGGAACTGGACTGCAGAGTGTTGTGAATGACAGGAAAATTAATTTCTCAACACCAACTTGAAGTTAAAAAGCCATTAAAACGTCTCTCCTCAGTATAGTCCACTTCAGTCACAAAATAGGATTCAGACTGCTGGGCTAGCAACAACAATAGCAGTGACTCCTTACTACAAAGTCTACTTAAATGTTTATTAACAAACTTGGATTAAATACTTGACACATAATAATCATTTAAATTCTTTTCCCTTTTTAACTCCCTCCCTTCCTCTCTTCCATTCTTTCCCCCTTCTTCCTTTGCTTTTGCACAGTTGATACTCAGTATATGGAACTGAATTATAGCCTTTGTCACTTAAAAATTACTTACTTGAACAGGTTTTTCAATGAACAGAATAAGAAGGAAAGGTTATAAACAAAATCTATGATTTCAAAGAAGGATAACTATTTTATAGCAAATAAAACTTTGAAAGCTTTGATAGCTTACCTGAAGATCTTTCATATTTGGAAATGGGATCCCTATTGTTATGACAGCACGGGCATTTTCATCTGAGAAATCCAAGCCTTCACTTACTTTACCTCGGCAAACCGCTACAAGGAGAGCACCATCTGAAAACAAAAGAATAATTACTTAAAAGAAATATATGTGGGATTCTTCCATCCCAATAACTTCTAAAGCCAGTTCTTTTCCAGAATTTAGAGTGGCAACTTTTTAAAAAATTAAAATAACAGGCCATTATGATGCTATATTGTGGAGTTTTAAAGTATTCTGTCTTTAAAACTTGTAGAACAGGCTCTACATGGACTATTTGAGAAGTTATCAGCTCTGAAAAAAGGAAAAGTAAAATGGACAAAAGTAAAAAAAACAGTGATTCCATGACTATTTTCTTGAGAATATAAAGTCCAGTATGTTTACTGATTTGGGTATAAAGCAAAGTCTTACAGGTTCTCTTTATACAAAACCCACATGAATGTCAAAAATCACATAAAATTCTATGACAGAGGCAATGAGGGGGCTCAATGCATAGAAAGCAAAGGCTGGAGTTGAGGGAATCCTGGGTTCAAATTTGGCCTCAGATACCTCCTCCTAACCATGTGACCCTGAGCAAATCACTTAACTCCAACTGCCTAGCCCTCACTGCTGGTCTGCTTTGAACTGATACTTAGTATCAATCTAAGACGAAAGGGAAGGAAAATCAGAACAACAAAACTCTGATGGTTTTGTCATACAAAACTGACAGCTGAGAACATGGGGACAGTTTTGGTCAATGATCTCTTGAGTACTGACACAGAGAGAAGCATTAGAAGGGAAAACAGATATTCAAATAAAAAGTTCACCAATATTATAAAAGATGTCATATATAAATTTCAAGGATTCCTCATTGATGGCCAGGTTCTCTAAACACTCCTAATCACAGATGATATATTAAGTGCATCAAACCCTAGAATAACACAAACATCCTTTTCTGAAAAACATATATCAATGCAAAAGAGATTGATATTATCATTCACACTGGAAAAATAAAGGGATGAAAAACATTCATTGCCCAAATTATGATATATTAACTAAACAAATTAGCTCAGCAGTATGTAATATAAATAGGTGCTACAGAAAGATGATGAGCTGAGCCTAGACTGAAAGCACACAGAGTGCTTTCTTTCTTTCTTTTTTTTAAATTAAGTTCATTCATTCATTCATTTATTTATTTTAGGGGTTTTTTTCCCCCATGGTTACATGATTCATGTTCTTTCTCTCCCCTCCTTTCACCCCTCTCCCATAGCCAACGAGAAATTCCACTGGGTTTTACATGTGTCATTATCAAGACCTATTTCCATATTATTAATTTTTGCATTAGGTGATTGTTTAGACTCTACATCTCTGATCATATTCCCATCAATTCATGTGATTAAGCAGTTGTTTTTTTTCTGTGTTTCTACTCCCACAGTTCTTTCTCTAAATGTGGGTAGCGTTCTTTCTCATAAGTCCCTCAGAATTGTCCTGGTTGCTAGTCCATTGCTGCTAGTACAGAAGTCCATTACATTCGATTTTACCACAGTGTATCATGTCTCTGTGTACAGTGTTCTCCTGGTTTTGCTCCTTTCACTCCACATCAATTCCTGGAGGTTATTCCAGTTCACATGGAATTCCTTATAGCACAATAGTATTTCATTACCACAATTTGTTCAGTCATTCCCCAATTGAAACGCATCCCCTCATTTTCCAATTTTTTGCTACCACAAAGATTGTGGCTATAAATATTGTTGAATAAGTCTTTTTCCTTATTATCTAATAAGGATATAAACCCAGTAGTGGTATGGCTGGATTAAAAGGCAGACAGTCTTTTAAAGACCTTTGGGCATAGTTCCAAATTGTCCTCCAGAATGGTTGGATAATTCACAACTCCACCAGCAATGCATTAGTGTCCCAATTTTGCCACATCTCCTCAAACATTTATTACTTTCCTTTGCTGTCATATTAGCCAATCTGCTAGGTGTAAGGTGGTACCTCAGAGTTATTTTAATTTGTATTTCTCTGATCATAAGAGATTTAGAACACTTTTTCATATGCTTATTGATAGTTTTGATTTCTTTATCTAAAACTTGCCTGTTCATGTCCCTTGCTCATTTATCAAATGGGGAATGGCTTTATTTTTTTGTGTAATTGATTTAGTTCCTTATAAATTTGAGAAATTAAGACCTTCATCAGAGGTTTTTGTTATAAAGATTTCCCCCCCAATTTATTACTTCCCTTTTAATTTTGATTGTACAAACCCTTTTTAATTTAATATCGTCAAAATTATTCACTTTACATTTTGTTATATTCTCTATCTCTTGCTTGGTCTTAAAATCTTTCCTTTCCCATAGATCTGACAGGTATACTAGTCTATGTTCACCTAATTTACTTAGTTTCCTTCTTTATATTTAAGCTATTTACCCATTCTAAATTTACCTTGGTGAAGGGGGTGTGTGAGTTACTGATCTAAATCTAATCTCTCACATACTGTTTTCTAATTTTCTCAGCAGTTTTTGTCAAATAGTGGGGTTTTGTTCCCAAAGCTGTATGATAAAAGTAATACAAAGTAAATAAATAATAAAAATAAAATAAAAAGATAAAGATCTTTGGGTGTATCGTACATTGTCTTGCTGAGGTCATTTACCCCAAGTCTATTCCACTGATCCACCCTTCTGTCTCTTAGCCAATACCATATTGTTTGGATGACCACCGCTTTAAAGTGCAGTTTAATATCTGGTACTGCTAGGCCCCCATCCTTCACATTTTTTTTTCATTTTCCCCCCTGATATTCTTGATCTTTTGTTCTTCCAAATAAACTTTGTTATAATTTTTTCTAATTGAGTAAAAAAGTTTCTTGGTAGTTTGACTGGAGTGCTTTCAATGATCCTACACTGCTTGCTCCTACAAAAGTCCATCTCTGTCAAATTACTATTCTAAAAGAGATGTCATCTATAGCTGTGAGTTAAGGCATACCATGATTTAGAAAGAATAAAAATTATGAGTAACTCAAAGGACAATGGAAGGAAGGTGGCAGAATTTTTGTCAATGAAGACTGCTACACAAAAGTGGCATAAGGACATTATTAAGGATATGTGTAGTCAAAAAAGGAGGTAGACTGATCACATAGTATATCTTGAAATGAATAGTATGAAATACTAAAGAAAAGAAAGGCCTCCAAAGCTTTAATGAACCCCTCTATTAAGGATTTATGGGAAAACATGGATAATAACTACATGGGAAAAGAAGGTATGAAAAGTTTGTGATCTGTATCAGTGAAGAGAATAGCCATACTAATGAAATCACAAATCCATTAAATTACCAAGTCTTCAAAGAAACTCAGCTGGAACAAAAATTACAATTGCAACACGGTGGTGAACATATTCAGACATGAACTCTCGGTACCACATGCATAACAGAACAATATTATAAGAACAACCTTTAGTTTGAACTAATTATAATCCTTCCTTCCTTCCTTCCTTCCTTCCTTCCTTCCTTCCTTCCTTCCTTCCTTCCTTCCCTCCTTCCTTCCTTCNGCATAGAAAGCAAAGGCTGGAGTTGAGGGAATCCTGGGTTCAAATTTGGCCTCAGATACCTCCTCCTAACCATGTGACCCTGAGCAAATCACTTAACTCCAACTGCCTAGCCCTCACTGCTGGTCTGCTTTGAACTGATACTTAGTATCAATCTAAGACGAAAGGGAAGGAAAATCAGAACAACAAAACTCTGATGGTTTTGTCATACAAAACTGACAGCTGAGAACATGGGGACAGTTTTGGTCAATGATCTCTTGAGTACTGACACAGAGAGAAGCATTAGAAGGGAAAACAGATATTCAAATAAAAAGTTCACCAATATTATAAAAGATGTCATATATAAATTTCAAGGATTCCTCATTGATGGCTAGGTTCTCTAAACACTCCTAATCACAGATGATATATTAAGTGCATCAAACCCTAGAATAACACAAACATCCTTTTCTGAAAAACATATATCAATGCAAAAGAGATTGATATTATCATTCACACTGGAAAAATAAAGGGATGAAAAACATTCATTGCCCAAATTATGATATATTAACTAAACAAATTAGCTCAGCAGTATGTAATATAAATAGGTGCTACAGAAAGATGATGAGCTGAGCCTAGACTGAAAGCACACAGAGTGCTTTCTTTCTTTCTTTTTTTTAAATTAAGTTCATTCATTCATTCATTTATTTATTTTAGGGGGTTTTTTCCCCCATGGTTACATGATTCATGTTCTTTCTCTCCCCTCCTTTCACCCCTCTCCCATAGCCAACGAGAAATTCCACTGGGTTTTACATGTGTCATTATCAAGACCTATTTCCATATTATTAATTTTTGCATTAGGTGATTGTTTAGACTCTACATCTCTGATCATATTCCCATCAATTCATGTGATTAAGCAGTTGTTTTTTTTTCTGTGTTTCTACTCCCACAGTTCTTTCTCTAAATGTGGGTAGCGTTCTTTCTCATAAGTCCCTCAGAATTGTCCTGGTTGCTAGTCCATTGCTGCTAGTACAGAAGTCCATTACATTCGATTTTACCACAGTGTATCATGTCTCTGTGTACAGTGTTCTCCTGGTTTTGCTCCTTTCACTCCACATCAATTCCTGGAGGTTATTCCAGTTCACATGGAATTCCTTATAGCACAATAGTATTTCATTACCACAATTTGTTCAGTCATTCCCCAATTGAAACGCATCCCCTCATTTTCCAATTTTTTGCTACCACAAAGATTGTGGCTATAAATATTGTTGAATAAGTCTTTTTCCTTATTATCTAATAAGGATATAAACCCAGTAGTGGTATGGCTGGATTAAAAGGCAGACAGTCTTTTAAAGACCTTTGGGCATAGTTCCAAATTGTCCTCCAGAATGGTTGGATAATTCACAACTCCACCAGCAATGCATTAGTGTCCCAATTTTGCCACATCTCCTCAAACATTTATTACTTTCCTTTGCTGTCATATTAGCCAATCTGCTAGGTGTAAGGTGGTACCTCAGAGTTATTTTAATTTGTATTTCTCTGATCATAAGAGATTTAGAACACTTTTTCATATGCTTATTGATAGTTTTGATTTCTTTATCTAAAACTTGCCTGTTCATGTCCCTTGCTCATTTATCAAATGGGGAATGGCTTTATTTTTTTGTGTAATTGATTTAGTTCCTTATAAATTTGAGAAATTAAGACCTTCATCAGAGGTTTTTGTTATAAAGATTTCCCCCCCAATTTATTACTTCCCTTTTAATTTTGATTGTACAAACCCTTTTTAATTTAATATCGTCAAAATTATTCACTTTACATTTTGTTATATTCTCTATCTCTTGCTTGGTCTTAAAATCTTTCCTTTCCCATAGATCTGACAGGTATACTAGTCTATGTTCACCTAATTTACTTAGTTTCCTTCTTTATATTTAAGCTATTTACCCATTCTAAATTTACCTTGGTGAAGGGGGTGTGTGAGTTACTGATCTAAATCTAATCTCTCACATACTGTTTTCTAATTTTCTCAGCAGTTTTTGTCAAATAGTGGGGTTTTGTTCCCAAAGCTGTATGATAAAAGTAATACAAAGTAAATAAATAATAAAAATAAAATAAAAAGATAAAGATCTTTGGGTGTATCGTACATTGTCTTGCTGAGGTCATTTACCCCAAGTCTATTCCACTGATCCACCCTTCTGTCTCTTAGCCAATACCATATTGTTTGGATGACCACCGCTTTAAAGTGCAGTTTAATATCTGGTACTGCTAGGCCCCCATCCTTCACATTTTTTTTTCATTTTCCCCCCTGATATTCTTGATCTTTTGTTCTTCCAAATAAACTTTGTTATAATTTTTTCTAATTGAGTAAAAAAGTTTCTTGGTAGTTTGACTGGAGTGCTTTCAATGATCCTACACTGCTTGCTCCTACAAAAGTCCATCTCTGTCAAATTACTATTCTAAAAGAGATGTCATCTATAGCTGTGAGTTAAGGCATACCATGATTTAGAAAGAATAAAAATTATGAGTAACTCAAAGGACAATGGAAGGAAGGTGGCAGAATTTTTGTCAATGAAGACTGCTACACAAAAGTGGCATAAGGACATTATTAAGGATATGTGTAGTCAAAAAAGGAGGTAGACTGATCACATAGTATATCTTGAAATGAATAGTATGAAATACTAAAGAAAAGAAAGGCCTCCAAAGCTTTAATGAACCCCTCTATTAAGGATTTATGGGAAAACATGGATAATAACTACATGGGAAAAGAAGGTATGAAAAGTTTGTGATCTGTATCAGTGAAGAGAATAGCCATACTAATGAAATCACAAATCCATTAAATTACCAAGTCTTCAAAGAAACTCAGCTGGAACAAAAATTACAATTGCAACACGGTGGTGAACATATTCAGACATGAACTCTCGGTACCACATGCATAACAGAACAATATTATAAGAACAACCTTTAGTTTGAACTAATTATAATCCTTCCTTCCTTCCTTCCTTCCTTCCTTCCTTCCTTCCTTCCTTCCTTCCTTCCTTCCTTCCTTCCTTCCCTCCTTCCTTCCTTCCTTCCTTCCTTCCTTCCTTCCATCCTTCCTTCCTTCCTTCTCTATGATTTATTGGTATAGGAAACGCTGAATATAGAAATTTCTTTTACCAATGCAATGGTCACACAATTAGTATGGATAAGAGGCAGGACTTGAATCCAGGTCTTCTGTCTCTAAGGCTAGTCCTCTATGACACACTACCTCCCATTATGTTCTATTATTCTTTGTATTACTATTAGGCTGGTTATATTGTCCAGTTCTGTTTTTGAACAAGTATTAGATGGAACATGAATGTGAGATCTATAACTTTATCAAAGCTCAAATCTTAAATGGTCAATAAAGAAGTTATGAGAAAGCCTAAATATATCATAGTTTAAACATATACATGATAACATTCATCTGAGGGCAAGGCTAACTAAAACAATTACTCCATATAAATCCTCCTCTTCTCACCTAGGACCAAGAGAGAAAATTTAAATATATACAATGCACTATATACTATGTTATATGTTTTATGTAAAATATTATGTTAGGTATTTATATAACATAATGTGAATACTGACAGCACTAATCTCTACTAAGTTTATCATAACAGTAGTTATTTGTTGGCCTAGGAATACATGTACCTCGGTCTCCTTTACACTTGATCGCATCGTAGTACACTTGTAACATTTCATCAAACACAGCTTTCTCTCCCCGTTGTGGTTCCGTTATGACTGTCTTCACTAGCTCAAGGTTATGCCATAAACCAGTGTGTATCCAACGTTCTTTTAATTTCTCTAATAACTAGAGGGAAAATGGAAGAAAAAAAAGGAAATTTAGATATCTAAATAAATTGCTCTCTTCTTCCCACTGCCACATTAACAATTTGAAACACAAGAAATGGAAACTTAACCTGAAGAATTAGGGTAGGTGACTCCCTCTAGTTTTCAAAATGGCAAAAGATAGATATGAAACTTCTTCCAGTGAATAGAGGTAAGGTTATTTCAATAATCATTGGTCTTTTTAAAAAGTAAATATCCTAGTAGAATATACACTCATGCAGGGCAAAAGCTGACTACTTTCAGTACCTTGTGTTTACCACATAGTGTTTAATAAATGGCCATTAAATTGAAATAATTATACTAGGAAATAGATAATCAGATCTTGAAATTCACTGGTATATTTTAGGAGTTTTTAAAATGTGAATACTGGCCTTTTATGGGGGAGCTGCTTATTTACTTCAGATGCTTTTACTGAAAGGGAATGTTTCAGTACTCTGTCTCAGCTTGGGAAACTGTCTCTGTTTCTCTGTCTCTCCCTCTCTTTCTTTTCTTGGAGAAGGAACAAAGATTCCATATCATCTAAACATAAGTTTCTAAGTCATATTATTTCTTAACTTCAACTCGAATAACACTATAATAGCCCTAAGCTGAAGCTCAAGACCACTTCTAAATTCATATATTCTTTCTGAAATACTTTCATTTGCATATCAAAAATCTACATAGTCCTCAAAAACAAAATTTGGAAAAATGGTACAAACATCCAACATATACTCAAAAGCTATAAAGTTTAAGTAAAATACTTTTCTCTCCTTTTTCAGGAGCCTCAATAAAGTTAAAAAATTATACTCCATTTCACATTATGTTAAATTGGGGGTTCTTGGAGTCCATGAATTTGTTTAAAATTTTTTATTTTGAAATTATTTCAATAGAATTAGTTTCCTTTGTAATTATAAGTATTTTTATGTTTAAAAATATTTTTTGAGATGAGATCACAGGATTCTCCAGACTGCTGTCAAAGAAGTCTATGACACAAAATGATTAAGAATCCTTATTAAATAATAAAACTATTATAGAACTAGAATAAGAAGTAGAGTTTTGATAGTTAAAAGCATAAATGATTAGTATGTCTCCATTCCTAATGAATCCACCTCTTAGCCTACTACTCCCACTTAAAAAGCAATCAGATTTTAAAACTTTCAGAATTCTTATTAAGACTAGAACTAAAAAGTGATGTAGCTTGATTCTATCTATTATTATTGTTATCATCATCATCACAGCATTCTGTAGTTCATGGATTGATCACCAGTAGAATAAGATTTTGCTTCAGGGTCAGGAGTGTTGCCATTGATTTTTTAAAAATTTAATATCTGCAGAAGGGAAAGAGGAACAGGAGTAGCTAGAATGACTTAGTTGTAGAAGCACCAATATATAGTAGCCATCAAAAGAAAAGGAAATAACCCACATGGTGCATAAGAGGAATAAATTTTAAAACTGATCTATTGGAAGCATGTAAAAGGAAAATACCAAAGGTACTTTTGAATAACAAATATAAAAATGCTAGCCTTGGACAATAAAACAATTGCTCTCTATGCTACACAACTGATCTATCTAAAAGAAAAATTTTGTCCTGACGTAAGTCATTATATGCATATAATTTATCTTTTCAGATTTTGAACAAGTTAAATGTAATATATTGGGATGTTCATTTTTAAAAGCTACAAATCTAATACTTGAAACTATTTGCATCTATAGGTAGTTTTTTTGTTTTAAGTTGTCTCTGGACATTTTAATATCTGGCTGGGGTGGGGAAGGAGATAAGGGTTAAAAGGGGTCTTTTCTTCAACATCTTTTATCACCCCTTCCCCGCCCCCAAAGGTTTTGTCCTTGTACCTATTATCTATAATGGAGGAAGAGGAGAAAAAAAAAAAAAACCAGTGACTTTTGAGTCTGCTGCTTCAATTTCTCTTGCTTCACAGACAAGGCAAAGAATTCTATCTTTGTTTAATGCATTTCATCCTAAGGCTACTTGTCTGGGTCTCCCAACATTTCCAATACAAGAGATCTGAGAAGTTTAATTGTTACAATCACACTTGGGCAACACTAGGTGTGTGATAGGAGCTTCTTTTCAGCCATACAATGCTCAAAGAGAATCACTCAAAGGGGCAGGGAGTGCCTTTTACTTGATCTGAACAGATCCTTCACAGTAGAGGCTTTTCCCAGAACCTGATCTCTTGTTTTTGTACTGCAGTTCACTGGGAAAATACCAAAGTCTCTTCATAAAAAATTAAAATAAAATGAGGGAAGCTTGGATAAAATTGCATAGGATGATAAGGTGGGAGTTAGGAAACCTTCTCTCTGATGAGCACCTCTTATGCAGTCATACATAAGTCTAAAATTTAGCTGATTAGTTCACTATTATATTGATAAATTTTAGCATTATGTAGGTGGCAGCATTTCTTTAGGGATAAAGAAACTTAATGGACTGACAGAATATGAATTATCTAAGATGCCTAACATGGACAAATCTAACTTCAGTCTTAAAAGGACCTCATATCTTTATCTCTTTATGAGTTCTACTCTTCAGTAGATTTTTTTCCTTTCTTTTGTGGGCATTGCTGTCATAACCTATCTTCCTTTTAAAAAAACAACTCTGAAACCATGATTAGTCATTATATTAATCAATGTTATTTGATAAATAAGAGTAGCATAAAAGATAAGAGAATTGGTCTTGAACCCTGGAAGTCCTGGGTTCAAGTTCAGTCTCTGGCACAGCCTGGCTGTGTAACCTGGGGTAACTCCCTTAACTTCTCAGTGCAACTCTAAGGCTCTAATTGCAGAGAAGGTGCTGCCTTGCTGTAGTTGAGGGAGTTTCCAATAGTCACCATCCCTATCCTTACTTTAATCATTCTATAAATGTTTCTGGTTCTGCTTACTTTGTTCCACATCAGTTCATAAAGGTCTTCCCAATTCTATGAATTCTTCCTATTTATCATCTCTTAGGACACAATTACAATCTATTACATTCATATGGCAATTTGTCCAAACATTCCCCAAATGACAGGCAACTACTTTCCTTCCAGGTCTCTATGACAGAATATGCTGCTGTAAATATTTTGATATTCATGGTCCTTTTCCTCTGCCTTTGATCTTGCTGGAGTACATACCTAGTAGCAGGACTGCTAGATTTCAAAGGGAATAAACAGTTTAGTAACTCCTCTAGAATAATTTCAAACTGTTTTTCCAGAATGGTTGAATCTTCATTGCTTTCAGTAGTGTTTTCTCACTCTCTCAGACATTGTAAGACTAAATTACTTGGCCTTATCATCCAATTCATGCCCTGGCAGGAGTCCCTGAAGAGGGCAAGGTATACAGAAAGGCTATCCTTTAGCTTGAAACTCTTGGTTGTAGAAGCTGACAATATTTAAAGTTTTTCTACCTTAATGTTCAGTATATTTCTTAACCTCACAGAGTTATTAGTAAAAAAAAAAAAAGAAAGAAAGAAAAGTATTCTATAAACTGTAAAGCATTACGTTTGTTAATTTTATTAGCATCACTTGAAGTGTTTGCTTGGTAAAAGTTGCTAATATCCGGGGCAGCTGGGTAGCTCAGTGGAGTGAGAGTCAGGCCTAGAGACAGGAGGTCCTAGGTTCAAATCCGGCCTCAGCCACTTCCCAGCTGTGTGACCCTGGGCAAGTCACTTGACCCCCTTTGCCCACCCTTACCACTCTTCCACCTATGAGAAAATACACCGAAGTACAAGGGTTTAATTAAAAAAAAAAAAAAAAGTTGCTAATATCTATATGTGCATGTGGTTGGTCCTTCTACAGTGGTGTTTACCCCAAAGTCTACATTCATGAAACCCAATTAGACTTTAAGCATGCTCTTAAAGTATTTCTTCTGTTTACTCTGCTTAACCTCTACCTTTGCTCCCCAATCAATCAGCCGGCAACTACTTAGTGCTTACCAAATGCCCATTCATTCATTCAAACTATGTTCCAGGCACTGCGCCGAGTGTAAGGAAGACAATAACAAAACAGTCTCTACCTTTCTTTTCACCAAACTAGTTCAGCTTTATCACCGTTCACTTGGACTACTACACTAGCTTCCAATTTGCAGTTCCCTACATAATCACCAAAGGGGCTTTCCTAAAGTATAGGTCTGGTCATGCCACATTCCTATTCAATAAACTCCAGTGAGTCCCTATTACTTCCCCTACCTGGCATTTAGGGCTTCTTACACCCAGCTCCTTCCAATGTTTCCATTCTATTCACAAATGACTTCCTTTCCCACTTTCATTGTTGCATTAATTGTCCTCAATGATGGGGAATGCTCTCTCTCCTTATCTCTTCTGGCTAGAATTATTGCTTTCCTTGAGCTCAAGTTTCTTTAGGAGGCCTCTTTCTTTAGGAAGCCTTTCCTGGTACCTCCAACCACGCAAGAGTGCCTTCATCTTACAGGTTGCCCTTTATCTGCTTTGCATGTATCTTTGATAGCCTCAGCACTAGCACAATGCCTGGAATAATGCTAGGTGTTAAATAGATTCTTAACACATTCATAAATATTTATACAATAAATACAAGGTAAATTTTTGAGAAGAGGGTAGAAGGAACCAGCAGCAAGGAAGAAGTGGAAAGTAGAGTACTGAAGGAGATAAGGGATTCTATAAGATATAAAGGAGAAGGAAAGAGATCATTCACAGCATGAGACATAGTCAGTTAAAGTGCACAAAGACAGGAGATGGAATGTTCTGGGAGAGGAAAAGCAAGAAAGTCACTTTGCATGGACCAATGGAGCAAGACGGGGAGTTTTCTATTATAAGATTAGGAAGGTAGGATAGGGCCAGGTTGTGAAGGACTTTGAAAGCCAAAAAGGGGTATTATATTTAATACTACAGGCAAGGAAAAGCCACAGGATTTTTTTTTAATCTTTACCTAGACAAACAGGGTTAAGTGACTTGCCCAGGGTCACACAGCTCTGAAGTATCTGAGATCACATTTGAACAAAGGTCCTCCCAACTCCAGGCCTGGCACTCTATTTACTGTGCTTCCTAGCTGCCCTGAAGTCATGGAAATTTTAAAAACAGAAAAGTGAAATGATCATACTTGTACTTTAAGAAAATCACTTTAGCAGCTCTGTGCAATATAGATTGGAAAGACTTATAGGGAGGCCAAATATGAGGCATTTGCAGTTGTCCAGGCAACTGGTAACAAGGGATTTATTGGCTTTATTGAGGGTTAATGGCTATGTGAGTTAAGAGAAGGGGAGAGACTTAAGGCTTTGCTGGTAAATTTTTTTTTAAGCCCTTAACTTCTGTGTATTGGCTCATAGGTAGAAGAGTGGTAAGAGTGGGGAATGGGGGTCAAGTGATTTGCCCAGGGTCACACAGCAGGAAGTGTCTGAGGCCGGCTTTGAACCCAGCTGCCCCCTTTGCTGGTAAATCTTTGACACAATTGGTTCGCAGGAAAAAAAAAATGCATGAGAGACATACTTTTAAAACTTAATCTTGGGGGCAGCTGGGTGGCTCAGTGGATTGAAAGCCAGGTCTAGAGAACAGGAAGTCCTAGGTTCAAATCCAATTTCAGACATTTCCTAGCTGTGTGACCCTGGGCAAGTCATTTAACTCCTATTGCCTAGCCCCAAAACAACCTTAATCTTCATTATTAACATTTTCTCCTTTACTTCCCCTAAGTCTATACAACCTACAAAACAATATATCAAGTTCTGATTTGTAGTCTTTGCCAATTTCCAAGGTATAAATGCTCCCACTAAAAACTTGACATTTAACTTTTGCAAGCCTGTTTTACAAACAAATTCAAAGTGACTGGAATGGATTTGCCAACTGCCTGGATATGTGGTGTGAAGGAAAGTGAGGACTCAGCGATAATGCCAAGGATGAAAATCTGGTTGACCAGAAGGATAGCGGTGCTCCTGAGAGAAACAGGTTAAAATCAGAAGAAAAGTAGTTTTGGAAATAAAAATGAATTCATTTTTGAACATGTTGAGTTTGACAGGCCTATATGTTTTCCAATTTGAAAAATCCAACAGACTATGCAAGATGCACAATGAGAGTTCAAATGACTGAATTCAGATTTGAGTTATCTGCACATATCATAATTAAGCCCATGAAAGCAGATGTGGTCACTAAGCAAGCACATACAAAGAAAAATGGGTCTTGGATAGAGCCTTAGCAAAAATCTACAGTTAGGGAATTTGGATAAGGAACCAGAAGAGACTTGGGAAGAGTGGTTGTATAGGTAGAGAGAACCAAAAGAACAGTGCTATGAAAATTCAGATATAAGAGAATTGAGGAGAGGACAGTTAATAATGTTCAATGGTCAGAAAAGGAAGAATGAGAAAAGGCAATCAGATTTTGCAATAAAGTGATCATTGGTAACTTGGAAGGAACCGCTTCAACTGAGTGATAAGATCAAAAGCAAGATTCTAAAAAATTGAGGAGTGAGAGGAAAGAAAGTAGAGGCAATGAGTGAAGATGGTCTCTTCTGGGGCTGTGAAAATGAATGAAGATAAAGAATAAAGCATATTAAAGTCTACTAAGGCTTTTCTTCCCAGGATGGGTATGTTTGTAGGCAGCAAGGAAGTATAAAGGAGATAAGGAAAGGTTAGAAAGAAGGAATATTGTGGAGGGTCAATTTGCTGCAAAAGATAGGAAGGGATGGGTTCAAATCGAGAAGGGAAGATTTTGATGGAAGATGAGTTAATTCTCAATCAGAAGCTGGAGTAAAGAAGGAGGGAATAAGGGATGATGCCAAGAAAATTCAAGATGCAAAGAATGATTTTGGAAAAGGGAGTACAGAAATGGAAGTGGGGAATAATGTGTATTCTGACCATTGTGTTAGGGGCAGGAGAGAAAGTGTAGTTAGCTCTTAAGAAGGTGGCTAGGGATACAGATACATGGGGAAACTCAAATGTCTGAGTGTGATAAGATATAAGGAATCTTAGAAGAAGAAGTCTAAAATAAAAGGGAAGTTTGTTAAATATGGCACAAGATTTCTAGAAAGCAGATTCGGTTCAAATGGGACCTGAGAAATGTAGGCTATAAGTCTGAGAGAACAAGAACTGAGCTTTAGGGATGGCTTACTCTATGATGCATCATGATAGGGACGCTGAGAGAAAGAAGTGGTATGAGTTTATTAGACATAGACTAGGTTGAGTCTGAGTAGAGAGCATAGGAGTCTTCCTCATAGTTCATGGCTTCTTTACTATATAAGAGTTACTTGGATTTCCTGCTGTCATCCCTTCACCACAGACATCTATTCTGGCAAGTTTCCACCACAGAGAGTATGCTTCAAGCATTTTAGACTACTATGTCCCCAAACCTTATTGTTGATACTTTAGAAATGTGCTGTCACCTGTCTGGACTTTGTTTTTTCCCTCTGAACTCTCCTCTACTTCCCAATTACTGAAGAAATTAACATCATTTTACATTGTAAAATGAAAGAGTTGGACCATTAATTGACTTTTAGGGTCTATTCAATAATTCTGTGATCCAATGAAGTGAATCTGCACCAATTCTTACTGCTTTTTCTAAATTCTAAGAGCCAATATTTGATGTTTGAATGAGTTGTTAATAGTGAGATGGTTTTTGTATATGGCATCATAGACCATCATCCTATTTTTCTTCTGGAGAATATAGAAACACAGAAATTTTAACCAATTTATTAAGTGTCTACTATGTGCCATGCACTTTTGCTAGTGCAGGGGATATGAAAAGAGGCAAAAAAACAGTCTCTGCCCTCAAGGAATTTGCAGTCTAATAGGGGAGATAACATTCAAACAAATACATACAAAGTAAGCTATATACAGGATAAAGAAGAAATAATTAAGAGAAGGAATATACTAGAATTAAGAGAGATTTTAGTGAGATTTGTAGAAAGCCAGGGAAGTCAATAGGTAGAGGTGAGGAGAGAGAGCATTCCAGGCATGGGAGAGTCAGAAAAAAATGTCTAGGGCAGAAAGATAAGAGTATCTTATTCATCAAAAAGCCAGGAGGCCACATAATTGACCATATCAACAGTCTAACAAACAAAAATCACATGATTATCTCAATAGATGCTAAAAAAGCCTTTGACAAAATACAGCATCCATTCCTATTGAAAACATTGAAAAGTATAGAAATAGAAGGACCCTTCCTAAAAATAATAAACAGTATATACCTAAAACCATCAACAAGCATTATATGCAATGGGGATAAATTAGAAGCCTTCCCAATAAGATCAGGAGTGAAACAAGGATGCCCATTGTCACCTCTATTATTCAACATAGTACTAGAAACACTAGCAATAGCAATTAGAGAAGAAAAAGAAATTGAAGGTATCAAAATAGGCAATGAGGAGACTAAGCTAACACTCTTTGCAGATGATATGATGATCTACTTAAAAAATCCTAGAGAATCAACTAAGAAGCTGGTAGAAATAATAATTTTAGCAAAGTTGCAGGATACAAAATAAATACACATAAATCATCAGCATTTCTATATATTTCCAACACATTAGAGCAGCAAGAGGTAGAAAGAGAAACACCATTTAAAATCACCCTAGACAATATAAAATACTTGGAATCTATCTACCAAAACAAACACAGCAATTATACGAAAACAACTACAAAACACTTTCCAAAAAAATAAAACTGGATCTCAACAATTGGAAAACCATTAATTGTTCATGGTTAGGACGAGCTAACATAATAAAAATGAACATTCTACCCAAATTAATTTACCTATTTAGCGCCATACCTATCAAACTACCAAAAAACTTCTTTACTGAATTAGGAAAAACTATAACAAAGTTCATTTGGAATAACAAAAGA
>NC_058133.1:174769787-175005646 GCF_016433145.1 Gracilinanus agilis
TGCTCAAAGGGCTATAAAAGACTGGCTGCCCTTTGATCCAGCCATACCATTGTTGGGTTTATACCCCAAAGAGATCATAGATAAACAGACTTGCACGAAAATATTTATAGCTGCGCTTTTTGTGGTGGCAAAGAACTGGAAAGGGAGGGTATGTCCTTCAATTGGGGAATGGCTGAACAAATTGTGGTATATGCTGGTGATGGAATACTATTGTGCTAAAAGGAATAATAAACTGGAGGAGTTCCAGGTGAACTGGAAAGACCTCCAGGAACTGATGCAGAGTGAAAGGAGCAGAGCCAGAAGAACATTGTACACAGAGACTGATATACTGTGGTAAAATCGAATGCAATGGACCTCTGTACCAGCAGCACTGCAATGACCCAGGACAGCTCTGAGGGATTTATGGTAAAGATGCTACCCACAGTCAGAGGAAGGACTGCAGGAGAGGAAACATAGAAGATAAACAACTGCTTGAATGCATGGGCTGAGGCGGACATGATTGGGGATGTGGACTCGAAACGACCACACCAATGCAACTAACAACAATATGGAAATAGGCCCTGAACAAGGACACATGTTACAACCAGTGGAAATGTGCATTGGCCATGGGTGGGGGGAGGGGTGGGAATGGGGGGGGGTGAAGGGGAAAGTAGGGGCATAAAGTATGTAAACAGGTTAAAAATGAATATTAATAAATGTTTAATAATTAAAAAAAAAAGCCAGGAGGCCAATGTCATTAGAATGGAGAGTATATGGTAGGAAGTAAGGTGTAAAAAGACTGGAAAGGTAGAAGAGGAGTATGTTATGAAGGGCTTTGAATGTAAAATGTTTATATTTCACCCTGGAGGCAATAGGGAATCATTGGAGTTTAATGAGTGGGGTAGTGACTTGCACTTTAAGAAAATCATTTCAGAGACTGAATGGGGTTAAATTGGAGTAAGGAGGGACTCGAGGCAAGCAGATCCAGCAACAAGTTATTGCAATAATCAAGATACAAGATGAAGAGGGCTTGCACTAACTAGAGTGGCAGCTGTGTCAAGAAGAGGGTATTTTCAATAGATTGGTACAAAGGTGCTATCAAGAGGCTTAGATATGGGGGAGGCAGGGGTGAGAGATAGTGAGGAGTCTAGGATGACTCTAGGAGAATGGTGTTAATTTCTACAGTAATAGGGAAGTAGAGGAGAGTTCAGGGGAAAAGACATGTTGAGCTTAAGATGTCCACTGGACATCCAGTTTGAGACATCTGAAAGGCAGCTGGAGATCTGAGATTGAAGGCAGCATAGAGATTGGGGCAAGAAAATTAGATTTGAGAATCATCAGCATAGATGCAATAATTACATCCAAGGGAGCTAATGGATCACCAAGTAAAGTAGTACAGAAGGAAAAGAGAAGAGAGTCCAGGAGAAAACTCTGAAGTAAATCTATGGTTAGAGGACATGATCTGGATGAGGATACAATAGAAGAGTCAGAGGAGTGGTCAGATAAGTAGGAGAATGGGGAGAGAAAACTGTCCAGAAAACCTTCAAGGGAAGTTAATATCAAGGAGTGGGGGAATCAACAGTGACAAAGGCTATAATTCAGTTTAATATTTACTGAGCATCAACTGTGCAAAGCAAAGGAAGAAGGGAAGGAGGAAGGGAGGGAATTAAAAAGGGAAAAGAATTTGTTAAGTGACTACTATGTGTCAAGCACTATGCTAAGCAATAAGGAAACCCAGGAGTCCTTAGGGTTCATCTCAGAATCTGGTCCTCAAGAAAGGAAACCTGGAGGATATTGGCCTACTATTATTAGGAGAGGAAGAAGTAGAACAGAAATTAATCCTAGAGAAGTGAATATAAGCTTGGGGGGGGGGGAAGGGCGGGGAGGTGGAGAAGGGTAGGGTACTCTGAAAAGAGGGGAAAAGGGGGAAAGAAGCATTACCAGGAAGTTTAGGGATGGGATCTAAACTTCCTGAAGCAAGAAAAGTGGGGGGAGGAGTGTTATCTTTTGATGGGGCCTTCTAGGCTGCTTCTAGCAACTAACTAAACAGATAGCATTTGATTCCAAAATAAAATACTCTGCACAAAATATAATAAAGTGGGCTATATAAAAAATACAGTTTTCTCCACAAAGACTGCTGAATGATATTAATAAATTGGGCTCAAAAAGCAGGATGTGACCACTGCAGCAGTCCTGATCTCACGATCATATATAAAGCTAGACACTAACACCATTTTATACACATGTATTTAAGACCAAGAAAGCAAATGGATTTTAAATAGTCATTTTCTTAAAAACTAAAAGGAAACATCATGTCTACTTAATGTATAGATAGAAATCTCTATTCCATTCATGAGTAAAGTAAATACTTTTCAAAGCCAGATTTGAATCTTTTAAAACTTTATTTTTAAAAACTATATTTAATTTCAAAGTACTAACAAAAACTGTAGGCAGATTAATTCAGAAAATTCAGGAAGCTTTTTTTATTAGTGCCTATTAAGTTAAATTGCCCAATACTGACTATTTAAGGTTTCTTCACCAAGAAAGTGTGCTAAATAAAAACACAAGACAAACAGAAATCATGGATACCATTACAGACCACTAAAAGCAAATACTGATGACAAGTTCCCTAATTTGTTTTTACTTGCAGGTAGAGGAGAATAGATCTGGTTCATTAGTCTTACAAGTTTCCAGCTAGGAAACTGCTATATAAACTCCCCAGTCACAATGCAATGACATCTGGCACATAAAACAAACACAGTATAAGAACTGAAAAGCAAAGATCATTTTTCATCATAAATTTTAGAAATTGGAAAATTACATAAAGCAGTATTTTCCCAGTTGTAGTTTAAAGTCAGACTTTGTTTTAGCTGCATGTTTAAAATCTATATGCAATGTGGACTAGCCATTACAAAATGAAAACAGGTAAGTGCTAAAAAACACTAAAAAAAAAATTCCCAGGAGAACTGAAACAAATCAATTTTATAAGATGTTCTACCTCCTTGGTATCTTTATCCTATTTTTTTCTTTAATAGTAACAAGCTTCATTGTAAGGTCATAAAGAAAAGTTTATCAAATTTATTAGTTAGGAATATTAAAGTACTTCACTGCTACTTGACCAAAAAAAAAATATCCATCATTAGGTTCCCATTAATAACTATTACAGTATCAGTGCTGCTGTTAGTGAAAAAAAAGTCAGGAGTGCTCAAGAGGCTAACATTGATCTAAAAGCCTTTTCTCTTCTGAGTAGTTCATATATTTGCTACTAGAATTTTCTTTTTGAATTAGCACTACTTCTGAATCTCCAATAGACTGGAAATATGTTGTAAGAGTCAAACAAAAATTCTGCCTAGTCAGCAACAGGATGATATTTGAATTCCAATACATTGAAGGGTATTTTACGTAGAGAATGGCTACAAAAGGTCTGAACAACCATTTAAAAAAACTAAAAAATCAAGAATATTCAGTGATATGCTGGAAAGTATTTAACAACTGTCTTTCTAGGGGAGAAATATATGCCAGACAGACTTTTAACTTTAATAATTTGCTTCATTAACATTTTTATTACCTTTTTAAGCTTAGACAATCAACAAAACAAGGCAAGCTCTAATTTGCAGTAAAAATGCTCACAATGTAAGCTTAATAATAGGTTCTCTCAAGCCAGTTCAAGCTGTCTTCAGCACATCTCTGAATAAATAATAAATAAGACTACCGTACAATTTAAATAAGAGGCAGCTTAGACAGTTGATAGAGATCTGGCCTTATTGTCAGGGAGACCTGGATTGGACACTGACGCATACTTAGCTAAAGTGCCTCTGAGCAAGTACCTTATTCTCCCTATGCCCCACCTCACTTAAGATTATTAGTTACAAAACAGCTGCTAATTTGCATGAGAGGAGAGAGTTTCTGCCCAGGAGTTATTCCCTTGACCAATAAAATCATAGATCTAGACCAGAAAAAAAAAATAATTTAAATGAGTTAAGTTATCAACTCTCTTTTGGTTTGGGAAGTTACAAAAAGAAGCAATCAAAAAGTCTCAGGAGAAGTAAGTAAAACAAGGGAAAATGTGCTGGAAATCTGCCTAATTATTGATACTTAATGGAAACTGATCTAGTAGTATCATGCTATTCTCCTCTGCTAGAAACTCAGATCCCATTTCAGTTCTGATTCTTACTCCCTAAGGTGGTAAGGACTTACAATTTTGTAAGAGTAGCATGCTTAACACCTGGGGCAAGAAGGACTCAGGTTTCTCAATGATGACCTGATAATTTCCAAACTGAATACCACACCCAGTTGGAAAAATCTTTTATTCTAAGCAGGAATGTTTAATAAACAGGGAAATCAGTCAACACTGAAGATACCTGAAGAGAAATGCTTATCTATCGGGCACCTGCAGTGCCCAGAAAAGAACTCAGAATATCAAATAGACTCCTATAAGTAAAAGAATGTTTTATTTTGTGTGTGCAAAAAATGGACTTTTTGACATTCACTTTAAACTTTATGGATATATTCATGAGACCAGAAACTCTTTTCTGTTATTAGAGCAAAATCCAAATATATTTCTGAATAAATGTATAAAGTACACAACTATTTCCCCAATATGAAATTTCAGGGAAGACAAAAAATGTCAGATTGAATTTGTGCTCTCCAATCTGTTTTACAACTTTAAACATGCTGAAAATGGCCATAAATTCTACAGATTCACAAATCAACCACGAGTGTCAAAATGAAAAAAGCGCAAATAGAAAATATTACTTAGAAAACTTATGACACAAACATAAAATAAAATGAAATTTTTATTACTAGCACAAGTCATCACACACGACAGATGTTACTATGTCTTTGATTTTGAAGTAGCAATTAAACATATCTCTGAAACAAAGGGCTTGGGCCAAGAGAACTAAGTTCCAGTTAACATTATAGTTCCAAGACTATTTAATTATTTAAAACTAATTTTTAGTGTGAGATCTTTACACTTTAGAGAGGAAAAAAGGAAACGAGGAAAAAGAGAAAACCCTCCATTTATTTTTGACAGCTTGGGTTAGAGAATTAGAAAATCTATTCTTAAAAAGTAGAAATTTTATATTTTGGGCAATTTTTGCACATAAAATTCCTTTAAACATGCTTTTACTTTATTCTGAAAATGTCTTTATTCCATGAAAAAGAGAAGCACAGTGAGACAAACATAGCTGAGAGGATTGGCCTGGAGCTGTGTTACCTTGCATAACACAGTACATTTTGGGGACTCCATTTTACTATCTATAAAATGTGGGAGATCATAGGGTTACAAATTTAGAGCTGAAAGAGATCTCCAAAGTCATCAATACTCAAACCCTAATTTTATAGGTAAGGAAACTGAGGCTGACAGAGGTTGTGATTTCCTTAGAGAAATGGAAAATTTGGGAGTTCTTAATCTTCTATGTGTCATGGACTCCTCAAATGAATTTAAATGAATAAATCAAAATATACAGGAATACAAAGGAAGCCAATTATATTGAAACTATTACCAAGATGTCTAAAAAATAAATTCACATGCCCTAGACTAAGAATCTTTGAAATAGACTTCTAAGGGACAATCTATCAGGGCTAAATAAATTTGTATTCTTCCCTAGGTCAGTCCAGGTCACTGGTATACATCTTTTTCTATTAAAATTTCTTGCAAAATACATCTTAATACAATTAAGTAGTCACTCTAATTTTGCTTTGCCAATAGCAAGGTCTTATGGTAAGAACTGGCTCAAATCCTCTCATCCAATTATGAACCTCTGCAGCAGAGAATGTGTGTTTTGTTTTGTTTTTAATCCTTGCCGATCTTATCTCTAAGCCAGGTATTTGATTTAGAAACTGCCAGCTTTATATTAATAGGACTCCCCCAAAATGGTTAGTTGGGCACACCAAAATATATGTAAAATCGAGAGGTCAGAAGGAAAGCATGAAGAAAGACCTCTAACTTGAGGCATGGATAATCACCCCCTTTTTTTGAGGAAGTAGGGGATCTTTCTTTGTATCCCCTTAGCTTAGTGTACGGGCGAACCAAGAATTAACTGCTAAATAAATGGCTATTCACTCACTGACTTACTAAAGCAGTGCCCCTAAAATTCCAGGACTTCTGATTCTGTCCCTGTAGAATAAGAACCTGCTTTGAATATATATTTTTAACAAAATTGCTTTGTACTGATTTTGGTAAAAAGCACTTTTATAGACTTTTAGCAAAACATATGAGTCAATTAAAATTTCTATAGTGGGGAGAGAAATTCAAATTGTACTTATTTTATGAACAAATAACAAAAAAATAGGAAATATACAAAAGCATATTACAATTGTACCAGGATGTGTGGCTATGCTTTTTGTACTTCAAAAATATAAAAGCATCAAGAAAGATCCAGACAAGGGCAGCATGTTAAGGGCAGCCAGATAACCCTATAAATCAGACCTCCAGTTTCCACCTTGCTAATTGATGAGAATACACAATATCTAACCAGCCCCAATCCTCCTCCCATACCATCTTCCTGCCATACCCCAGGAGGCCTGTAGAAAAGGCAGATCATCAATTGGTTGGTCTATGTCACACTATTTCTATGACTTCATCACTAACTTATATGTATTGTTTATACCTATTAGAATGTAAGCTCCTAACCTACCTGCCAAGACATACCCAAGAATTATATAAATGAACACAATTACAAAATATTCCACACAAATATAGAGAGATCCAAACAACCAGAAAAATATTAAATATTTATGGGTAAGATAAGCTAATATAATAAAAATGACAATGTTATCTAAATTAATTTACTTATTCAGTGCCAGGCCAATCAAACTACCAACGAATTATTTTATAGTGCTAGGAAAAATAATAATAGTTCATCTGAAAAAAACAAAAAGTCAAGAATATCAAGAGAACCAATGAAAAGAAAAGTGAAGGAATGTGGCACAACAGTACCAAATCTCAAACTATATTACAAAATGGTAATCATCCAAACAATCTGGTACTGGATAAGGAAAAGAGGTTAAGCAATAGAATAGATTAGGTTCACCACAAATCAAAGTAAATAACCATAGTAACCTCGTTGATAAACCTAAAGATCCAAGCCATTGGAGCAAGAACCCACTATTCAACAAGCTAAAGGAGCATCTGATCAAATAATTTTAAGATTTTTTAAAGCACTATTTTATTCAGCAAGTAGCTAACTTCTATAATGCCCTAACTCCAAGAGGCAGAACAGGTAGAAAATATGTTTTAGATCCATAATGGGTTAAGAAAAGATGAATGAAGAGAATCAATGTCAAGGAGGACAACCATGCTCACTCAACAAAATATACTATGATGTCACTATCAGATACACAATGAATATTGGGTATTAATGCTCAATGTAAGTACTTAATAGGATCAATGAGCAGAAGGAAGCAAGACATACTGCCTACTCTCTTGGCTTCTGAGGGACCAACATCACCTACTCATTGCCACCTCAAGGTTTCAGAATGTCCCAAGGGCCATAACACCAGCTTGCTCCAATCAGTCTCTAGGACATAGTAGTCTAATAGCTATGAGCATACCATGTCATAATCATAACTAGGACAAGGAAAATTTTAAGACACTCCTTGGGACAGCAACACAACAACAAACTGGGCAGCTGAGGACTGTGCTGAAACCTAGAAAGTTTATCCGGAATTTTCTAATCACCTGCCCACATCAGCAGATGTTACTGTTATTTTGTCCAGATTCATTCCAAAATGGTTGATGCCTGTGAAATGGAACTCCTGAATGCTAAAGAATAAATTTCCTCTCTTCAAACCCAAATGCCCATCCCCTTATTCCCATCCAGCTATATTCTAATTCCTAGTGTCCCACTCCAAAGTGGGACTTTCATTTATGCCACCCAGAATACCTGCTTTTTAATAAACATACTTCCTCTCATTTTATACCACTTCCATTCTTGCCCCTTCCAGTTTTTAAAATTATTTTTATTTTAATTAATTATTAATGTCTTTTCTCTCACCCTCTTCTCACACACTGAGAAATCAAAAAATAAAATAAAACTCCTGTCAAAAACGTGTATAGTCAAGCAAAATAAATAATTACATTAGCTATGTCCCAAAGAAATATGTTGTAATCTTGACTCTGAGTCCCTCTTTCTATAAGGAGGTGGAGAGCATATTTCATTATGAGTCTCCTAGAATCGTGGTTAATCATTTGATTAGAATTCTTAGGTTTTTCAAAGTTCAATAATATTGCATTACATTCATATCCTATCATTTGTTTAGCCATTTCCCAATTGTCAAAGATTGAAGTGTTAGATTAAGCAGATTAAAATGTAATTGGGAAATATTTAACAAAAATACAATAGAACATACACCTACGATGAAACAGCCATTTCTTGACAGAGAGGTGATGAATACAAGGTGAAGAAAGAAAAACCATTTTTGGACACGGCCACTGTAATTTGTATTGTTTGATCATGTTTTTATCCATTGCAAGATTTTTGGTTACTTTTTTTAATATCTTTTTTTCAGTAGGAAGCGGGTAGAAACAGTAGCACAAAAAAGGAGGTGAATGAAACATTTTTTAAATGCAAAGAAGAGAATAAAAAGGAAGTTCAGAAAAAAAAGCACAAATAGGACTATCATGAAAATAATATGTAGACTTTAGGTTTTATTATGTCTTAAGTAAGAAGAAATGGAGATTCATGATTTCATTTACAATACTCTTTATGTCCTACAATTTGTATGGGAATTCTTTTTTGTGTTTAAATTTGAGAAGTAAAAAAAACTAATTACCTAGATTAAAATTTTTAAAAGGCAAAAAAAGAACAGAAGGAATGATACATGAAATTAAAAATGAAGAGCCTTTGGGGGAAAATTTGAAAGAAAAAACTGAAAAAGAAAATTAAAGACAAAGGAGTGGGCTCCTTGAAAAAGGTAATGAGTAAGAACTCTGTGATTCAATAAAACAAGAAGAAATAAAAGAACAAAGGTAAAAAAGTGTAAAAAATTAGAAACACATTGCCTTGGGAAAAGATAGAGAAGAAATAATTTAAGAATTGTTGGATTCCCTAAAAATCATTAACAAAGAAAAAATCTTAGATGCCATATTTCTAAATCACACACACACATGCACCACCCAAAAATAAATGGAAACATTTATATATATATAAAAAAAACAACGGGGATATAAAAATGACTAGAGAGAAAAAGAAATTTATTAATGTACAGAAAGGGGAAAGAGGTACTCCAACCTTCACACAGAGGTTGAGCCCTAAGGTCTAAGGCTAATACTGTTGAGTTTGAGTGAAAGTCCTATTTTCTGCTGTATGAAGTCCAGAATTATTAGAAGCAAAAGGTAAAATGAAAATAGAAGGAATCTATCAGTCGCCTACAGAAAGGAACACAAATTAAAACATCTAGAAATGTTAGTCAAATCTCAGAATTTTCAAGTCAAAGAAAAATAATGTAAGTAACCAGGAAAAATAACAATAATAAAACATAATTATGTCAATAGGTAGAAAAGACTTTTAAAATTTATATTTGTATAGAAGCATATTAATATTAAAACATAAAAAGCACAGAAATAAAAGAACTCTTCCTTAAGATGGTAAATAATATATAACTAACCAAGAGCTAGCATTATTTGTTATAGAAGAATGTTAGAAGCCTTTCCAATAAGATTAATGCTGAAATAAAAATGCCCACTGTCACAACTATTATTTAATATAGTTCTAGATGTGCTAGCTACAGCAATAAGACAAGTAAAAGAAATTGAGGGGGAAATGTGGGCAAAAAAAAATCAAAACAATTACTTCTTGTAGATATCAATGATGGTCTTCTTAGAGAACCTTAGAGATTCAACTAAAAATAACTGGAAATATTAATAGTCTCATTAGAGTAGAAAGACATAAACCCACACAATCACCAGCATTTCTACACATTACCAACAAAAAACCAACAGAGATAGAAAAACAATTTCCATTCCAAATAAATACAGAATGTATAAAATATACCAAATTATCAAAATACATAGGAATTATATGAATAGAACTAAAAACATTTTTTGCAGAAATAAAGGAAGACAAGATAATAACCAAGAAAATCATTGTTCATGGTTGGGGCATGTTAATATGGCATATGATAAAATAGCATTACTACCTACATTAATTTATAGATTCAGTGCTATACCAAAATACCAAAGAATTAAAGAACTTGAAAAAATAATACATGTAACCATGGAAAAATATTTAAAAACAAAAAAATTATGAAAAAACACAGAAGAAAAACATATGATTTATAACTTGTTTTTACAAGTCTATGATTTGGAGTTTTGGTTTTAAAAGATTGCTCTGTTACAAAAGTGAATAATATAATAATAGGTATCAAGTGATAACACATGTATAGCCCAGTAGAATTGCTTTTAGGCTTCAGGAAGGGGAGTGGAAGAGGGGAGGGAGAGAAAATGAATCATGGAATCACAGAAAAATATTTAAAAATAAAAAAAACTCATAAAAATGAATAAAGTTCATGGGGGTGGGGGGATCTTACAGAGGCTAAGCTTTCTCTCCTCTCTATTTCTCTACCATTCCTCCTCTCTACTTTTCTCTGGTTCTCTGCCTTTATTTTTGCCAAGGTCTCTTTTTCCTTCTTCCTCTCCTGCCTGTCTTTCCTTCTATTTCTTTTCTCTTCTTTTTACCTTTCCCCCTTAACCAGACATAATATAAAGTTGAAGTCCATTTTAAATACTCTATTTATTAAGAAAGTTTTATATCCCAAGTTTCTCATTTTAAAATGTTATTATGATCTTTTCTGTGTCTTTCTAAAAAAAAAAATGAACTTTTCTATGAATTTACTTTTTCTTCACAACGACCCAGTGAGGTGTATGGGGTAAGCATTAATTAGTACCATTTTACAGAAGAAGCAACTAAAGTACAGAGACATGAAGTGATTTGTTAGAAAAATTAGAAGAAAAGCTGGAATTGGAATAAAGTGGCCCCAGGATCTTTTTTTAAAAGACTCACCAAAGCATACAAATAAAACAAATGTTGCCAAGACTAGAAGGAAAGCAGAAAATTGGGGGAGGAAATTCTTATAGACAGCTTCTCAGATAGGTCTCATATACAAAATATATACAGAATCTTTCTTTGTTTTCATTTGTAAAATCTGGAAATAAAAAATTTTAATGT
Organism: Gracilinanus agilis; assembly: GCF_016433145.1. NCBI lineage: Eukaryota > Metazoa > Chordata > Mammalia > Didelphimorphia > Didelphidae > Gracilinanus > Gracilinanus agilis. The sequence goes on from NC_058133.1 coordinate 174,780,938, forward strand.
TGGGGAGAAAAAAGCGAAGTCTATACTCTTTACTCTTCTTCCTAATTTCATATCTCTCAGATGCCGTCTGCCCCATCTCCACCTTCACTCATGTCTCACATGATGAAATGGCCTTAGTCCTCATAAAGACTAAAACTCATAATGGTTTAAGTGATCCTATTCCAACCCATCTCTTACTATAGATTGTCCTCTCTGTTATCCCCACTCTATCACTTATTTTCAACCTCCTTGTCTACTGGCTCATTCCTTACTGCCTACAAACATGCCCATGTCTCCCCTATCTTGAAAACCTTACTTGATCCTTCTATCCTCTCTATCATCCTTTTATCTCTTAAGCCCTTTACAGGAAAACTCAAAAAAGTCCTCTTCAGTAGGTGCCTGCTCTTTCCTCTCAGCCTCTTAACTCTTTATAGTCTGGTTTCCATCCTCGAAATTCTACTATTTTGGAAACTTTCTCCAAATGATCTCTTGGTTGCCAAATCAAAAGGTCTTTTTTCAAAAAGCTCAATAACTCTGCAGCTTCTGACACTGTCGATCATGCTCTCTTCCTTGTGATACTATCTTCTCTCTAGGTTTTGGGGTCAATGTTCTCTCCTGCTTCTCCTCCTACCTATCTGACTACTGCTTCTAAGACTAGTTTGCTGGATCTTCCTTCAGACTATGCCCTCTAACCATAAGTATCCCTCAGGGTTCTGTCCCAGACCTTCGCTTCTCTCTCTATACTTTATCACTTGGTGATCCCATTAGCTCCTATGGATTTAATTGCCATTTCTATCCTAATGACTCTCAAATCTATCTAGCTTGCCCTCTCTGCTTACCTCTGGTCTTTTAAATCTCTCAATGCCTTTCAGACATTTTAAAATGGATGTCCAATAGACATCTTAAATTCAACATGTCCAAAACAGAACTCATTATCTTTTCCCCTGACTCTACTCCTAAATTCTCTATGTCTGTGGAGGGTAACACAGGCTTACAAGCTAGGCATCATCTTCACTATCTCTCATCCCACCACTATTTCTAAAGTCTACTTTACTCTTAGATATCTCTTAGATATATCTCTTTTTTTTCCTCTGATACTGCCACCACTATAATGCAGGCACTCATCACATCCTGTCTGGACTATTGCAATAACATACTGGTGGGTCTACCTGCCTTGTGTCTCTCCTCCCTTCAAACCATCTTTCATATTTACCCACCAAAGTGATTTTCCTAAAATGCAAGCCCCACTATGTCACCCCATCTCCCACACTCCAATGGTTCTCTTTTTCCTCCAGAATAAAATACAGTGACCTATTTGGCATTCAAAACCCTTTGTAACATAGTCCCCTCCTATCTTTCCAATTTTCTTACATCTTGCTCTCCACCACATACTCTCCAATCCAGTAAAACTGGCCTCCTTGACCAAGACACTCAATCTCTCTACTCTGGAAATTTTCTCTGGCTATCTCCCATGCTTGGAATCTCTCCCTCCTCAGCTCTTCAACTCAACTGGTTTCCCTGGCTTCCTGTAAGTCCCAGCTAAAATCTCATCTTCTATGGGAAGCTTTCACAACTCCTCTTCATTCTAATGCCTTCCCTCTCTTACTTGTTTCTTATTTTATCTGGATAGCTTATTTGTACAGATTTGTTTGCTGTTTGTCTCCATTAGATTGTGAATTCCTTGAAGACAGGTATTGTCTTTTTGTATCCCCACTGCTTAGTACAGAGTAGGTGCTACATAAATGTTTATTCACTAACTCCATACTGATATCTCCTATCTACTACTGTGTCTTTATGGCCTGAGTTTTCTCCTTATTTTTATATATTGTTCTATTTTCCACAGCATGTAATTTTGGCAAGCAATATTAAGGCACTATATGTCATTTCTCTAACGAACAACAGGTAGGATCAACTGTGAAGGTATCAACATGCAATATGATATTGGGAGTAGGATGGTCATTCTTACCTCACACAATCTTAGCACACAATGCCAATTCTAAAAAACCTCAAAAGGGGGGGAAGGAACACTGGAAACTTGCCATTGGGGTATGCTGGAGTCAGCTCTAACTGACTCATTAGTCTTTTGGAAATTAGTGGAGGCTACAAATCAGGGCTCAATTTATTGTTTTGTTGACTGTCTAGACTTAAGAAAGTGATGGAGAAAATGTTGATGATAAAAATTATATTCTGTCTGTCCTTATACATTCTGTTCTATCCCACCCCCAAGCTGGTTGTTAAACATTTACTAGCCCACCACTGGATGTATACCATATAACTCCAAAGAAAAATGAAACCCTGTACAAGGTGAACACTTGATCTTATAAACTAGATTATGATCACCACTTTGGGCACACTAGCAAAATAGAAGGTGAATAATTCATATTTATTTTGGAATAAATAGTATGCATCACTCAACTTTAGAGAAACATTAGGGATTTCACTGGTATGATTTTTCTTTAGGGACAGAGACAAAGTGCTGCTCACCAGCAGGAATCAACACTGAAGCCTAAAGAATGTCTCTCTGGTATCAACGTACCATCAATTTTTCAGTAACTCCCTTAAATAATGGAAATGTGAATAGCGACAACAGTAATGGAAAATGAAATGTTTTGCTCACCAAAGATTCCAGAATAAAATGGTTAATAGCACTTCTGTAACAAATGTGGCAATCTGGATAGAAATATGACATTAAACAATCAAGCCATAATGTTTAAAAGACATTAGTCCAGTTTCAAAAACAGTTTGGAATCAAGTAAATAAATTTTCCAGAAAGTTTAGCTGAAGAAAATGAATTATCCTATTGTTTTTAAAATTCAAGATATTATTTTTTCTGTCCTACGGTCTTGTACTTGGTTACAAAAACAATTGAAATGATTCATCTTTGTCCTCCTAACTCCAAAAGAACTACTGGGGCAGGGGGGAAAGTGTTGGCTTCAAAACCTGACTTTACACTTGTGTGACACCACTATAGGACGCTGGGCAAGTTACTTTAACTCATTGGGCCTCAGTTTCCTCATCTGTAAAATGAGACAGTTGGATTAGAAGACCTACACATTCCCTGCCAGGTCTGCATCTAAGAGCCTATGAATGCATTTATGACTTAAATTGACAGTGTTCAAATGACTGATGTTTTAAAAGATTTAGTTTAGAGTTACTGTCCTCCTATAACCCAAACAAAAGCATCATTTTTTGCTCTTCAAATTAAAAAAAAAATACCAACGGTGTTAAATCACTATTTAGTCACTAATCACAATTTTCTTTGTTTTTTTCACTTATCACATAAGAAAAAAGATCTAAGAATTCAGGTCCAAGGGAGCCTGATATTTCAAACCATTGTGTCTACTAGGTCAGGCAGAGGAAGTATGTATTGTTGAGCACTAAATGATCAACATATTAGGAAGAGTTTGGAGTTTTTAGAAATCCATCTACAAACCAGAACAAATATCTAAGAAGAATGATAGTCAATAGAGTTAAAACAAAGTTGAAAGAAAATGATGCAGTTATCATTAATATTCTTAAATCTCAGTTTGTTTATCTGTAAATTTTTGATAAAATCAATGTAAGGAAGGCCTGAGTTCAAGTCTAGACTTTCACAGACTCTGGGAGTAAGATAAGACCATGAACAAATCACCTAATATCTCAGTGTCCTTGGACAATTCATACGATGAGCAAGCCTGGGAGAAATTCTGTGACATTTTTAAAAAGATGTCAAAGTAATTTTCAAAAATAAAGTTAAAAAGCATATTTCTACTAATATTAAGAGAAATCTACAATGAAGCCAGAACCATAATAAGCAAAATCAAATAAATTAATAAAGAGAAATAAGAATACCAAGAAAAGATCCTTTATGTAGAATCAGAAGAGGAAGTTCTTCCCTTCATCAAGCCCAATCCCTTTACATGTCTTTGATTCCATTCCTCCAATGTCTTCTAGTAGTTTGCCTCAACAACCATATTCTAGTTTTCATTGTCTCTCTTTCTTTTTTCTTTTTTTTTTTTTTTTTAATTTTAAACCCTTAACTTCTGTGTATTGACTTATAGGTGGAAGAGTGATAAGGGTAGGCAAGGGGGGTCAAGTGACTTGCCCAGGGTCACACAGCTGGGAAGTGTCTGAGGCCGGATTTGAACCTAGGACCTCCTGTCTCTAGGCCTGGCTCTCAATCCACTGAGCTACCCAGCTGCCCCTCTCTTTCTCTTTTAACTAGTTCCTTCCCTGCTGTCCAAAATCATGCTCAATCTCCCCAATTCTTTTGAGGAGTTTACAAACTTAGACACTGTTACAAAGGAAGAGTCTTTCCTTTCATAGGCGCAAATTTGTGAGATGACAGTGACGACAGCCCTTGATCCCTTTTACAGATGAGGAAACTGAGAGTTGACAAGGAAGTTTAAGTGACTTGTTTAAAGTCATATTGACTAGTAAATGTAAAATTTCTACCACCAAGACTATTTTTTTTTCACTGTAACTACTTCAGACTAATAATTTTTAAAGCATATCATGGAGCAGTGTGGTGTGGTACAACATGGTGGGCAAAGCTATATGTGGAGTTCGGAGACTCCTGATTCTGCCACCAACATTTAAAATTGTGGCATGGCAAATTACTTATCTGAGTCTCAGTATTATCCACAGGAATGTGAGGGTAATAATACTTATAATACTTAGTATCTCAAAGAATTATTGTGAGGATAAAATTAGATAACAGATATGCAATGTTTTGTAGGTCTTAAAGGATTAACAATTATAAACTTGAATTCAGATTAGTTAATAAAATGCCATTAAAAGATTTTATGAAAGTGAAAATTTCATACAATTATAGAATTAATGTTTAAAGAATAACTTATGCATGTCTACCTTCAGAGAAAAGAAACATGAAAGACATAATTTAAATATACATAAAGTTTTTTGTCAAGGGATCCCTTCTCTAGTGTGAGGAGAGATGGGGAGGAGAGAGATACCTGAGAATTTTGATGTAACCAACAAACAGATAAATTAGTAAAAATAAATTTAATTTTTTTTTAAGAAAGTGAACATTGTTTGGAAACTCAAGGAGTAAGATGCTCACCCTGGTTCGAGCTGAGTGAACTGCAAATAGGCAACTCTTGTAATTCACTGTTCTAAAGAGTTGCCTAGACCACAAAGAAGTTAAATGACTTGCCTAGTTCATACAGACAGTATGTCAGGATTTGAACTTTGTTATTTCTCTCTCCAAGACCAGCCCTCTTTTCACTATGCCAAGCTGATTTTTTACATAAAATGAGAGACAAGGAGATACAGAAACAGGAAGACAAGAGAGAGAACTCAAAAGTAGCTATCAACTGAAAATTCTAAAGAAAAATATTCATGTCTCTTTTGTCATCATTCTAAAGATGTTCTGAAAACAAAGACATAATCTAGTGAAGTCATTCAATATTACATCTTCTGGCCTCCACAACTTTTCTCAGTAACATCTTTTTGAGGTCTATAATAATCCTCAGAAGAGAAATTGCTTCTGAAAGCCTAATAGTCTATTAAAATTGATTATGATTTCTACTGAATATAAAATAAGAAGAAAATGGAAAAAGGATTTTTTTCCTCCCAAATTTAAAATGGAGGAGGTGAGGAAGATATGCTTCCTCAGTCTGGTGTCCTGCTCATGTCAGTATTATGTTCCCTTCACTGTGTACTTGGCTGGCCCTGGGGAGGGGATGGTATCAACAGCTTCTATTTACCATCCCTGTCTTGAAAGCCCATTAGGAGAGAACCAAAACAGCTGCTAGTGAGTCAAATCAATCAATTATACCTACTGAGTGTCCCTGCTTTAGAGCTACTATTAAGTCTTCCCTCGGCTTTCTTTGCTCCAGACTAAATAAACCCAGCTATGTATTGCAAATTTTTGTAATGTGACAAAACATACCATGGAGCAAATTATATGGTAATCTACTTCCTTGTTGAAAGAGGTGCAGGATCATGGGAATGAATGAATAAAAATGCATTTATTAAGCACCTGTGAAGGGGCAATACTAAGCTAAGCACAAGAGATACAAATATAAAAGTGTTGTGGGGAAGATTAGATTAGGTATTGATTAAGTATTAATTAGGAAGTACATAGCAGGAAGGAGCTGGAGCTGGGAATTTCAGGTTGGAATGAAGGAGGAGGAAGTCTGTCTGTGCCCTGAGTGTGGACTCCATTAGTGGTGGGCAAAACTGTTGCCAGCCTGGGAGACCTCAGAGCAAAGGACACCTTGCATCCTGTTTTTCTCCTGAGATCTTGTGTGGTGTGGCATCTAGCAAAAGGACAAGATCTACAGAGCGAAGAGAAGAGGTGAAGTTTGAGTACTGGAGGACAGTGCTTTAAGCAAAACCTTTACTACTTGGTCCCTCAGACAACTTTAGCTCCTGGCATCCAGAGATCATCAGTGGATTGCAGTGAGAATCCCAAAGCCACAAAGCCCTAGCTGTACTCAAGTCTGGCAGGTTCCAGGTTTGAGGCAAAAACCCAGAGACTCCATTTACAGCTCCTTGGACCCTGTTAGTATAGATCACTTTAGATAAGAGTAGAATAAGTCCTCCCATTGCCCTGTGGTTTTATCCTTTAGATTTTAAGTATAGAAATCCTTTCCCACCTTTTAGTCTAACATAATTAAAGCTGTTAAGTCCCTTTTACCTTGTTAGCCTGTTACTATACTCTGGTCTAGTGGAAGCTGGGTGACAGTTAAGATCAACTGCCATTCCTGTGGAAATCCAGTAAACTCTGGTTTCTTCACCCTGATCCAGTCTCTCATAAATCCTAGAGTGTGTTCCCACAAACCACTTAAGTTTATTGTAATATCCCTGGTGACCCCATTACCTTACTTATATTTTCCTACAAAAGTGAAGAGAGTCTTCATCCTCAAAGAATTAGCAATCTATTAGAAAAAGACAGTGCATATAAAGGAGCAATCGATAGGGAAGGTTTAGTAAATTACAGGGATGGTGAATGGTACAATAAGGAGTACAATGGCACACTCTTTCCAGAAGCAGTGATGTAGTTGATTTGACCATAGTTTCAGAATTGGAGAGCTAAGGATGGAGGATGGAGGAAAGATGGACCAGAGATACTCGTGCTGACATATGGCAGTTAGTGAGATGACCAAGGTGTGAAATACAGTGTGCCCAAAGCCAGGTGAAGATGAAGTGGGTGAATGAGAAAATCAATGAGGCAATGGGCTGGGAATTTTAGGTATAATAAGGTGAAATCCTCCAAAACTTTGTTACTTTCCCCATAATGACGTCTATATACACTTGATCTACTAAAATTCCTTTTTATTTCTTCAAAAACCTTACTTTTTCAAAATGTGCATTTGGGACAATGATGTCTGAATCTAAATGCAATAGCTTCAATTGCCTTGATGGTCAAGAAAGTTTATTATAAAAAAAACTTTGCAGATGTTCTCCTCTGTTTGTTTTCCTTCTTTCAATTTCCTCCTTAAATGTACAGTTGGGTCCCTCACCAAGCTTATATATTTTTAAGCTTATTTTTCTTCCTACAGCTTCTCACTATTTTATGAGGAAATATTGCTCATAATTTTCTACAATCTTTCTTCATTTTGTGAAAATGTATAGTCTAAATGGCTGCCAAACCTCTCTGCTAAGCAAAGAGATCCAAGTGTTCAGTGGCTCAGCTCTTTTGGTCTACTTGTACTGGTAACTGATTTATGTTAGTTAAATTTCTGTTTGAAATTGTTATCACTGAGAACAATGTTCTTTCCTCTATCCATTTCACATTTTTCATTGTCAACTTCTTTAAAAATATCAAGTTAGAGTTATTTTAACTGGATATAAAGACTCTTGTCATTTTTGTGCTCCTCCTTTGATAATGGTTTTGATCTTTGCTCTAACAAATCAAATCACAGATAATCCAGGAATAACATCACTAACACTTATGTTTGTTAAAATAGAATCAATTTCTTTCTTTTTTTTTTTTTAAAACCCTTACCTTTCGGAAGTAACAAATTGGGGAAAAATCTTTATAACAAAAACCTCTGACAAAGGTCTAATTACTCAGATTTATAAGGAGCTAAATCAATTGCACAAAAAAACCTAGCCATTCCCGAACTGATAAATGGGCAAGGAACATTAATTGGCAATTTTCAGATAAAGAAATCAAAACTATCAATAGGCACGTGAAAAAGTATTCTAACTCCCTCCTGATTAGAAAAATGAAAATCAAAAAGACTCTGAGGTACCACCTTTAAACTAGCAGATTGGCCAAAATGACAGCAAAGGAAAGTAATACATGTTGGAGGGGATGTGGCAAAATTAGGACACTAATGCATTGCTGGTGGAGTTTGTGAATTGATCCAACCATTCTGGATGGCAATTTGGAACTATGCTCAGAGGGCTTTAAAAGACTATTTGCCTTTTGATCCAACTATACCACTGCTGGGGTTATACCCCAAAGAGATAATAAGGAAAAAGACTTGTTCAAAAATATTTATAGCTGCGCACTTTGTAGTAGCAAAAAATTGGAAAATGAGGGGATGTCCTTCATTTGGGGAATGGCTGAATTGTGGTATCTGTTGGTGGTGGAATACTATTGTGCTAAAAGGAATAATAAACTGGAGGAATTCCATGTTAACTGAAACAATCTCCAGGAATTGATGCAGAGTGAAAGGAGCAGAACCAGGAGAACCTTATACAAAGAGATGGATACACTGTGGCACAGTCGAATATAATAGACTTCTCTATTAGCAGCAATGCAATGATCTAGGACAATTCTGAGGGACTTATGAGAAAGAACGTTATTCACATCTAGAGAAGAACTGTGGAAGTAGAAACACAGAGGAAAAACAACTGCTTGATCACATGGGTCAATGGGGACATGACTGGGGATGCAGACTCTGTTAACAATCACCCTAATGAAAATATTAATAATATGGAAATAGGTCTTGATCGATGACATATGTAAAACCCAGTGGAATTGCTCATTGGCCTCGGTGAGGGTTATGGGGGAGGAGGGGAGAGAAAGAGCATGAATCATGTAACCATGGAAAAATATTTTAAATCAATAAATAAAATTAAAAAAAAAAAAAAACCTTACCGTCCATCTTAGAATCAATACTGTGTGTTAGTTCTAAGGCAGAAGAGTAGTAATGGCTAGGCAATGGGGGTTAAGTGACTTGCCCAGAGTCACACAGCAAGGAAATGTCTGAGGCCAAATTTGAACCTAAGACCTGTCTCTAGGCCTGACTCTCAATCTACTGAGCCACCCAGCTACCCCCAATTTCATTTTTTATGATGTTATTTGGCACTGTTTAGAACCTCTTAATTTTCTTTTTTTTTTTTAAGTATTGATGGGTTAGGCATGAAGATTCTGTTGTAAAGGCTTTTTCATTTGTTAGATTTGAACATATTTTTCACAGCCTTTGGCTATTCTCATTTTTGCACTGAGGTTAACAAATATGAAAATACATATTGGTTTAATATGTATGGGCTCATTAAGTTCTTTTGCAATTTTTTTGTTTACAATTTCATCATTTTTTCATCATCTGTACCAAATGTTGATACATAAGACAATTAATATTCATTATGTGTCAACTATGTGCCAGGTATATATGCCATAATACAAAGACCAAAATAAAACAGCCCTTAACTTTAAAGGGAGTGGAAAGGAAGAGACAATAATATATGCATATGCTGTTAAATACAAAATATATATCCTATAATCATTTCCATTGTGTTTTTTTTCTTGCAAATACTTATTTATGAGTACTATAACATGAAATAATCAAATGCCCAAGAAGTTATCTTTCTTTTAGTTTTTGGATATGTGATAAAACTTAATTTCACTAATTTCTTTATTTGCCTCTCTTAAGAGTTTTAATTTCCTTTTATCTTCTCATTTCATAAAGAAAAATAACAACACTGATGTGATTTAATAATTCCAACAGTATATACATTCATTCACAACCTGTGTGAGGAACACATTAAATTTAGAGTAATAACAACTAAATTAAGGTTTATATATGATTTTAAAAAAAACCTGTGATTCTTAACACCTTCTGCACACTTTTCTGTTAACACTGCAGAGGAAGGGGACATTTTGTATTTTGCTTAGATTTAAAGGTTTCCACGGACAAAGAATTCATGACCAAATGGATTGGCAATGAGTCCCTCCATTCTTAGCCAAGGTAATCTTTGATGGAGGATTCTGCTATACCCAGTGTTACCTCTACACCACAATGGTGTAATGCAATAGGAGTTTGTGGAACGAGTTTTTAAATACATAATGGTAAACCTGAGATAACTATATTTTTGTATTTGATTAACATTCATTAAATTTTCTAATAAAGAATAACATTTATATTCTTTAATTTTAAACTATAGATGTAGAGAAACTATCACTGGACATGACCATCCTTTCTCTAGATCACACACACACACACACACACACACACACACACACACACAGATTTAACCATAAAGAAAACATATTTCTTTTCAGAAGTGATAAAAGTACCCAAAATAATGCTAGGTCCTCAAAAAGTATATTTATTTGTAAATTTACTACCACAGGAAGAAGTCCTTCTTTATTAAAAAGGAAATTTTATCACATTGCTGATAAGTCATCAGTATTATTATGTTATTGTATAATTAAAATATTATACTACCAAATAGTATCAGAGTAGATATCACTCTTAAGTGATATGGCATACTACTATTTTTTTTTATTGCATTTGGGGGAAAAATTTTTTTTAAAGGTCAATATCTTTTGGCATCAGAACTGTTTAAGAAAAAAGTAATACTCTCAAACTTTGGGTCATCAGTCTACATCTTTGGTCTCTGAGATTTTAAAAACTTCGAGACAATTAAGCAAAGAAGGAAACAAAAGAATAAAAATAAATATGATGGTTTCAGTTTCAATTCATTTTGTATGGGCATGGTAACAGAAAAGGAATGACAGTTTCTCATCTGATGTCTCCTGGAAGGGCAGACTAACGAGCTGAATTGGAATATTTCCTCTGTGACTAATGTTGGTAAACACAAATAAGAGGAAGGAACTTCAATTTTTGAAAAAAGAAAATCCCCAAGGGGAGAAAGCAAGGAATAACCACTGGTAGAAAACATGAGTCAATAATGATAACCACCAAAATCATAAGAATTAACATGTATATGGCATTTTAACGTTTGCAAAATATCTTATAAATATTAATTCACTTTATCCATACAACAATGCTGTTATTATCCTCATTTTTCAGATGAGAAGACCAAATCTAATGGAAATTATATGACTTACCGAAGGTCACACATCTATTAAGTATCTAAAGTCTCATTTTTAGTCAGGTTTTTCTGACTCCAGATCTGGACAAGTTACTTAACCTGCCTTGGCTTCAGGTTCTTCAACTGTAAAATGAAGCAGTTAAGACTATAAAAATCTGTTTTCCAATTCTAAATCTATGATGTAATGAAGCAGAAATGAAATATTGCAATTTCTCACCCAACTCCAATATTTTAGAAAGCATTTCTCTGGATAAACTTTTGCTGAGTCTCCTAACTTATAAAATGGGGTCAATAAGATTTGTATTAACTTCCTTCATAGAGCTGTTGCGAGGAAAGCCATTTATATACCTTAAAAGTGTCTAAATGTGACCTATTAAAATTACTATTATTATCTGGGTGGCGAAATGGAAGGTAGGAGGAGGTGAGCATTTCTATGTCCCTCCCCACCCCAACTTCTAAGGCACTTTTTGGCTGTGGGCTCTGGTTTGGCCAGCCAGTCTAAATTTAACATGTGTCAATAGTTATGCCTTTATTCTATATCGTATGATTTTGTATATTACTTCGTAATTACGGTGCTCAAGTTGCTCCACTAAGTATGTTTTGGCATCTGAGCTAGATTACATATTTTCTAAAACCAGAGACTCCTGTTTTATAATCCTTTTGTAAACACCACCAGCACTGAGGCACGGTGCTTTGCACACAGCAGGTGCTCAATAATGCACACTGGTTTGCCTAACACACAAAATTATTTTCCTATTTTGTAAATCAGACACCAAGCCTCTGCTCTCCTAAACTCTGTGCTGTCCAGAGAGAAGAAACATTCATTCTAGTCTACCTGTTCCAAAATGCTGGACCAGGATTCCCAGATTAAGTTTCTAGAGGGCAGTTGCTATCTTGAGTTCTAGGGCACCCTGTAGGGTTATACTCTTAAACATTATAGCTCAAAAGTCATCATTGGTGGGCTTCCCATTTGCAGTCATCAAATAGACATAATTAGGTCAAAGTAATGGCATTTACTAAAATGGCATTGTAAAAAGAGTAGCTACAAAATATTTCCCCTCATAAACCTAGGGCACACTTTGTTACAATATCCAGTATCCAGTATCCATTATATATATATATGTATATACATATATATGTATATATGTATATGTATATGTATATGTAATATACTATATTATAGTATACTATATTATAGTATCCAGGGAGAGTAGGCTCAAACTTAGTATAATGCTCACAATGATAGTGAGGTACAGGAATACATATAACAAAGGCAATCCTAATAACTCGGGGTCTGAAAGTACTTTCTTTGTAGTTCTCATATTGCTCCCTTTGAGTGCAGCATCTCTACTGGGAAGGTTGCTCCAGCATGTGACTCTTAATTATTAGTTAGCTTCCCTTAAATCTATAGCTTGCTTGCTCTCTTTTCTGCTTCCAATGGTATGGATTCCTAAAAGCTACCTTGTTCCTAAAGTGACAGCCTGTTTATATCCATGTCTATTTGGAATGTATATCTCAGGGACAGCTAGGTGGATTGAGAATCAGGCCTGGAGATGGGAGGTCCTGGGTTCAATTTGATCTCAGGCACTTCCTAGCTATGTGACCTTGGGCAAATCTCTTAATCCTCCCCATCCCCCATCCCCATCCAGGCCCTTAGAGTTGTTCTGCCTTGGAACCACTACACAGTATTGATTTTGTATAATTAGAATCTTCTCCCCAGGACTCCAATTCCCAGCATCCCACTTTCCTTCTCACATTACATCCTTATGTTTTGTAGATAAAGTTTGTGTGTAACCCTGCCTCTCTTCTCTTTACTCAGGCTTTATTTTTGTCTTTTTATTTCTTCTACTTCAAGTGATATTAATAAATCTTATAAAATATAATATTTTGAGTTATTGGATATTAATTTTAATCTTACAATTCTAAGTTGGAAGCTAAGGGTTTTTGGTTGTTTAAAAGCAATGTGTGGAAAGTCAATAAGAGAATAGATAAAAATCTGAGACTCCTCTTTTGACCCCCTTTTGTGATCCTTGTGATTTCTTGTTGAAAAGCATTGTGGCCTTATTGAAAAGCTTTAAGTTCCTAGCAAACCTGAATTTAAAGGGTTAACACTGTTCCCCCTTGCCCAGGAATGCAGCTTGGGGAGGTTGTGTGAAATGAGTCTTGAAACATATATAATAAACTCCATGCTCCTGGAGCCATGGAAGCATGAGGTAAAATATCATCGTGTCCCGTTATTTCCTTATCAACTAAACTGTCCTCATCAGATTATCAGAGATGATAAAGAGATCTCGAGAGCAATGTACATCCCCGTTCCCTCAACTATGCCTAGAATACCCTCCTAAAGTGATAAATTCTCAAACAGCTAGATATGATGTCTTCTTGCTCTGCTAGAGCCAGTGGGAAGAAAAGGACAGTAAAATTCCTACATCCTCTCTGGAAAGGGCTTCTCCACAAAGTCCTTTTAAGCCTGGACCCCTTCAAAATCTAACTGCCTAAATTCATATAAGGATCAGATATTTAAAATTCTGCAAAGATGTACACAATCTTTGTCTAGGAGGTTGCTTCCTTTAATTTTGTTAGAGAACAAGCTTCAGATTTCATAAACGGGTCTGGGGGACCAGGATCTGGGGACAATTTTCCAGCTATATTATTATATCATATTATAACATATAAACCTTATAACAACATTAAAGCAACATTAAAATTCTAACACTTGTAACTATATCCTTTGACTACAACTGAATTGGGAGGGCATCCTATCCCCTAACCCAGTGGTTCCCAAACTTTTTTGGCCTACCGCCCCCTTTCCAGAAAAAATATTATTTAGTGCCCCCTGTCACATACTAACACCACCCCCAAATGCACCTATGGCCATCACTGCCCCCCTCCTTGATCGCTGCAGCACCCGCCAGGGGGCGGTGGCACCCACTTTGGGAATCACTGCCCTAACCCAAAAGAGTCTATCAATTATAATTATCATGATCAGGGAAAAGAGGACATCCAGCTGGCAGAAACATTAAACAGTACAGTGAATTGATAATTCACTCATAAAATTCATAAAATAGGGACAGGTATGCCTAGTTCTTTGGTTACTTGCTGGGAAAGACCACTGTTGGCAATGGGAAACAGGAAGGTAATCACACTGAGTGAGACAGAATTGAATATGCTATTCTCAGGATGAGCATTCAGCTTACAAAGGCTAGTTCGTTACTTTTTCTTGAATGAGGACTCCAGGACAAACTTAGGAGGAAGATTGATAAAAAACAGAAAGGGCAATGAACAGCTCAGTTGCTCCCCTTACCTCACCTGAACTAGGTTAGAAGAATCTACAACCTAGTCACAGGTGTTTTAGATTGTGAGCCAAGGTTCAAGGTGGGGGAGGGTAGTGGGGGGGGGGGGATTTTGTATATAATGTGTGCTTGCTGCCTAGTCAGTTGGCACTTCTTAGCCCATTATTGAAGTGGCCCCTTTCATGAAAGGAATAGATTATCTTTTTTTTTTTTTTTTTAAACTCCAACCTTCTGGCTCTAGGGTTGTTTATTTGAGTGAGTCATTTTTATCTTACATAATACTTTAATTAAATAGAGATGGTATGGGAACAAAAAGCCCAGAAAGACAGAGACAAATGGCAAAAAGTGTTACAGAGGCAAATAGCAGAGTGGAAATAAGGAACAGGATGGCAAAGAGAGGCAGCATCAGAAGAGGATGGGGAAAAAGAAGAAGAGAATATGGCTCATTAGCCATGCATTAGAATTGAGAACAACTAGGCAGCAAGGGTCTGAGGAAGAGAGAAGAATGCTCAGGGGAGGTAGGTCAAAGTCTCATTTTATAGATTTTTGAGGAAACAGACCAACTTTTATCCATGCCACCTTGGAGTCAATCCATTAACATATCCAAATTATCTCAAAGTTATTGGTAAAACTTCAAAGTTATCATCCCAAAGTCATCAGCACCATTTTGATGTTCTGCTAAGACAGATCTATAGAGGTCTGGATTTGTCTGGAATTTACATATCATAGGACCAGAGACCTCGACAAACAGTAGCACCTAGATGGTTTCCCCTGATTTGGCACATATTACCAAGTTGTGCATTTTAGTTAACATATGGTACAATTTGTAAATTATACTCCTTTGGGATGATTTGCAAATGACTTCTAGGTTCCCCTTTGCAATCTTAGTTCTTGCTATTGCTCCTTTATACTTGCTACCTATAAAATTTGCTGTACTGACTAGAAGGATTGGTGGTGGTGATGGTCAGGGGGACCAGAATAATATACAATTTTAACATACTGAGGTCATTTGTATATATCACTAAATGTAAACGGGGTCCCTTTTTTAGGGGAGCATAGAGTGGTACAATCATAAGGTGCATGCTCTTCCATGATGTGAAAAGTTTCAAAAAGTTATATAAAATAACATTCCAGCAAACATTCTACCTCTGAAGCAGTTCAGTTGCATCCCACCTGCTCCAAAACAACCACTCTTACAATTGGCCTTACTTTAGCTTTTCAATCACAGGATCCTAAAAGATAGATCTTGAACTAGAAGGAAGTTCAGGGTCCATCTAGTTCTTAAAAGAGTTAACAAAATAGAACCAGGATTTCAACCCAGTTCCTCAGACTCCAGGGTCAGGCCTTTTCCCCTTGTACCACTGTTGCCAGCACACAACACACAAGTATAATAAGTTTAGAACAATAAAAAAAGAAACTATAAAAAATCACTTTGCCCATCAAGTATATATATACTTGTTGAGATGAAGAAAGGAGTAAAATAAAATGCCTATCATATATTCACTTAATTTGGTTCAACTTCTTCCAGTGATGAACATTAATACTAAAATCAGTAGTTATCACCCTCCCCCCATTAAGCTGACAGATTTTTAAATGATGTAATGTTATAGAAAAAGGATAAGTGGATTTTTTAACCTCAAAAGGGATAACTAACACTTTAAAATTCTAAAGATTTCACAGCCAGAGACTTTTGTTTAAAATTATGTCAATCATACCTAAAGAGAAAGGAGATGATGCTCAGACTCTAACAACAGGTATAAATGAATATGCTATTTTTCAACAAGACAAAGCAACTTGAGTTGTTTTTCTGATAGTAGTGAGGACTGTTCTCACCTTATTTCTCTTGTGATTCATAGCTTACACTTGTGAGATGCTTAAGTTTGGGTCCTTGTTAATTTTTCTCTTAGAAAAGCTCATGGGATTTTAGTTAGCCATAGATTTGCGTGGACTAACCAAACATAAAAGATTATTTTCCTATTTTATAAATCAGGAACCTAGCATGTGAATTAGGCAATGGAACTCTAAATGGGGGGGGCGGGGGCGGGGAGGTTGGACCAACTGTATGGTCTTGCTTTCAACAACAGCATACTTTAACCAACTAAACCATTTCAGGCACACTAATACAAGCAGATCCCAAACCATATTCAAGTATCAAGCAATAGGTCTACAGACATCTTAATGCAGCTGCTTGCATAATTCTACTCCTATTAAGTATTAAATACTAAAGTATGCAGTGAGGAAAGAGAATTATGCAAATAATATAACCAACAGAGTTAGACACAGATAGCTATGCCAGAGCCAATCTTAAAGACTTTTTTTTTTAATCAAATATTATTCCCTAAAGACAGTGACTCACTCAAAGTTGGACAGCAGTCAGTGACCAAGTAAATTATAATCAATATCTTCTCTTCTTTTTGCCTAATCAAGAACTCATGTTTAGGTCACTCTGTCTTCTACTGGAAAATTGATTTCTGCTCTTTTAAGGGAAAAAGGGGATATGTATAAAGGATGCTTCATTTTTAACTGTAGTAGTTATATTCCAAAGTGTGATGCTTGTAATAATTATGTATGCATGCTATTTCCTCTAACTCCAGGAAAAAATTATTATATTTTCATAATGGGTTCCCAGGGATCTGAGGCTGCTGCTGCTCTAGCTGCCAGCAGTTCACCATGAAGCTTCTGCTGTTGGCAGCTATGGCAGCTTTCCAAAGATTCCTGCAGTTGCCAGAAACAGTTTCAAAGCAAAGGAAAAAATGTGCGGGTGAGTGAATTACGTGGAGAAAATATTTTTCCTCATTTTCTTCTCAAATTTGAGGGGGAGGAGTTATGAAAGTAGACCAGGAGGGAAAATTCTCAAGGGAGGAAATGCATGAATAGACATGATATATAGGTAGATCTACATTTCCCATTTTGTACCAGACCCTCTTTCTCTCATGCCCTTGTTTATATCACAAAGCAAAATGGTAGTAGTTCGTGGGGATGTCTAGATGAAGCTCAACTAATCAGCAGTGAATTTCTTAAGTCATTTGTCCATTTCTATTACCAAATTCCAAAACTAATTCTTCTATTGAAAATTCTGAAACAAACTCCTCATAAAAATGGAATGCTGTTCCCCATGTGCTTTTTTAAAAAGTTCTATTATATCCACGAATCTAGGGTATTATAGTTTTGACTAGAAATCCATAATTTTTGATGAAAAGCTATTTTAGATTTACTTGCAGCTATAATTCCCACAGGATGGGGGTTGAAGAGATGTGCTGTTGACAGTAGTACAATTTGCTTAGGGACAGTGGAGAGTAAGAGTAGTTCTTAAGCAAGTAAATACCTGACAGCTAATAGGGCAGTGGTTCCCAAACTTTTTTGGCCTACTGCCCCCTTTCCAGAAAAAATATTACTTAGCCCCCTGGAAATTAATTTTTAAAAAATTTAATAGCAATTAATGGGAAAGATAAATGCACCTGTGGCCATCACCGCCTCCCTGGATCACTGCAGCACCCACCAGGGGGCAGTAGTGCCCACTTTGGGAATCACTGTAATAGGGGAACAAAGAAGAGAGAGAGAAGAAGGAGGAGAGGGGTCATGTTGGCACTAGCTATAGGCAGCTTGGAGATCAATTAAAGTAAAGTAAGGTTTTAAAACTGATAGATCTTAATCAGCCTGTTGAGAACTTCTGGCTTAGAACAATTGAGGGGTGTTGTAAGGTAGATTAATAAATTATTATTTAGAATCCTTCAGCCCTTCCTGCTAAATCTCCTAAATAATAATTTATTAATCTACCTCACAACAGGGGATGGATTTATTTTATTTTTTCCTTAACATAAAAGCTAGGTTCTTCTGTTCTCATTTCAAATGTCTTAATTAGCCAGATTTTTTTGAATGTCCAAATTCTTTATTAAGCTTTCACCTAAGGTAGTACTTTTCTAAAGCCTACATTTAAGTTCGAGGTTTAACTTGGGAAAAACATCCACTGAATTATTTCAGAGAAAATTGTTAATATCTACTTTCCAATTTTACCCAAAGAAATTTTTAGGTCAAA
This sequence comes from Gracilinanus agilis, assembly GCF_016433145.1. Classification (NCBI taxonomy): domain Eukaryota; kingdom Metazoa; phylum Chordata; class Mammalia; order Didelphimorphia; family Didelphidae; genus Gracilinanus; species Gracilinanus agilis. Next base: position 174,799,481 of record NC_058133.1, read on the forward strand.
TCTTTAGGTCTGTATCATTTCCATTCTCATTGTAGTTGACACACAAATTACACATTTATAGATCTTAATTATTTCCACTTCACCGGAGAAATCAACCACATGTTTCCTAAACATACACATAACTAAATTCATTAATTAAAAACTTTCTCTAAGAAGGGTCCCACTGGGTAGAAAAATTTAGAAATTAAATACCTAAAAGGAGAGTATATTAAGAGAGTGATCTGCAAAGATTTAATATGTACTGATGGAAAGTTTTAAGTTTCTTTTAACAGAAGAAGACTTTACTTTGTTTCATTCTCAACTAGAGCAACTATACCAGAGTATCAAGATGTAGAAGGATTTAATTTACTATTTAGCTTTCATATTCCTTGGACTTCTTAACCTTTGTGGCTTAAAATTTCTTTTGAGTCGCATCTCACAAACAGAGAAACACTTTGGAATGTTTACATTCTATCTGGATACTGTCACTTTAGTGGTTCAAACTTCTTAAAACAAGCTTCTCACTGGGGAGGAAATCAGTTAGAATGCAACCTAGTGGGGAAACCCTGCATTTGCTCAATGTCTATAGCTTTTACACAGTTCCAGATGTTCAGTACATTAATAATGCACTAACTCAAAACCTCTTTTTGAAACTTTAGAATGTGCAAATTGCATTAAGACCTCTTTGCCCTCATTAATGGTATTGTTACAATCCCAGTCCTCTGGAAAATGTTTTTTGGCATGTGTTTAACTTTATAATATTGCCATTTACTCACTTTAACAGCCAGTGTTCAAATCTTAATGCTTTTAATAGGACAGCCTAAACAGACTACCATCTTTTGTAATTTTATTCTGATAATTCATTCCTTGGGTAAAAAGTGTCACCATTTTATAAAGATGACTCCTCATTGTTCTCTTCCTAATCATTAAAAATTAGGTCAATATATTTCAGTAGTAGAGATCCTCTTTTAAAAAATCAGTTAAGATATATGCAACTATAGGTGGCATATGTTAGAAATCTAATACATTTCCTCTTAAACAATAATGAAAATTTAAAATCTACTGCTTTTTTACCACTTACGTTAAAGAATTCATACTAGAAACTGATAGACCTTTTATCATTGTACACATAAAACATTATGTCAAAAATAAAGTCATAGGTCATGCTTAAACTGGAAAAAACTCAGACGTTTGAGTTTTGACAGAAAATGAATACCAAATTCATGTTACTGTATTAGCTCTGACTCAGCTGGTAGTAGCACAACAATCTCAGGAGGCTTCCAACCAATCCAGATTGCAGCCATGTACTCCAAAGAGAGGACTGTCTAGAGGTGAAAGTGAACTCCCTTCCAGTTACTAGTGGTCATATAAATGGATATGAATGGTTCTACAGCTCATTTAAAAAAGTGTATTCCCTCTCACTAAAATAAACTAAAAGATCCAAGGATTCTGAAATAATTCTAAATGCATCTACTGACACTTATACCTAATCACTCACTCATTGTCACATTTTTATAAAATACATAATGACTCTAAAAAGATAAAGGTTCCCAATAAAATTGGATTCTAAATATAATAAACCACAGCTTACTCATGACCACATGCTTTTGTTGAGTCTCTTCAAAAAGAAAAATATTGTAATACCATAACTGAAATTCAAGGTAGCCTTCTATGAATTTGGAGAATCTCACTGACTCAATAAATCCCTAACTGTAAACAACCATTTGGTTAAAGTGTATGCATTTGATCTTACTTTGCTATTTTAAAGTCAAGAAAAGTGATCATAGGAAAAATATAATCCATTAAAATATTGGATAAATAAATCTAACCATATGTCTCAGTTGGCATATATATATGAGGCAGATTACATAATAGAAAGGGCATTAGAGTCAGAAGACATCAGCATGAATCTCACTTCAGATACTTATTAGCATCAGTTTTCTCATCTATAAAAATGGGAATAATAACACTTGTAACTATCTATCTCAAAGGATTTATTATAAGGAAAGATCTTTGTACAGCCTAAAGTACTAAGGAATCATAAAGTTTAGGTAATGACAGACAAGAGATGGCTCTACTATTTTTTCAGCTGAACTAAAAACCTGTTTCATTAGGACCTGGGCTGTAATAATCTAGGATTTCCTCATTCTAGGTTATAATTTTATTTTACTTTTTAAAACTCTTATCTTCCATCTTAGAATCAGTACTATATATTGGTTCCAAGGCAAAAGAGTGGTAAGGGCTAAGCAATGGGGATTAAGTGACTTGCCCAGAGTCACATAGCTAAGAAGTGTCTGAGGCCACATTTGAACCTAGGACCTCCTATCTCTAGGCCTGGCTCTCAATTTACAGAGCCACCTTGCTGCCCTGAGGGAGTTACAATTTCTAAGCAATGCCAATATAAACCTGCTTTGAACCAGTAATTGGTGATACTAAAGTGTTCTGAAAAACTCATCTATCTTCTAAACTCATATCATCAGTGACTCCTTACTGAGCAACATTTTTTAAACTTTTTTGACCATGTCCCCTATCAATTTTTTATGATTGCACTATCAATATATGTATGTTTGTAGATTACATAAGGTACTAATATCTTACAAAATACAAGCCCAAAATAGAAATTTTTTAAGGAATTATATATAAAGATATTTGAAATTATTTTTCACTTAAAATATTTTATATTATCTATTAATTGTAAAAAAAAAAAACCCTTTTAACTATCACCTTTTTTTTAAACCCTTAACTTCTATGTATTGGCTCCTAGGTGGTAGAATGGTAAGGGCAGGCAATGGGGGTCAAGTGACTTGCCCAGGGTCACACAGCTGGGAAGTGTCTGAGGCCAGATTTGAACCTAGGACCTCCCGTCTCTAGGTCTGACTCTCAATCCACTGAGCTGCCCAGCTGTCCCTTAACTATCACTTTTAAAAATATATACTATTTTTTTAAGAGCAATGGATTGAATGCTTCACTATTCTTGAAAATAAGTGGTTTCAAGGCCTGGTCACAGAGCTAGTAAGTATCTAAGATCAAATTTGAACCCAGGACCTCCCATCTATAGGTTTGGCTCTCTATCCACCAGAGTTACCTAGATGTCCCTAAACTCAGTTTCTTTCAATAGGTGATTTTTGTGTCTATTCTCATAAATATATGCAGATGAAAATTGAAAGAAGTCATGCTTACATGACACTCATTTTTCAATCACATCTACCAATCATGCAAAAATTTTGGCCAGTAAATTTCCATTATTCTTGATGTTAGGAAGGCAAGAAGAGCATAGTCTCCAGAAAGTAACTATTCCAGGTAGGGAGAAAGAGGCAATAGTGGGGAAATGACAATATGCCCTGGTAGGCCTTGGTTTCCTAGTGGGAGTGGATGACTTTCTTCATTTGCTTCTGAGCTGTACTACAGCTTTCAGAGCTTTGGAAGACACAAGTACTGCAGATAAAACGTCTCTGTTTAGTCAGTAGCTACCTTGACTGTTCCTGTTTTCCCCAACTCTCCTTGTTGCAGTTTCTCCTAGCCCAGATGTAAGCCTCCCTTGAAGCAATAGAGAGGAGTGCTAAAATAAGTCAAGGTGGGCAACAAGGAGTTTATGACCTCAGAAAGCATTCCCCACCATACCTCCTGGTCAGCCTGACCACTTGTTCCCATAAAGCAGTGATTCCCAAAGTGGGCGCCACTGCCTGCTGGTGGGTGCTGTAGCGATCCAGGGAGGCAGTGATGGCCACAGGTGCATTTATCTTTCCTATTAATTGCTATTAAAATTTAAAAAAAAAATTAATTTCCAAGGGGCTAAGTAATATTTTTTTCTGGAAAGGGGGCAGTAGGCCAAAAAAGTTTGGGAACCACTGCCATAAAGGCTTTCCTCCTCTCCCTCCTCTTCCCTGCTCATGCAAGAATCTTGTACAGTGACTATTGTCTATCCCAAAATGTCTCAGTATCTTCCCCTAAGGGTTCCTAGGGAAGTACGGTCTACTTGCCCTCCCCACACATACATATTTCCAGAAACCTGGGCAGTGCCCTCCATCGATCCTCTTGAGTACTGGAGAAAAAGTTTTCATCTTTTTTTCCCTACTAAGGATGAGACTGTGGAGGAAACTGGGTTTTCTTGTATCCCTTTAAGTCTCCTCTTGGTGGATGGGCAAAACCTGGACCAAAAGACATGACTATATTTTTTTGTTTTGGTGGAAATGGAGAGCAGGAGGTAGACATTCAATAATCTGAACTGACCATCCAGTATCTTGCATTCTGATCTCAGGCAGGGTGTGAGAGACCACTATGTCTCCTCTCCTCTGTTTCCCCACTTATATAGGTAGGTAAATCTAGTTCTTCTGATTGGCCCAGAAGATTAAAGTTCAAGTCACCTAACTGCTGATGCCTTCTGCTGACTTCAGGCCATATAGAGGCAGCTCCATGGCACAGTGGATAGAATTCTGGGCCTGGATTCAAGAAGATCTGAGATCAAATCCAGCCTTAGAAATTAGTCACAGCTAGTCACTTAACCCCTAGTTGCCTCAGTTTTCCTTTGGTAAAATGTGGATAATAATAGTACCTATATTCTAAGTTTGTCATAAGGATCAACTGAGATAATATTTGTAGTGTCTACAATCCTTAAAACACTATACAAAAGTTAGCTATCTAGTCCTGGAATCAGGAAGACTTGAGTTGGTCGCTTAACCCATGTCTGCCTCAGTTCCTTAGTCTGCAAAATTAAAAAAAAAAATTATAGCACTTCCCTTTTAGTTGATATTTGGAAGGTATTCTGCAAACTTTAAAATGCTATCTAAAGGTTGGCTTTCTTTTTTTAAGTAATGATCATTCTTAATCACCAAAGTATATGAATACAGTCTATCTCATAGAAAGTTAGGGCCCTTCGGACTGTCCTAGTGCAGCCTTGCTGACCAGACAGACATGTTTCCCAGGTAAAGTGAGGGACACTCCCTGCTTCCTCCATTACCATCTACCCTTTAAAGTGCATGCTGTGTTCATGCTGCTTTCTTGAGTATCCTTTCTACTCTATGATTACTTAAACCCCCTTTAGTTTTAACTGCTGAATGGCTTATAAGTGTCTCCTTACAAAAATATCAAATGACTCTTTTGACTTTCTTTGTATCTCCAGGCTTAGCCCAGTGCCTGACACATAGGTGCTAAGTAAATGTTTGTTGAAGGACAATGGAGTATGGGAGAGTATCAGGTCTTAGAGATGAATTTGGACCCAGAGCTTATTGACTCCAAAGATACACTGCTTCTATATATCATTTCTTATAGATAATAATACTAAAGATTCTGCTTACTTCTTGAAGTCTGAGATAACTTAAAAGCACTACATTTAAATGTGATCATGATTGGGCCAGAGGTTGATTATCTCAGGGTATCAGTGTTAGGTCTTCCAGGCAAGACAATGTGATGAAAATGATTAATGTGTGATCTATAGTTCTACACTCATTGAGCAATCATGGCCCTGTTAATCCCAATGACAGCTGGGATCTGTTATTCTTGGGGCATTCAGCCCTAACTCTATCTCTGATTGCTACAAAGTAGTGTAATCCATTAAGATATTATCATCAGTTGCTACAAAGGCAACTGATAGCTGATAGTCTTTCTAAAAGGCCAAACAAGGCATACTGCTTTCTGTGTAAAAATGGCTCAGATTATGGTACCTCCTCTAACAGGTAGAATAGATTGTTTCCAAAAATGCCAATGTATTGGCCCAAATTCTCACAAGTAATTTACCACACTCATTAAAAAAGCACTGTATACCCCCACATTTTTACAAATGCAGTAGATTTTGGTAGCTGGCACCCTTTAGCCAAAAGTCAAATTCCAAGGAGGCTCTGGGCCTAGAACATCTGTACTCAAAAACTTCCTGTACAATGTCTTCAGACAGAAGAAAAATGATTCAAAAGCTAGTTTGAGAGATGTGGTAAATGTGAACTGTAATCATCATAGCAGGAGAAAAACCTACACTCTATGAGGGGCAATTTAAATTAGGAGTTCTACTTAACACATTCACCTGCAATTTCCCCAAAAGTTTTAACAATGTTCATCTCTTCTTTCACTCTACAGAAACTAGTTTCTTAATTGAATATTGGAATAATTCACTGAATGCCCAATCTTGCTTAATTCTCCCTGCCAGGAGATAGAGGCAAATCAAAACTTACATTTTTTATGTCAACCTCTTTAATGCTTTATTTAAACAGCTACTTTTCTTCTCTTCTCTCTCTCTCTCTCTCTTTTTTTTTTTATAGGCGAGTGGGTTCAAGTAACTTGCCTAAGATTACACAGTTAGGAAGTATATGAAGCCAGATTTGAACTCAAGTCTTCCAGGTTAGGCACTCTATCCACTATGCTACTTAGCTGTCCCAAACAACTACTTTTTAATCATCTTTCTACTTTGCCATATTTCTAATAAAACCTTATTTGCAAGTTACTTGCAAGAACACTTAATTTGGGGTTAAAGGACCTGGGTTCCAATTCTAGCTCTAGCCATTCACTACCTGGGTGATCTTAGACAAATCATTTCTCTAGGGCTTCAGTATCCTTATCTGTAAATGAGTAGGTTGGACTAGATGTAATCTGAAGTCCATTTCACCCCTAAATCTATATCCTATAATTCTTAAACCTTTGCTTTCTACCCACTTGAAGTTTTTGAGTCAGTTATTACTTATACTATCTATATAATTCATTCTGCTTAGCTAGTCATCAGAAGTGTTCATTTAAAATTTTTAGCAAGCCTATTTTGTGAAAGCATATTCTCCAAAGATCATCAACAATGGTTAACATAACTAGGTGATTAAAGATATCTTAGGTAAAATGCTAAAATTTTCAATATATATATAATTAAAAGACCAAACCAATATAAGCAACCCTAAAAAAATTCAGGAAGTATAGGTCACTAGAAGGGACTTCAACCCCCAAATTTTAAAAATGGTGCAACTATAGGAAAGAACTCTCTGATTACAAATCCAGATTCCCCTCCCCCGACATTGCACCATCCTGACCTTATACCCCATGCAGGAGTTACCTCATCCTGGGTGGTTTCATAAGTGAATTAACAGTAAAATAATCTGAAAATTCTATAGAACAGAATGAACAAATTATGCAAATATAAAAGACTTCCTTTTATCAGAGTAAAGATTCTGTACATTTCTTTAAAATGTATTTCATGGGGGCAGCTAAGTAGTTCAGTAGAAGAGAGTCAGTCCTAGGAACAGGAGGTCCTGAGTTCAAATCTGGTCTCAGCTTCCTAGCTGTGTGACTCTGGGCACATCATTTAATTCCCATTGCCTAGCCTTTACCCCTCTTCTGCCTTAGAACCAATACATGATATTGATTCTAACTAAGATGGAAGGTAAGAGTTTTTAAAAATAAAATAAAATAAAATATATTTCAGGGACCTCCTCAAAGCATTCCTTCTGACCTACTTAGATGAAGTAATTCTTTAGCTTACTATTCTCAAGTCATAATACAATGCAAAGAGTAAAAAATAAGATTATATATACAAGGATTTAAACCCAAACCCAGATACACACACATATATAAACACGTTTGTTCTAGGCAAACATAATAAATGGAATTAAAAAAAGAAAGTATATTTAAAGTCTAAAACATCCAAATAATATAAATTATATAAATTCATTAATTTTTTTTTAAACCCTTGTACTTCTGTGTATTGTCTCATAGGTGGAAGATTGGTAAGGGTGGGCAATGGGGGTCAAGTGACTTGCCCAGGGTCACACAGCTGGGAAATGGCTGAGGCCGGCATTAATTGTTTTTAATGATGATTGTTTCCAAAAAATACATTTCCAATAACTGTATTAAACTACTTAAAAACAAAGATAAATTTTTCATCATGTACCCATGCCTACAATCACAGCCCATTTGGGGTAATAAAGGGTATAGGAATGGTTTAAGTTTTGTTATTATATCTTCAAGACCTGGCACAGTGTAGGTATTTAATAAATGTTCATTCATTGATTCATATGCATATGTACATACACACATATGCACAATACACATACATACAATATGCACATACGTATTACTTTAAGGATTTGTGAATTTTATCTGCCTAAGTATTCTCTCCACCATTCAGACTGCAAACCTTATACAACTTGGGAGTTGGGCTTTGAGAATTGCTATAGCCAAACATATTAATAAATGTTTGCTAAAATGAATTTGCTAATTTAAACTATAGCCTTAGACTGTTTGGGTGTTCGATAAATATAATAACATTAATTTTAGGAAGTATGTTCATCGTTTACAAATTACTTAAAGACATTTCAAATTAAACATTACTTTTACAGCCACATTTATACTGATATTGTCAATCTACACAATGAATGAGTGTCTGTTAATTGAAGGTAAACTCCAGCCCAGCCTCCCCGTACTGCATATTGTTATATTGAATCTCTGGGAGCTTGAAGTTCACCTTTGATTGACAGATAAGTCAGTTGGATAGAATGTTCCCAGAGAGGCATGTGAGAAGGCAGGTTAGAACCCTAGGAGAAGTTCTGAGGCTAGAGATTGGTGTGGATCCTGGTCTTGGAGTGAGAGAGTTGCAAACACTACCCTGCAAAGTTCTTCCTGTCTTTCATATACCGTTATCAACCTGTACTTGACCACCACCTTGGTGTCTACTGCCCCTAGATATTAGGAGTTTCATCATCTAGCTATCTAGGCTTCACAGGGCCCGGGAGGGATCCGGGAAGTGGGCAGGAGACGAAGAAGAGGTTGGAAGGGTGGATATATCTCAACTGTTAAGGCTTAAGATCTACAGAAGAAGAAGCTGAAGATTTCCTAGCAGTTTACCTACTCTGGTTAGCCCTGGCCAGGCTGAACCAGAGGGAAGTTATCATTTGATTCTTCATTGCCTACAGTTAGAGTTTCATTAGTAGCAATTTAAGTAGGGTCTCATAATACCTCAATCCTTTTACCCTTATCCTTCTTATCAAATATATATATATATATATATATATATATATATATATATAGTTTAAAGTACCTTCCTAAATCAGTTTCAAAGCTTATTTTGGGAAGGGAGCCAACGCAGTCAGAATATGAACATTATCCCAGCTGAAGAGCCCAATTTAATAAAATCAATTAACCTCAGGTGGGTCCTGAAGGGATAAACCACTTTGACCTGAAGGATCCTGCCTGGGCAACTGTTATAAAGGAGAAGTGCCATCTTATCCTCTCTGTACATCATTTCTACTACCTCAAATAAATACTAGTGACCTCCTTTAAATATAACAATATTTCAAGTCTTAGTCATTAAAATAGTTGGCTAAAGGAAATGATTGAATTAAAAGATTCAGAAACAACCTATAACGCACACCTTCTATGCCAAGCACATAGGTAACTGAAATAAGACCCTGAGTTTGCTCTCAAGGAGTTTAATTTGAAAGACATATGAACCAAAAATGATGCAACAAATAAATAGATGAATTGGTTTAGCTTGAGTTGCTCTAAGTATTTCAGAGTAATTCTTTTAAAATATCCTCCAATGGAGACACTTTACCTTTAAGGTGAATTGTGGGGTTTAGTTTGTATCCCCAATGGCTGTAGTAAAACTTGCTCTAGAGAAGAGAAAGAATTTTGACAGAGGCTGTTTTAAGCCTTCCTTAAAGATTCAAAGCTCCCAATATTTCTCTGCCTTAAATAGGCATGTCTAGTATGGGAATATAAAGAATGCCCACAAGCAACTTTACTCAGTATTTCCAATGTGCTTTATTACAGCTGTTGATATCACAAATCAAGTACCTTGCACATGGTAGGTATTCAACTAAAGCCAGACTGAATAAGCAATATCTTGTTTAATTCATTCGTTTTTCTAAATTTATTTTGTTGCTGTTAGATGTTTCATTCATATCTGACTCTTTATGACCCTGTTTGGGGTTTTTCTGGCAAAGATACTAGAATAGTTTGCCATTTCCTTCTCTAGAACATTTTACAGATGAGGAAACTGAGGCAAATAAGATTAAGTGACTTGGCCAGGGTCACCCAGCTAATAAGTGTCTAAGGCCAGATTTGAACTCAGAAAGAGTCTTCCTGACTGCAGACCTGACATTCTATCTACTCATTGAACTATCTAGCTGCCCTCCACAATTTATATTTTCCCATAATTTAAACACCTCCTAACCATCTAGAGGCAAGTAGCTGTGTGACTCTGAGTCAGTTAACTCTGTTTTGCCTCAGTTTTCTCATCTGTAAAATGAACTAGAGAAGGAAATGGCAAACAATTCCAGTATCTCTGCCAAGAAAAGCCCAAATGGAGTTACAAAGAATCAAACATGTCTGAAAACTACTTAACAACAACAAACCATCTCACAAAAAGTATATGGAGGGGTTTGTCACTATTTTCATTTGTATGCCTTATGTTTATATGAACATGTACACATAAAACAGTGCTTTGCTTATAGTACACATATGCTTATTAAATTGAAGTGAGGCTTGTATGCACATGAGGAAATTTTGCTTTCATAGCACAAGTTACATAGAAGTTAAGATTAATTTTAAATTGCTAAAAATTAATAAAGTCATATCCAGGAACACTGCTCATCTTGCTGTTCCTCCATCAAAACATTCCATTTCCAAATATAGGTATTTTCACCTGGCTGTCCCTCATGCCTAAAATTCTCTCCCTCCTAATCTCCATATCCTGGCTTCCCTGGCTTTCTTCAAGATCCAATTAAAATCCCATCTTCTACATGAGACCTTCCTCTTCCTTTCCACTACTGATCTCTCTGGCTAACTTTAACTTCCAAATTAAATTCTGCTTCCTATAGGAAGCCTTTCCCAATCTGTCTTCATATCAGTGCTTTCCTTGTTAATTATTTCCTATTTATCCTGTATATATAGCTTGCTTTGTTTGTATTTAGCCCTCCCGGTTAGATTATAAACTCCTTTAGGGCAGAGACTCTCTTTTTGTATCCCCAGCACTTAGCAGAGGGCACACGGTAGGTGATTAATAAATGTTTATTATATTGGATCAAGGCAGGGACTGTCTTCATTTGGTTAGTTTTGTTTTAGCTTTCTATGTCTCTGCAGAACCTAGCACAGTGCCTGGCACACAGGGGCCTTAGAAATGTCTGTTGATCTGACTTAGTGGCTTGTAAGCATTCGAACTATGAGAACTACCCTACAGTTCTACAAATCAGAGTGATTCTATAAGGAATAAGAAGTATGAAAGTCAGTTCACTGTAGCCATACAGTTGTTTTTTTTTTTTTAAGTAAATGTAATGGAATCCAAGAGGTACCTTTTTAAACAGTTAAGATGAGAAATTTCTCAGCATACAAGTTTTACATTGAATAGTATTGTTCTTATAAAAATCATAACTAGAGACTGTGTACACACACACGCGCACACACACGCGCACACACACACACACACACACACACACACACACACACACACAGAGTTTGCATTTTGTTCATTATCTGAAATCTAGCAATGAATGCAAAATGTTCCCTCCAGGGAAGTGGTTTATGCATCAGACTCATAAAGGTGTAAAAGGCAATCAAGCAGAGTCTGCATTGGATATAGAAAAGGATCCAAGTTTGTGCTTTGGCACCAGACAGAAAGTCTCCTTTTCAAAATGATTTAGTGGAAACCTTTCTATCCACAAGGACAAGGTGGGGAACTTTCTCCTACTTATTTGAAAGATTGCCTGCAGGACTCTGAAGCAACAATGTAATTTTTCCAGCAACAAAAAAATAATGAAAATTGAATTTATCTTAATGAAGGAATTTAATTTTAAACTCATTCTGGCCTAGTCTCAACACTAGAAAGCTGTACCAGAAACTGTGTTGGGTTTTTTAAAAGATGTTCCTGGATTCCCATCTTGATTTTATACTGCACAAAAAAAGGTAAAAATATATATAATCAGGAAGCATTCATTGTTTCTTTAGGAAAAAGAGAAAGTTATTTTCATTATAGCTTACTGAATTAATTATTCTAAAGAAATAAGTATGAATTATCCTGAAAAAAATCAGAAAACAATTTAAGTTATTAAAATTCTACAATAAAAGTTCTGAATTGAAAAAACATGAATTTTTTTTTGTTCCTTCTGATTTTATGAGTGTGTTGGTATTTTTGTTTTTATTCTTCACTGTCATTATGGAAAACTTCATGTTTAGGGATAATATTTAAGCAGTCTTTGTTGATCTAGCCTAACCCTATCTTTCCAGCTTTATTTCCTACAAACAATACCATATATCTCGGTCAATAAATATTCTAAATGCAATTCCTTGAAAATACCCCTCACTTTGCCATTTCTATGTCTTTGTTCATGCTGTTTGCTTTGCCTGGAATGCCCCTACTACCAATTCCCTCCTCTGCCCTCCTCTGGGAACCCTTACTTGTAACAGGAAGCCTAACTAAAACGACATTTCCTCCAATAACTTTTTCCAGGTCCACTTCTACCCATTGGATGCAATCTCATCCTCATCTGATCCCTTTTTGCATACTGCTTTTACCTTTTTATGGTACACATCTTAATTCTTCCTTTTAAAACAAAGTAGGGCTGCTACATGGCATAGTGTATAGAGTGCTGGGCCTGACTTGAGGAAGCTGTAGACAATAGCTGTGTTACCCTGAGTAAGTCACTTTTTGTTTGTCTCAATTTCCTCATCTGTTAAATGGGAATAATAAGAGCACCTGCCTCCGAGTTGTCATGAGCACCAAATGAAATACTATTTATAAAGCTCTTAGCTGTGTCTGAAACATAATAGGTGTTAACTAAACATTATTATTATTGTTATTACTACTACTACTACTACATATCAAGGAGGAATTTTCCATTAAATATGTGTATATATTTTAGGACTATGTTCAAATAAGCCAGTATATTTGCTTAGTTCCCCTTTCCTAGCTCATAAGCTCCCTGAGAGCAAAGACTGTATGTGGCTTATTCATCTCTATTTCTTCTACAGTGCCTTTCACATAGTGGGTACATAATAATAAATATGGAATGAATGAAAGAGAAGGAAATAGAGAAATGAAGAAGAATAAAATTATAAGATGTTAAAATAAGGAATTCTTAACCACAACATAATCAAGACTCTTAGCATAAATTACTTTGATCACTGTCGGTCCTCAGCTAATTAAATGAAAGATAGTAGATGTTCTCTAGCAGTAAAGACTAAAGACTGATATTCACTACTATTCACACACCAAACAATAAGGCAGGCAAATCACAGGTATGCTCATCTTCCTGGAATTTAACATTAACTTTTATCTGATGGCCAAGGAAACGAGAGACACAAATACTGAGGAATAGAGAGCACCAACACCTTTGCCATATACCTAAAATGTGATGATTCTTCTTTCATATTTTCAGGAATTTCATTTCTCCTCATGTACCATGGTCTATTTTCAAAGCCCTGTCCAATAATTTAACTCCCTTATTTATATTCTTCATTATTATATAATCAATTCTACTTGTCCATCCTAGTCCCTAATTCCTTCTAGCAGTAGATTCTGGTCCCACTTTTAGCATGACCCATTTTGAAAAATAAGATAAGCAAACTTATTGGTTGGTGGCAGTATCTGGGAGGAGTACTAGATATAAGTGATATTGCATAAGGGCTATCAATGTTGGCCTGTACTTCAGCCACACTGTATCCACGGTCTATTTTAAAATATACAATATGGCACATACTAAAAAAAGTGAAATTTAAAATCAGATCTATAAGAGACCTACATCAAGTATCCAGAACTTAGGGGTATAATAATCCTGTTCTGATACAGCAAATGCTTTATAAATGTTTGTTAAACTGAATTGAACTTTTCAGTAGTGTAGCTATAGGGGAGGATTCATCATAAAAATCTGGAATACAGTCCAAGAAGAAGAAAGGGCTAGAATACTGGAATCACAGGTAATAATTAGGGCAAATGGACACTTTCCTACCTCAAAGTTGCCCAAATGGCAATTCTTAGAGTCAATCTGTAGGTGGAGTAGTTTTGCTGAGGTACCACCCAAATCTATCCTTAGCCCTATGCTCTAACATATAATCAAAGAAACCCAGGATACCAGTGCCAGCAAAAATCAAGGAAGAAGCAGAAAAAGGGTTAGTGTTAAATGAAAGATCAAGCAATACATTTTTTTTACCTTTAAAAATGTGCCTAAAATTCCTAATCTCAGGAAGATTGTGAAAGGAATAATTACCAAGAGTCAAAAAGAATATCTAGAAACAAATTAATGTATTAATAGTTACAAGAATGATTAGCATCTAATTTGTGCTTAAGGTTTGCAAAAAACTTTTTATGATGTGTATAGATAGTACAAATATTATCATCCTTATTTTTTAGATGAGAAAACTGAGATTCAGAGAGATTGATTGTGACCAGAGAGATTCATCCATTGTCACAACAATAAATGTAGGAGGCAGGTTACTATACCATAAAATTTAAGTAATTATATTTTTTTCCTTCTGTGTTGAAAAAATAAAATATCCAGAAACTATAGCTCTCAGTTTTTAAAAATATACTCTTCAGAATTGTGCAAAATTGATATTGTCAAAATTCTGATTATTAACATGCTTTTCACTTATATGCTTCATTAACAACAGTTATTTTTTTGAGTATAATATACTTTTTACATTCATCAGCAAATATATACATTAAGAAAGGGAGAGTGCATAGCTCTTAGGAGATTAAAAATCTAGATATAGGTTCCTTTTTAGTATGTTAGCATTTTCAAATGCTTTTCTTAAAAACAACAAAATAATACTTAAAACACTTAAAACTCTAATCTGCTCATTACAGCACCATACAATTTTCATAATCAAATAATGTTTTGATGTCTTTAACTCAGATTTTTTTCATTTAAAAATATATATTTACTCTAAAGCAAGTTAAAACTCCAATTTTTTAGAGGTATTTAAATTCCTGGAAAATAAACTGAAAAGATTATAGTACAAAAATGCATTTAGAGTAAAATCAGTAGCAACTCCAGCAAAAGTACCCTATAAAAGAGAATATCAGAAAGTAAAAAGATTACTCAGAAATCTAAGATGCTTTTAAACAAGATTAAGATAAGGACCATTAGAGTTCATGTCGCCGACCTGTCTGCATTAAGATGTATCTAGCCTGGTGCCTGCAACTCAGATGATTCATTCAATATGTGTCATATCAAAGTCAAAGTATCCAAAGAGGAGAAAAATGCTAATGCTTATAAATTTTAGTGACGATCCATCATACTGAATTACTGACCTTTCTTTGGTAGCTGTTTACAATAAGTTATAAGCTTTGGGCATTATCATTGAGATATTATTTCTTCAAGGTAATATGGAAGAATTTATTCTCTTTGTTATGTCACAATTATTACTTTAAAAATTAGTATGCTAAAGTACTTAATTCAAAAGTGTCATAAATTCTTTTTCTATTTCAGAGGTTTTTTTAAGTTTACACTGTCCTGAAAGGTAATTTGCCTTCAGTAGTTCCAACTTTTGTCATCTTAGCTCTCAAAGAAATGTGGAAGCATTCTTTAAAATTTTCAGTTTTGCGAAGTTTTTTTTTTTAAAACCTTGCTTCGCCATTTTCAATATATTATAGAACACCTAGTAATTAAAGGTAGAATAGTTTGCATAAAGAATAATCATAAATACTCACATAAGAATAAGGATTATACTAGATTGGCTCTCACAGATTGTCACATCCAAAAATCTTTGTATATGCCCCTATGCCCCAGCAAGGCGTAGTGTAGTAGTGCAGTGCAGTGTAGTGTGAGCACCATCAGCTAGTATGGTAAGATTATCTCATTTGTCAATTGATGGTGTTCTGCAGGACAGAGAATGAATTAAATTGGTGGGTGGTTGTTGTTGTTGTTGTTGTTGTTGTTTTTACATTAAAACCCAGTTTATGTTTGGGGGTTTTGGGTTTTATAAGATTACTCACAAAAATTAACAATTTGGAAATATGTTTCTCATAATACATGTATCACCCATATTGAATCGCCTGCCAGCACCGGGAAGGAAAAGGAAAGGAGGAAGGGAAATATATTTGATCATATAACTTAAGAAAACTTATATGGAAATATAATATATGTAATTGATAAAAAAACAAAATAAAAAACATGTGAAACCCAGATTAAGCAATGAATTGATTTTTGATATTAACCTTATGTTCTTACCAATTTTATTTTTAAAAAAAATTAAAATTTTAGCATTTGTTAAGGAAAAATGCTTTTGACATTTAAAAATCTTATTTTCCCAGGTTTAAGTGTTGATATCTACTAAAAGATGATTAAGAAACCCTCTGATAAAAAGCTTTATAACAAAGTCAGAGACTTTAGCAAGATTAGAAATGAAAGATCATAAGAGAGCTCAACTTTCCCAATAGCCACCACAAGAACAGGTACAAATGTCTTCATATATATATTTTAAAAAGCAATGGGAGAAGAGAGGTAACCACAGAGGCTCAAAAACGAATAGCCTCTAAGGAAAGAAAAATAACAGTCACGGAAACAAAGAAGCAAGAAAAAAACTACAATTTTATAAATAAATATTAGAATTCAAAGATGTTGAAGAGAAGACACAAGAAAGAAAAAATAGTGTCAGATAGAGAAATCATGCTGCAACTGTCACAAGATACATTAAACTGGACAATGAATCCTAAGGAAAATAAAAAGGAATGAAAATAAAGAAGAAGCTGACATTGGTAAAGATGTTATTACTTAAACAAAAAAGAACAAAATAAAATGAATTTTAAAACCTTAGCAACATCGAAAGATCTGTGAAAATTTAAAATAAAAATATGGAATCAATAAGAAAAAGAACTGTTATGATAGAAAACAAAATGCCAGGGAGGGCAAATTGAAATCAAAGGTTAACCCAACTGGAAAACAGTTTGATAATTTTACAAGCAAAGATGACAGACAAAATTGAGAAAGAAAATTTTAAACTCAATGAACTCCATGAAAAAATTTTAAAGAAAGTGCTTGACCATATTTCAGGAAGCCACACAATAAATTTTCCCAGATGTAGTGAGATCAAAGAACAGACTACAGATTAACAGATCACTGGAGGGCAAGAAGAACAAAAGTCAAATTAGACACATTCAAATTTTATCATCAAATAAGTCAGCCAGCCAAAGACCCAGAAGAAAATGGGGAAATTTTCTGATTTCCTCAGCCTAGAATTGGTGGCAACACAAACTAAGGAGAGAAAAGTAATGGAGTGCAGTTTTGAAAAGAGGGATCTCAAAGATAATTCAACACATGGTTTGAGTTAAAGAGACAGCTAGTTGGTTGTTGTCCTTCATACTCAAAAAGGACCAAAATGACATCAATAAGGAGTATCTTTTGATTCTAGCATAAACTGGACTTGAGGTAGAGTTGCACAAAGTCATCAGCCTCACTCTCTCTTCCGGAGTCATTAAAGTCCCATGGCAAGACAGAAGTTAGGATGACAGGGGATGACTTGAGATGTAGTGGAAGACCATGGTATCCTCAATTTCTGACCAAACTGTAAGCTTTTCACAGCACCTGCTTCAGTTACCTTTGTAACTGTTAGAACAAATTATTCTGATCCACCTATTCTGTTAGAGGAAGTTTTTGCATGCCTAGGAGAGACACTTCTAAACTCACAGCTTCTTGAGAGCTGAAAGCAGCCCTGAAAAGGGTTCAGAAAACATATACCAGAATTGCTAGCTTTCTCTGAACGCTCTATATAACTAAGAAGACACCTATCTGTTTAGGGAACATATGATCTAATAATCTGAGAGTAAAAGAAAGGATGTTTAGGAAATGGCTATGTATAATCTCTATGTCATTATGTGAAGGGCTATTTCTTTTCTTTTTTTTTTTTTTTAATAACCCATACTAGGGGTCAGTTCCAAGGAAAACAAGTGGTAAGGACTAAACAAATGGAGTTTAGTCCCAGAATCACACAACTAAGAAGTAGGACTATTCATAAGAATAGTGAGAATGTCCAATTCTCAAATGGTAGAGAAGTAGCAAGCAATCCTCTACCTGGGAAGAGGCGGGTAGAGGGGTGGGGAAGGAAGGAATAAGTGTTGAAATGAAAAAGAATCCATGGCATGGAACATATCTTCATACCTTCTACATTATTTCCAACTCTGGTAATAAGGTTTGTGATAAATTGAATCATCTTTGTCAACTGGAGTAAAATATCTTTTAAGATGAAATCTATTCAATAGTAGCTGAAGTCTTAATTACCTCCATGCTTTCATCATCAAATAAACAGTAAAGTGCCTACTATGTGCAACACACCATGTTAAGCACTAAGGATACAAAGATTAAAATGTCATAGCTTCTTCCAGGAAGATGAGGTGGGAGAGAGTTACATGAGATGAAGAAAGAAAGCGGTAACAGTACACAGATAACCATAACACTCAAGAAGGAAAAAAGGAAAAGTGGAGAAAAGATGCTCTGGGAAAATTTGATAGAGGAGGAAACATTTTTAACTGAGAGGATTAGAAAAGGGATATGGCTCCCATGCTAGGAAGAAATGAATTCTGAGGAATGAGAGAATTGCAGGCAAAGGAAATGACCTGTGTGAGTGAATGCATGAAGTTAGAAGATGGCACGTAATTTACTCTGGCTAGGACAGAGGATGTAAAGGAGAATAAGGTCAAATAAAGCTGGAAAGATCAATGATAGCCAAGTTATGGAAAGTTTTAAATGCCAAATTATGAAAATTGTATTTTATCTTTTTTTTTTTTAACTTTATTTACCTTCTGTCTTAGAATCAATTCTAAGTATCAGTTCCAAAGCAGAAAAATAGTACAAGCTAAGTAACTAAAGTTAAGTGACTTGTTTAGGGTCACACAGGTAGGAAGTGGCAGAGGCCACATTTGAACCTAGAACCTTCTGTCTCTGGTTCTGGCACTCTATCCACTGAGCCACCTTGCTGCCTGCCCCTTTGTATTTTATCTTAAATGCAATAGGGAAATCGTAAAAGTAGTAGAGCTAAGGGTCATGGTCAAATCACTACCTTAAAAAGATTATTTTAGTAGCAAGTCAAAGATAGTTTGTAAAGCATCTTCTATCTCTAAGTTTGAATAAATGTTATTTTAAATTTGTTCCACTTTGAGACATAAGGATCTCTGGCTTCTTAAAAAAAAACAAAACAACCCAACTAATTGCAATCTCTATGCTTTTCACAGAATCTTATAATTACAAGGGACTTCAGTTCATTAGCAAATCCAGTTCATGCCCAAGGAAGCTCTTCTACAACCCCCTTCCCAAACTTTGTATCTGCTTCCTATGTGTTTTGTATTTACCTCCATATTGTACATGTTGTTTCCTCTATTTAAATGTAACTTTCTTGAGGTCACAGACTGCTTTGTTTTTTCTTTGTATCTCCAGCTCAAAACCTGGCACTATAAATGTTTTTGATTACTGCTTGCAAAACCA
The DNA here is from genome assembly GCF_016433145.1 of Gracilinanus agilis. Lineage (NCBI taxonomy): Eukaryota > Metazoa > Chordata > Mammalia > Didelphimorphia > Didelphidae > Gracilinanus > Gracilinanus agilis. The sequence goes on from NC_058133.1 coordinate 174,818,839, forward strand.
ACTCTTCCTCTAAGTACCCTCCCCCCCCCCCATACCTATCAATTGGAGAATGGCTGAGGAAGTTATAGTATATGGTTGTAATGGAATACTATTGTGCTGTAAGAAACGGCAAGGAGGAGGAACTCAGGAAAACCTGGAAAGACACAAACTGAAGCAGAGTGAAATAAGCAGAACCAGGAGAACACTGTACAGTGACAGGAATACTTTACAATGAACAACTGTGAATGACTTAGCTATTCTCTGCAATACAATGATCTAAAACTATCCCACAGGTCTCATGATAAAAAATGTCATCTGGGGGCAGTTAGGTGGCTCAGTGGATTGAGAGCCAGGCCTAGAGACAGGAGGTCCTAGATTCAAATCTGGTCTCAAAACACTTCCTAGCTGGGTGACCCTGGACAAGTCACTTAACCCCCATTGCCTAGCCCTTGCAGTTCTTCTACCTTGGAACTGATACACAGTGTGAGGGTTTTAAAAAAAAAATAAAAAATAAATGCCATCTACTTCCAGAGGAAAAGAACGGAGTCTGAAACCAGAACAAAGCAAACTTTTTTCACTTTCTTAATTTTTTTCTACTTGAATTGTCTTCCACAAAAGAACTAATATGGGAAAATGTTTTACATAATTGCACATGTAAAATGTATATGAGATTGCTTACCATCTCAAGGGGGGTAGGGGTGAAGGGAGGGAAGAGAATTAAAGACTTAATATTCTTTGAAAAATGTTGGAAACTTTTTAATGTGTAATTGGGGGAAAATACAATAAAAATTTTAAAAAGAAGTAATTGATTATTAATTGGTTCTTTTATTAACCACTCAACAAATATTGATTGAGCGTATCATAGGTGTAAGCCTCTCTGTTCATGGCATCTGAGAACACAAAAAATGAATAAAAGTGATCCTTGTCAACTCATAATAAATAAATAGCCTCCCCTCTTTTTCAATGACTTCTCCTTTTTATTGCTTTTTATAATTCAGGCTCAAAAACTTGAGTCATTTTTAAAATATAGGTCAGGGATAGGAGAAGAATCAGTCGCTGAATTCTATAAATCCTTCCTTTATTATGCCTTATTCATCCAATTCTACCTTTCTATTGTTCCAATGTCACCATCCTAATGGAGGCAATCATCACCAGGTATATGGACTATTCAAAAATACTTAAATGTTTTTAGCCATCAAAATTTGTTATCCATTCAAAACACCTTTCTGTCTTTCTGATGAAATTGCAAGCTAAGGTAGATGGAAAATGAGAACTGAACAAGAGAAGGGAAGTACACTGGACTGTCTTTCAAAAACTGTGCAGTGTCTTTCATGACCTCAAACTTATCCTGAAACAAAAGCTCAAATTATTTTTTTCTATTTTAAAGTTTTATTTATGGTTTTTATTTTCACATTATTGTCAAAGCTAGCTAGCATTTATATAGTGCCTATTATGTGCTGGGTGCCACGCTAATCACTTTACAAATATCATCTCATTTCTTCTTCACAATAATCCCACAAGGTAAGTGCTATTATTATCCCTTTTTTACAGATGAGGAAATCAAGGAATGCAGAAGTTAAGTGACTTGCCCAAGACTACACAGCCAGTATCTGAGGGTAGATCTGAACTCAGATCTTACTGCCCTTGGGCCTTGCTCTCTATCTACTGCATTACAATCAATTATCTGAATACTGCCTTCTCCATTAAACATTCCCTTATAATAAAGAGAAAAAACACATCTAAAACTAGCAAAACAATTACAATTGATAGCTTATGCAACATTTCTCTACTGAGATGAAGGAAGTATGTTCCATCCATCATCTGTTCTAGGAAGCTAAGACTCATTATTACAATAAATCAGTTTGGCTGCCTTGTAATGTTGTTTTTGTTTGCATTACTGTAGTCACTGCCTATATCATTTTCCTATTTCTTTCTATTTCACTATGCATCAGTTTAATATGTCTATGCATTACTCTGAATTCTTCAGACTTGTCCTTTTTATGACATAATATTCCATTCCATTTATACACCACAATTTGTTCAGTCATTTTTTAAAGGATGTTTAATGGATTTTTTTCACTTTTTTCCTAAAGGAAGGGAGATAAGGACAGAAGGAGGAAAGAAGGAAGGAAGGAAGGAAAGACACTGCTTACAAACAGAAACTGTAAAAAGAGTGATAGTACCTACCCTGAGGAGAATGCAGGCAGGTCAGCCAGGCCACTACAAAACAGTGAAGAACTCCACAATGGGAGAAGTATCAAGATAGTCTTGTAGAGTGTAAGAATGAAATTTGGGAGATGCCATCTTTAAGTATATATATATATATATATGTATGTATTTTCTATGGACCTGTGGAAATTATCAAACTACATTTCCCGTGGTCCAACGGGTTTCTGGTTCCGGTTCTTTGGGCATGGGGATGCCTACGTCTCCACACAGAGAACAGTTTAAATCTCCTGGGTTAGGAGGGAGTGGCCCTCTTGGCCAGCAGACTCAGGAAGAGAGGTAACAATAATGGCTGGGGCGGCAGTTTTGAATTCTTACAAGCGCATGGTCTAATAACTTTATCTATCAGCATGGCTTTAATTAAAATATTAATTTACATAAATATATATCAGCCTTTATCATTTTTATCTTTATAATTTTGGCAACCACGAAGGGATCATTTTTTATCTTTATAAGAGGATGTAACAGGGTGAGTAGTGTAGGGGTGCAAACTATTCTGAGGTAAGAAAGCCCCAGGTTCCAAGGAAAGTTTTGAAAACCAGAAAGTCAGGAACAGGGCCATAAGCACATAAAGTACTGCTATTTTGATATCTCTAAGGCCCATATTTTTAACAATAGTATTATTATAATGATGCTATATGGCTCTGAGTCCTGAAATATAAAAGTTTCTGAGGAATTAGGGTTAGGGTTCAAGAAAAGGACAATGTAAAGGCACATGGTGGAAGTGAATAGAATATTATCAAGAAATGCACAAGAGAAACCTTATAAAGGTTATCAGGGAGCAGTATAATGAAAAAAGAAGGTGGGCGAGTCATGTGACAAGACTGAGAAATAACCAGTAGATATCTGATGTACTCAACTGATAGATAAAAAGATGTCAAAAGAAGTAGAAAACTAGAACCTGAGAATACTGGGGTAACCCAAAATCTTCTTCTACTGGAAGATTTGGGGGAAGACAGACAAGAGTCACACAGAATGAGAAGACACATGTAAATTTGGAATCCTCATCACTAGAAAAAGTACTCATATCAACAAGATCACAAATCCATCCAAATATTGAAGTATTTTCTTTTCCATGTGTCAACTCATTTGTCTATGAAGCAGCACAATCAGAAGCAAACCAGTTATCTGGGAAAGTGAGCACCATGCTCAAGGGAATACTGGTGATAGACAGCTTGAATCAAAATAAATTATTCATACAAGATACATAACAAACAAAAAAGGACAAAGTATTTGTCAATGAGATCCTAGATGCACATTCAAGGAAAGATGATACTGGTAAGAGAGCCAAGTTTAACAAGCAGTATAATAGAAATCAGCAACACTAAGCCATGTTCTCCAGTGAGAGAAGGCTAAGTAAAATGGTTGGGGGAAGGGATGAAAACGCAAGAGAAAAAGGCTAGGCATAGACTAGGCCACAGGTCTGGATTTGTTGTTACTCTTGTTCAGTCATGCCCAACAACCCCATTTGGGGTGCTCTTGACAAAAAATACTAGAGCAGCTTGCCATTTCCTTCTCCAGTTCATTTTACAGATGAGGGAACTGAGGCAAATAGGGTTAAGTGACTTGCCCAGTCTCATAGCTAGTAAGTGTCTGAGGCCAGATTCAAATTCATGAAAATGAGTCTTCCTGAATCCAAGCCCACTACTCTATCCACTGTGCCACCTAGCTACCTAAAATACATTCTTTTTTTGTTTATACCTCTTAAAACTGCTAACTTCCTTCAAAGCTGGATTCTGATAACACTACCTATCCAGGAACCTTTCCTGATCCACACAGTTACCAGGGTTTTCTATCTTCAAATTACTTCGTTTGTATTTATTTACTTGTTATATCTTCCAATAACATTTAAGCTCCTTGAAGGAAGGAATTGTTTTTCATTTTTATCAGAGAATTAGATTTATTTTAGTTGGGTCCTTCACCACATTTTCTTTAGAATCATTTTTCCTCAGCAGGCAACTAGAAAAATATCTTTACAGAGAATTTCTCTTATGAAGATCTCATTTCCAAGATAAATAAGAAATGGATTCAAATATATAAGAGTAAGAGCCATTCCCTTGTTGACAAATAGTCAGAAGATATAAGTAGGAAGTTTTCTAAGGAAGAAAAACCAAGCTATCAAGAGACATATGAAAAAAAGTGCTTTGAATAATTAAAAGTTACTCAGAGGTTAATCTCACTAATAATTAGAGAAATACAAATAAAAATAACCAAGTTACCAAAAAAGAACACAACTAATATTGGTAGGAATGCAGGAAAACTGGTACATTTATGTACTTTGGTGGAGTTGGCTCAGCTATGAATTCAATCAGCTATAGTGGAAAGCAATTTGGTACTGAGTCCCAAAAGTTACTAAACTGTATTTTGCTTTAACTCTATGATACCACTAGTAGGACTATTCTCCAAAGAGATCAAAGAAAGAAAAAAAAAAACAATCAGAGAAAGAAGAAAACAAAAATGTAAAAAAATATTTAAAGCCACTCTTTTTTTGTTGGCAAAGAACTGGAAACTAAAGAGTTGCCCATTAATTGGGGAATGACTGAACACAATATTATATATGAAAGTAATGAGTTACTATTGTGCTATGAAAATTTTTGAAAAGGATGATTTCAGAGAATTCTGAGAAGATTTATATGTACTAATGCAAAGTGACGTAAGCAAAACCAAGAGAACAGATTATACAATAACCACATAGAAGAAGACAAACAACTTTGAAACACTTAAGAACTTTGATTAACACAACAATCAGGCATAATTTCAGAAGAATGACTTAATGGCACATGCTACCCACTTCCTGACAGAGGAGCAATGTAAAAAGAGTATAGAATAAGATATTTTTTGGACATGGTTAATGTAGGAATTTGTTTTACTTAATTATGAATATTTGTTACAAAGGTTTTGGTTTGGAGAATTTTTTTTCCAGTGGAGGAGATAAGGTGAGAGGGAGGAAAATGGATCTTTGTTAATTGAAAAAAATATTTCTGCTTGGCAAGGAGATTAAATGTTTGCTAGCTAAAGAGATTTCAAGGATCACCTGGTTAGGTTATGGTTGCAACTGATTTGCACAGATTAAATTTCCTTATGAAATAGTGATGGTCTGTGCTTTAAGTCAGTTCTTGTAATCATTTCCCATTTTTCAGCATCAACAGCTTATTTTAAAAAGGCAGGTTGGAGTTACCCTCAATTTTAAAACATATTCTCAATATAATGCTGATTTTGATTAGTGCTTTAACAAGTTGATCTGACCACATTCCCAAAGCCAACTTAGAAATGACTCTTATATTGGAAACGATTGTTTCTCATTAACTAAAATATAATCATTATGTGCCTAGAACTCCCTGACTCACTTCTTAAAGAAAACAATATACAAGCCCAAGGCTTTTTTATATAATCCATAAGCTTTGAAATTCTCTCATTTATTACTTTTGAATGATGTTTGCTAACACTTTCCCCTGTCTTTCATTATATTCACCCTTGCACTGAAGTCACCCCATACTGGTATGAATGTTACTGAATGTTACTGACCTCATCATTCAATTGAAAAAGTTCTCATCAAAGTTACTAAAAACCTCCTAATCACCAAATTTAAAGGGTGCTCTTAAATTCTCATGTTCCTTGACTTCTCTGAAGCATACATTGATGACAACCTCATGGTCTTGTTTACTCTCCCATCTCTGGATTTCTGTGAAACGTATCTTTCATGGTTCTACAAAGGTATGTTCTGGTTTAATTTGGAAGGTCTTACCGAATTTTTCATACAATTCCTCTACCTCATCGCATAATCTGCAATCACTTTCACAGCAATCTTGTTACAAATGCTTATTGTAAGCACTGACATACATAATAAATGAAATACTTTTGGAAGGTAGAAGTAAAAAAATCAAACAAACATGATATGGGTTACAATTAATAGCAACAAGAAAATTTAGATTGGTTTTAGAAACCACTATATACATTTGTTGGAGACTGTTGAAGATGCCAATAGCTAACTGCCTCAAAGCCATTCTTTAACTATATCTTCTCAAGATTTTCTCTTAATTTCAACTATTTTGATAGCACTCTTATCATTATTGCCCTGAGAGTATCGAAAGTATTTTCAAAGTTTGACTTTGTAATTTATTCCTCATTTTCTATCAAAAATTATAACCAGGGGGGCAACTAGGTGGCTCAGTGGATTGAGAGTCAGGCCCAGAGATGGGAGATCCTGGGTTCAAATCTGACCGCAGATACTCCCTAGCTGTGTGACCCTGGGCAAGTCATTTAACCCCCCCATTGCCTAGCCCTAACCACTCTTCTGCCTTGGAACCATTACATAGTATTGATTCCAAGACAGAAGGTAAGGATTCAAAAAAAAATTATAACCAGTTACCATAAGATATTATCTCAAATCACAAAACATTATTTCTTTACAATTGTTACAAGTTAAGAAATAAAATCTTTTTTATGTGTTGTAAAGTAGGAGACTTATCTGTTTGATTTTTTACTTTCTGCCTGTGAACTTGGGTAAGTGGTTTAATCTTTCTGGGCCTGTGAGGGAGGTAGAATTAGATATCCTGAAAGGCTTCTTCCAGTTCTAAATCTATGATCATATGACTTCTATAAATGAAGAAGAGGGAAAATCAAATTTAAAGTTAAGTAAAACAATAATACATGGAAAAACTAGAGATTTTAGAGATCAGCTCATCACAAGAGCAGAATAAGATCCCCTATAGACTTGTATAACTAAGCCTCCAAGATAAAAAAAGGATAAAATTCTCTAATAGGGAAGAAAGGTTCTCAGTCTAACCCAGGGGTCCGTAATCTTTAAACGCCACATTTTTTAAAATGTAATTTCATGAGAGCCGTACAATGCTCGCAGTGTGCACTCCTGTAATAGCACCTGAAAAAAAAATAGACTTTATGGCTCCTGCAGAAAGAGCCATATCTGGCCCTCAAAAGAACCAGATATGGCTTGAGAGCCATACGTTGCCGACCCCTGGTCTAACCAATTCAACAAAAATACCTAACCATTCAATGGAATGGAGAGTTTAACTTTAAAAAAATGTTGGTATCAACATAAACATTTTAAATAAGGCAACTCAAACATGGATACTAATTTTTATGTCAAATGAATTTTTTTAAAACTATCGATAAAGAAACTAATTTGTATAAACTAGAATTATTATGAATATAGCTTATTTTTCAAAACCCTAGTAAAACTCCATTGAGATTTCCTTAATTTGGAATTTTAATCACAAAGGCACTAAAATGAAAATTGCTTTTCACTATCAATGAAGAAAAGGTTGGGAAGTAACTTAATAATGCAAACAAGATTTACAAGGATGTTTAAAACCTACTTAAGCAAATTAATTGTTTTAAGTATCTTCTGACATATAGAAGCATCCATTTAAATACAAATAATTGGATATATTAATTACAAATCACTCTTATCCAATCAGTTGTCATCATAGGATTATAGGATCATAGCTTCAAAGTGTAAAGGGTCCTCTTAGATCATTTAGTCCAATGCTAGCATTTTACAAATGAGAAAAATGAGGTCCAGGGAGCTGAAGTGGTAAGTATGAACTTGGAAAAAATTTTTTCTCCACACATTCCTGCTACCTTCCACCAAGGCAGGCAGCACAGAATAATGGATAAAATTTTGGGAGGTAGACTTGAATTCAAATTCCTCCTCAAACAATGTGTCTATGTAACTCTGAGCAAAGTCATTCTTTTTTAAAACTCATAGTTTCCATCTTAGAATCAATACTTTGTATCGGTTTCAAAGTAGAACAGTAAGGGTTAGGCAGTCAATTAAGAGGCTCAATTTCCTCATCTATAAAATAGGGATAATAATAACATCTACTTCCTACTGTTATTGTGAGGAACAAATGTGATAATATATGTGAATTGTTTTTTAAAATCCTAAAGCTCGAATTTAATGGACCTCTGTACCAGCAGCAATACAATGACCCAGGACAATTCTGAGGGATTTATGGTAAAGAAAGCTACCCACATTCAGAGGAAGGACTGCAGGAGAGGAAACATATAAGAAAAACAACTGCTTGATCGCATGGGTTGGGGTGGACATGATTGAGGGTGTGGACTCAAAACTACCACACCAATGCAACTACCAACAATTTGGAAATTGGTCTTGATCAAGGACACATGACAAAACTAGTGGAAATGCACATCGGCCATGGGTGGGGGGGGGGGGGGGTTGAAGGGGAAAGGTGGAGCATGAATCATGTAACCATGTTAAAAATGAATATTAATAAATGTTAAAAAAAAATCCTAAAGCTCTATGTAAATGTCAGCTCTTAACTTCTGATACTTAAGAAAACCTAGCTTTCTTTCTAGGCACCATTTCCCCTGGCATTCTCTCCAAAACTAGTAACTCCTTCTTCAACATAGGCCCAAAAGAGAGAATTGGCATGCAATTTGATCCCAACACCAGATACTTCCTTGGCTTCTATCACATGGCAACCATCTTTTTTCCTATTCAAGTCATTCATTATATAGATTTTTATTATTAAAATCTGTGACTAACAAAAGTCACTATCTCATTCTCTTATGGCTTACAATCTTCTCTTCCATCCCAATCCCTACCTACTTCAAACACCTTGGCTTCTGAGTTCCTACAATCCATAACCTCTTTCTAGACAACCTCAAACATGTACAGGAATGGTCATACTATAGACATTCCACTACTATCCTCCAAATTAATTTGCTCAAAGTACCAGAATTCCAAGTTATTGTCCTACTGCCATGTTCAAATTAGTGAAGTTTTAATGAATTTCTTCCTTAAGTAAAATCATAAAACAAATTTGTAATGTGAACAAAGCATAATACTTTTGCATAAAATGTCTTTAAACCTTTTAAATAATTCAAAAAGGAAAGAAAGTTCATACTTTGCCTATCTCTACATCTCAGATGTTTCACAGAGATAAGTATAAGTGAAATGTTATTAACAAGAAACCATGACATATTGTAACAATAAATATTATGAAACTTATATTAAGTATTCTTAATCTCAAAACCAACTCTAATTATTATAAAACCTTATTCACAGCATTTCTTAAAAGCAATAAAGTAGTTAAGAACAACAAACTTTAATATATATATATATATATATACACATCTGTATAAATGTATAATATGCAATTCCATTATCCCTATTTTGTAGGATTTTAAGTTAAACTCTAATTTCAATTAAACCCTGCAAATGGCAGTTGACAACTCATCTGGGTGGCAGAAAGATGAATATGATAATAATCTATTTTAAATTATTTGATTGAGGGATGATTGCATTTTAATTTTCATAAAATTACAAGAACATCAAAAATTGAAATCAAAATTTCCAGTCAACTATATCTAAATTCATTTTAAGCCATTCATTCAAAACACTTATTCATTATCTTTTTTTAACCCTTACCTTCTGTTTTATAATCAAAAGTACATATCAGTTCCAAGGCAGAAGAACAGTAAGGGCTAGGCAATTGGGGTCAAACGACTTGCTCAGGAATATACAACTGGGAAGTGTCTGAGGCCAGATTTGAATCTGGGACCTCACATCTATAAGAACTGGCTCTCTATTCACTGAGCCACCCAATTGCCTGTCTTTTTGATGATTCCTCTACTAGAGACTGAACAGATAACTCATTATGGTAGAGAAATGATTCTGTCTGTGTTCTCAAAGCTTATGCCATCAAATCATAAGTTCTGCAAGCTCCTAACAAACTAGAAAGTTTTTCAGTATAAGCTCTGATGGAGTCCATCATCTTAGGACAAACCTATCTTCAAAAGGTTCACCACTAAAAGATTGACTGACAGGTGAAGTACTTTTTTTGTATTGCTGTACACTCAGTTTAGAAGTGTTATGATCTACTTATCACTGGTATAATCACAAATTCTTGAGTGTGTGTCCCCTCATTGTACTTAATACATTTGAGTTATAAAAAGAAAGCATAATTCCTACCTTCGGATACCATATAACCCAGCTAGAGGAGACCAAATAAGGCAAATACACATAAAACATTTAAAAAGCAAATATGAGTAACAGATGAACTATGTAAAACACACACAAGTCAATTGTGCTATGGAGAAACAATATACCAAAGTGATTACTGTAACTAAAATAGGTTTCAAGAAGGGAGTTAAATGAACTTAACTTTTTTTTTTACATTTAAAAAATTATATACTTAATCACCAACACCACCAAAAAAAAAATTTAGCCAAATGTGTATAAAAAAATTTCATGCAAAACTACAAATTTCACATTGTTTACAATTTGTTTAAAAAGATGTAGGTCAGTGATGGGCAAACTATGGCCCACGGGCCAGATGCTGGGGGGGCCCCCCTGAAATGTTCTATCTGGCCTGTGACATTATTCCTAATCTGACGAAGACAATGAGAAGGATACAATACAATGAAACTTCAAGAGTTGCCTTAGAAACAGACTGACAGATGAGTATTTCCTTTTCTTTGGCCCCCTCTTTAAAAAGTTTGCCCATCACTGGTGTAGATAACATAAACATATATTATGATAAACATTCCTGAGTTCCCTTTTGATTTTTTTTCTTGGATACTCTTTTCTCTTCATTTTGTGGCTATTTTTAATGTAATCATAGTATTATTCTTATTCTCTTTTCTTCTCTTCATGTTTCCCTTATTTTCCTTATATTTCCAATATTTGTCATTTCTAATAATACAATCCATTACATTCAAATATCACATCTATTCAGCCATTTCTTCCATTCATTGCACTTATGTTATTTCCAGTTATTTTGTCATTACAAAGTTTCCACGAAATGTTTTCATACATACACAGTTTTTTACCACTCAATATTGCCCTTAGGGCCTAATCCTAGTAATGAGACCCCTAGATCAATGAGCATATATAGCTTTAGAGCCCTTAATGTATATTTCTATCTTCTTTTCTAAAAAATCAATTAATAGATGCTCTAGCAATGTAATATTAGTTCTGTTTCTCCATGCTCCTATAAGCATTTAATTTGATCACTACAATCCTCCAGTTCTCCATTAACATACCAGGTCCATATTTAGCTAGATTGGTCTTTAGTCAGCAGGGACAATTTGTTGCCAGGGCCATCCTCTTTCCAAAACCAAGATTTTCCCAGCTTGGTCATACCCAGGAGAACTTTTGTTCCAATGCCACAACCCCTCAAGAATTCAGGATTACTTTCAGAGTATGATGAGCACTAAAGTAAGCCTTTTACAGAATATTCATGCTCTCTAAACCATTGTTGTCCCATCAGAAACTATGTTTGGATTATGTGTGTGCTTGGGCTTAGATCTACTACTAACCTCCTGCAGGTATGTGGGGGCTCTCCCATATTTAACTTATCTGAGGTTCTACTGATCTCTTTAACTTTTTTCTTATTTATTTTCTGGTTAGACTTATCTAGTTCTGAGAGAGCAAAATTAAAGTCCACTACTATTATTATTTTGTTATCTATTTCCATCTGTATCTCATTTATTTTTTCTTTAAAAATTTGGATGCTATAATACTTGGTGCATAAAGGTCCAATACTGATAATACTTCATTATCTCATAATATCCCCTTAACATAATATGATTACCCTGTTCACTCCTTTCAATTATCTCCATTTTAGTCCCAATTCTATCAGAGATTGTGAGTGCTACTTCTGCTTTCTCTGGATCATCTGAAGCATGGTATATATGTTGAGCTTATCTTAAAGAAAGCAATAGTCATAGATTGGCAGAGAAGAGGCAAGAAGGCATTTTTATAGAAAGAATAGTTCACATCATGACAGGGAAAGGGGAAATACCTATATGGTCTTCAAAAGTATTTGATAAGGGGGACAGCTAGGTGGCTCAGTGGACAAAGTGCCAGGCCTAGAGTTGGGGCCTTGGGTTCAAATTTGGCTACAGACACTTACTTGCTGTGCGACTCTGGGCAAGTCACTTAATTTCCTAGCCCTTACCACTCTCCTGACTTGGAACAGATACTTAGTATTAATTCTAAGACAGAGGGTATGGGTTAAAAAAAAAAGGATTTGAAGATATTAATTACCTAGGAAACAACTCTCTATTTAACAAAAGATGCTCATAAAACTGGAAAGAAGACTGGCAGAAATAAAGTTTAGTCAGTCAGGCGGTCAATAAACATGCATTAAGTGCTGCTATGTCCCTCGCACTGCACTGGCATTGGAGATAGAAAGAAAAACAAGAGAGTCCCTTCTTTCAAGGAGTTCACAGTCTCAAGTGAGAAACAATATGCAAATAACTATGTATCCATGAATAAAAGAAAGCCATTAGAATTAAGGTAAATTTTTTTAATGAGTGTTAAAAATTTTGCATGTAATTGGGAAATATTTAATGAAATAAATAAAAAAAAGTTTAAAGAAAAGAATTAAGGGAACTCAGAAAAAGCTTCCTGTAGAAGAAGGATGTTAACTAGGCCTGAATGAAGCCAGAAAAATCAGAAAGTAGAGAAGAAAAGGGAGAATACTCTAGACACTGTCAGCAAAAAAAGCCAGTGTCAAATGCAAGGAACAGCAAACAGGCCATTCTCAGTGGATTTAAGAATATGGGGCGTGGAGGAACTCCTTGAGAGAAGGGACTCTCTTTTTCTTTTCTTTATATTCCTAATGCTTGCACTGTGCTTGGGACATAGCAGCACTTAATGCATGTTTATTGACTGCCTGAGAGGATAAGAAATAATAAGATGGGGAAGGGGGGGCAGGGTGGTAAATAAAGGGCTTTGAATAACAAAAGATTTTTTATTTGATCCTGGAGGTGATAGGGAGGCACTGGAGTTCAATAAATAGGAGGATAAAACAGTTAGACTTGTGCCTTAGACCAATGTCTTCCTTAAAAAAAAAAAAAAAAAAAGCCTTTCCTTCCACCTTCTAACTAATACTGTGTATTGGTTCTAACAAAGAAGAGTGATAAGGGCTAGACAATGGAGGGTAAGTGACTTGCCCAGAGTCACCCAGCTAGGAAATATCTGAGGCTAGATTTGAACCTAGGGACTCACATCTCTAGGCCTAGCTCTCAATCCACTGAGCTACTCAGCTACCCAGCTTCCCCCTCCCTCTGCCCCGGCCCCAACCAATGTCTTACAAAGGCACCCAGCAATGAACTCAAAATGTTCATATTTTTACATATATAAGCTAAATATTAGTGGCCATACCATTAAAAAAAAAAAAAAAAGGAAAACAGAAAGTACCTTTCTACCTTTAGCTAAGAGATGTATTATTAACGGGAAAAGGTTTGTAAAAGATAAAATAGATCATTTCAATTAAATGAATTGAAACACTTTGGCATGAACAAAATTAATGCTAAGGCAGAGCCAAAATGTCAGTGATGGGAAACAGTACAGTGGATTCTCTTCCACAAACTCCTCCAAATAGATCTAGAAAATGTTCTAAACTGAATTCTCATGGGGAAATACAGAAAAGGTTATAATGAATCATTTGTCTAGTTTAGGTAGGCATAGCAAGATAGACAGGAAGGTCTGTGAACACTGGGGTCAGGTCAGAACAGAGGCACACAGTGAGCAGAGCCCTGATATGCCAGGAATAAGTGTGTGTCAGATCAAATAGGGGGTCCCATGCCTAGAGCACAGTACCACTAGATTCATTCTAGGGCACTGCTTTAGAGACATCTTGATTGGTTAAATCAACTATTTTTTTCCTCATTTTTATTTTTTGTTAAAGGAATGGCTCTCTGGGCGGGGAAAAAAAGACATCAGGAAATGTAGATAATGTAAAATCAAAATTTCAATGAAATGCAGTTTTAACATGTATAACCCAGTGGAATTGTTTGTCAGGGAGAAAGGGAGGGAGAGAAAATAATCATGTAACCATGGAAAAAATTTTAAAAAGGAAAAGAAAAGAAAGGAAAGGAAAGGAAAGGAAAGGAAAGGAAAGGAAAGGAAAGGAAAGGAAAGGAAAGGAAAGGAAAGGAAAGGAAAGGAAAGGAAAGGAAAGGAAAGGAAAGGAAAGGAAAGGAAAGGAAAGGAAAGGAAAGGAAAGGAAAGGAAAGGAAAAGAGAAAATATAGTTTTAATAGAGGTGATATAAAACAAAAAAAATATATATTTTTTTAAATTAAGCATCAGGTGGCCTCCAAGTAAATCTAGAACTATGGTCACTAAGTAGGACCAGTGCAGCAAAGTTCCTCAGATGCAAATTCAGATCAAACAAGATGAAAGCCTGTCTCTTTTGGAGCAAAAGGGCAGAGTTCCCAATAGTCTTTAGGGGTAGACCCCCCAAGGCTACCATTTACCCTGAAGCTATATCCTCCTATTTGTGTTGTCACTGGTTATTAGAATGTAAACTTAATGGCAGAGTCATTTCACTTTTGCATCTGTAACCACAGTGCTTAGCACAAAGTAAATGCTCAATAAATGATTTCCTTCTCATTCATTCACAGCAATTATGAGGTTAACAAACGGGCTGAGTATTTACCTGCACTTAATAAATACCCGAAAATATGCAAAGATACATATGAAGGAAACAGATAATTTTCCTAAACAAATATAATTCATGATATCCAAATTAAATATAACGAAAATTTTCAAATATGAGAAACAGACTGAGAATTTCCATAGGTAAATAACCAAATGGCCTTTAGTTTTATCAGGGAAGGACATTCCTGGTAAAGGAATTGCCTCTCCCAAAACAGATCACAAGCCATCTATGATTAGGTAGATCACAGATCCATCGATTTATAGCTGGAAAAGGCTGTCAAGACCATTTATCTTAGTTCAACCCCCTCATTCTACTGAAATGGTCATACAGTGACATGATTAGGATTTAAGCCCAAGTCTTGTATCAAAGCCCATCATTATAAGACTATCACTGAAAGAATTTCAATAAAAATTAAAAGAGATTCTAAAGATTACTACCTTGACACTATGAATTTCAGGGTTATTCTCAAACATTCCTTTATTTTTTAGCATAAAGATTTATTTCTAAAATAATATATTCTAAAGGGGGGGGGGAGGTAATTTGCCAAGAGAATCAGTATGGTATCAGTGATCTATTATCAAAATAAAAAGGGATACACTTAAACTAAAATTAACTCATTGATATTTTTATAAATAAATTATAATAATGTATTCTTCACTAAGAATTATACCCTCAACAAACCTAGTTAACAGTAGCAGTACAGCAACAGTGGGAAAAGTAGAACAATTTAAATCAATTACTGACATCTAAGTCTCAGACTTGGTAGCTGAGTAGTATAATGGATACAGCATCTGGGCTAGAGATAGGAATATCTGATTTTAAATCAGGCCTCAGACATTTACCAGCTGTGTGACCCTGGGAAGGTCATTTAACCCCTCTTTGCCTCCATCCCTCACCTGTAAAATGGAGACACACTGGAGAAAGAAATGGCAAACCACTTCAGTTTCTTTGCCAAGAAAACAACAAAAGTTTCATACTGAGATCCATGTGACCTTATCCCAAAATTTTAAAAAGCCTTTTGAAGTTATTGTGCTAATTAGTTTTTATCATTCTGTGAAATAGTGGGTTAAAAGATGAAGCTTTTATGGCTTAAAGGTTTGTGTTATTTGATTATAGATATTAGCAATTATAATTAGCTCAAGTCCATAGAGCACTTAAAATCTGCAATGAAAATATCAAACTCTTTCTTCCAGTATACATGTAGCCTGATTGCCATTGAGGAAATGAACATAAGTTAAAATCTCAAACACAAAGCTAAACTAGACCAAACACTATTTGAGAGTTTCATGTTCTGTTTCCTTATCTTATTCATGTGGCTAACAGGGTAGGTTCCTTTAGAAGAATTATATTTCAATTCATTCATTCATTAAGCTAGCTAACTTGTTTTAGTTAAGCAAACCTACATTTTATGGTCTATGTAGTCACCTAATGGTCAATTTCAGGAACTGCAGTAAATAGTGCTGTCAGCTATATACATAAAATCCCTGGAGACTGGATTCCAGAGGTGGCATTCTCTTCCTCTCCTTGACCTAAATAGCCACTTTCCTCCTGTATAAGTATTGAATTCCCCCTGGGTCTCTACAGAACACTTTCTTTTATTCCTGAATACATTATAATGAGAGAAATCTTAAACAAGAAAATTGGTCCTGGATGGTGTGCTGAAGGTCTTCCATGCTCTGGCTGTTTTTCATATTGTGGGTTTTTTCATCAGTTAATTAAGAGTCCTGTGAAGTAGGTTTACATTAGAGCTGGCACAGTTCCATATGTGCCGAGAAACATGTTCAATTAGGTTGCTGCCATGCACATAAAGAATTGCAATTTGGTACCATATCTATAAGGGTTTGGCAAATGGTTCTCCATTTACTTGTGCTGTCTACACTATCAGGATTATTTCCTCAATTCCTGATTACATGCTTCTGATCTTGGATGGAATGTGGTTAGTAAAAGGTTTTTCCAACCTGCTTGTGGTTTGGTTTTTTCCCTTTCAGATTGCTTTGGGATAATCTGAGTTCCAATGCTACCACAAATAACTTCCTTGGGAAAGGGAGTTTCCATATTTTAAACTTTAAAAATCCACTGATTTCATGTAAAGCCAATTACTTCCTTTAATAAAAGGAAAAAAATTACTCTTTGGCTTTGAATCTTATCTTAATTACTAGTCTTTCAAACAAACATACTTAGCTTAGATACTCCACTGAGGAAAAAATCCTAACTTCTGTTAAGAGTAGTTTTAGAAATAAGTATGGCTTAAAAGAAGAGATATGAGAAGACATTCCCAATCTACTCCATATAGTTGCAAACTATGCATATTTACATTTTTCTATGTATTTATCAGTTATGCTGATTTTTTTCCCCTTCTTTTTCTTTTTTCGTCTTTAAAAATACTATTTATTGGGGGCAGCTAGGTGGCTCAATGGATTGAGAGTCAGACCTAGAGACAGGAAGTCCTGGGTTAAAATCTAATCTCAGACAATTCCTAGATGTGTTACCCTGGGCAAATCACTTAACCCCCATTGCCTAAGCCTTTAACACTTTTCTGCCTTAAAACAAACATATAGTATTGATTCTAAGATGGAATATGAGGGTTTTTTTAATATTATTTATGTTTATATATTACATATATGTAAAATATATAGAATGGCTCTCTAGAATAGGGAAATATATTGGGGGAAAACTATGGCGATGTTAAAAAACAAGAAAATTAAAAAAAAATTTTAATAAAGATGGCTCTTAGATGCTTACACTTATTTTACATTCAGTATGGTTGGATGTATATAAGTAATTTTCTCAAGATTCTTCCTAAGGGGGCATCTAGGTGGTGTAATGGATAAAGTGCTAGGCCTGGAATCAGAAAGAATCATTTTCCTGAGTTTAAATCTGGCCTCAGACACCTACTAGGTGTGTGATTCTGGGCAAGTCACTTAATCCTATTTGCTGAATGAATGAATGAATAAACAAATGAATAGCTAAATAAATAAATAAATGAATGAATAAACAAACAAACAAACACACAAATAAATAAATAAACGAATAAGCAAATAAATAGATAGATGAATAAATGAATAAATAAATAAATAGAAGGTTCTTCCTAAGATGATTAAAGTAATGAGACAAAATGCTGGCTATGTCCTTTCCATGGCCTCAGCAGTTCTCAAAGAATATAAAGGGCAGAAAAGGTGTAGACCTGCAGTGGCTATTTCCCAACTCAGCAACCCTTAACTCAGTAAAATCACAGATCCAAACCCTCAGCCCTAGCCCTATCTACATCTATGGCTGATTGAATGTGCTTCTTGTCCATAAAGTTTATAGATGGAAAGTCAGTGAAGAATCAAAATCAGATATTTTTACTGATATAAATATATCCCTCTCCAACCATTCTGGAGGGCAATTTGGAACTATACCCTAAGGGCTTTAAAAGAATGCCCGCCCTTTTATCCAGCCATACCACTGCTGGGTTTGTACCCCAAAGAGATAATAAGGGAAAAGACTTGTACAAAAATATTTACAGCCACATTCTTTGTGGTGGCAAAAAAAATTGGAAAATGAGGAGGTGTCCATCGATTGGGGAATAGCTGAACAAACTGTGGTATCTGATGGTGATGGAATATTATTGTGCTAAAAGGAATAATGAACTGGAGAAATCCCATGTGAACAGGAATGACCTCCAGGAATTGATACAGAGTGAAAGGAGATCATTATACTCAGAGATGGCTACACTGTGGCACAATCGAAAGTAATAGACTTTTCTACTAGTAGCAATGCAATAATCCAGGACAATCTAGAGGAACTTATCAGAAAGAATGCTATTCACATCCAGAGAAAGAACTGTGGGAGAAGAAACACAAAAGAAAAACATATGATCGATCACATGGTTTGATAGGGATATGACTAGGATTTTAATGTCAAAAGATCGCTCTACTGCAAATATGAATAACATGGAAATGGGTTTTGAATAATAATACAGGTATAACCCAATGGAATTGCTGTCAGCTGCAGGAGTGTGGAGGGAACATTAAATATGTAACCATTGAAAAATATTCTAAACCCTAAAATATATAAATAAATAAATGAACAAATAAGTAAATAAACGAATGAATGAATGGGCGAATGAATAAATAAATAAGTAAAAGGAGACATAGCAATCCTGGGGGAAAATAAATATATCACTCATGTTCTAATTCTTAGAAGTACTTGTTTTAGGAAAAGAATTATATCTTCCTGCATTAAAACCAGGCTTGAAACAAATAAAATATAATTCAATTAACAAGCATGTATTAAATGTCTCCTATGTCAGGCACTGTGTTAGGTATTGAGGATACAAAGACAAAACCCAAAAAGCCCATGTCTCAAGAAGCTAACAACATTCTAATGGACAGAAACAACATGTACACAGAGTAGTAATGACAAAACATATATCAAGTAAATACAGAGTACTTTCAGAAATCAGGAAAGGCCTCCTTGGGAGGTACTTGTGAATTGAAACTTAAATGATTCCAAATAGAAGAATTGAAGACATCCAGCTTTGTCTGCATGGAGGACTATGCTACAAATCTGGCTTCTCTTAAAAGATAGGCTGTTGTTAATAACTTAAGTCTAAGGAGAGTATATTGCAAATTTTCAGTTTAAGTAAATATTTCCAAATATCACAGTAAACCTAAAAACTACTAGAAAGAAAATGGTACAGTGTATAATTCATTCTTTTTTCAGGAAATAAGAAACTGGTGCTTGTGATATGACTAAATGCAGGGGTATTTACCCTGAGATCTATAAAATTGTTTTCTCGATATTTTGATAACTGCATTTTGATACAGTTGGTTTCCTTTGTAATTCTATGTATTTTTACTTTGTGTATTTAAAAATGGTATTTTGAAAAGAGGTCTATAGGTTTTATCAAACTGCAAAAATAGTCCATGACACAATAGTAAATAGCCACTGTGGTATCTCTAAATTAGCTCACTGCAAAAATGAAGGCTTTGCTCCTCCCCCACACCCATTTTCAGCTCAGTCATTTTCATACTCATAGTAACCCTTCTGGGGGGGATTTTCTTGGCAAAGATACCAGAGTAGTTTGCCATTTCCTTCTTCAGCTCATCTGACAGATGAGGAAACTAAGTCACAGGGTTAAATGACTTGCCTAGATCACACAGCTAGTAAGCTATTGGCTCAGGCCAACTTTGAACACAAGATGAGTCTTCCCTCAATCCACTGAGTTACCTAGCTGCCCTAACCATTGTGTTAGTCAAATCCTTAAACCATTCAAATGCAAAGTTTTGTTCTCTTTCCCTTTCAGTGTGAAACTATCTGGACAGATGTTGAAAAACAAGACAATACTGCTGCCTAAGATTCTGTGCTCTTGTCTCAATAGAGCCTCTGAAAGTCAAATGAAACCTTGTGCTTTTAATTAGACAGCATTTCACCCACACTAACCCTACATTCTCCCCTACCACCCTATTCCCAGACCTCTTCAACACAGACACCAAAAATGTCTATTTAGCAAATATTTCAAATTATTTTCACTGCTTCTGGTCCTAAGAAAGTTAAGAGGAGAATTTTGGATGATTTTTTAAAAGTCAAAAGCCACAACTGAGTATTTACTTACCTTGTAGGATGGCAAGAAACATAAAATCCCTTGGCCCACTGTTTGGCACACAGATAAGAGAAGAGCTCCAACTTCATCCTGGAATGCAAAGGTCTCTGTGTGCTGGAAGGTGGCACAGAGATTCCGACCCTTGGGGCCTGACCCAATGGTGCCAACCCAAACCTATTATATGAAAAACTCAGCTTTAGAAGTATGCTTAAGCCAGAAAGGCAAATTAGCATTTATTAAGATACCTTAAGGAATGATCAGTGGGCCAAAAGGAAATT
The DNA here is from genome assembly GCF_016433145.1 of Gracilinanus agilis. NCBI lineage: Eukaryota > Metazoa > Chordata > Mammalia > Didelphimorphia > Didelphidae > Gracilinanus > Gracilinanus agilis. The sequence continues at coordinate 174,839,348 of NC_058133.1, forward strand.
AAGGAGCACCTATAAAAGAAATTTACTTAAAATCTAGTGAGTTCGTTATCTTTATATTTGACTTATAGAAGACATTAAATTTATAGAAAGTTTTTGTGCTTGTGTAGCTTTAGGCAATGTTTATAATCTTATAGGTGTTAGCTCCCTGAGTACAAAAGCTATACAACTTTTATTTATTGTCTATCGCTGTGTTATACGTTACACATAGTATTCAACAAATATCTGACAAATAAATGATAATGAATGAATAAATCATAAACAGGTCATAGAATCATAGAATTTATAGTTGGAGGAATCTTCAGAGAACAACTGGTTCAGAGTTCTTAACCTGGAGTCCATGAACTTGTTGTCTCATATTTTAATAACTATATCTCAACATAAATATTTTCCTTTGTAATCCAATTCATTTTGTATATTTAAAAACTTTATTCCATAAAGGGATCCACAAACTTCACCAGACTGCCACAGAGATCCAGGACCCACAAGAGGATAAGAATCCATAATCCAGTCCAACTCAGACTCCAAAAGATCTTATAACTATAACATATCCAATAAGAGGTTGTCTATTCTGCCTATCTGACCAAAAGAGATTTAAATGAAACCAGATTACAGGTGAGTATGTTTTGCTACAACTGGTTTACATGACTCCAAAAGATAGGCACTATTACTTCCAGTTTCCTCACACTAAAATATCCGTGCTAAATGGTCATGAGGAATTAGCACCACTATATGTTGCAGTCCTTCTCAGTCTACTATGGTCATATATACCTCACCCTAGTTTATAAGGCAGAAAGAAGAGATGACAGTGAGAGTTGTGTGCGGAAACAAGGCAAATTCTGAAGTTTATTGGAAAGTTTAGTAGTTATGAAAATATTTTGAAAGTCTTTCAAAGGACAGCTTAAACCTAAATGATTTTTTCCCCAGAAATGCAAAAACTGACACACCACAAAGCTGTAGTCACTTATTTTATTCCAGGAACCACCAAAGGGTTGTGTTTTAGCCACCTTTCTGAATATATTTGTATGTAGAGTTCTACATAACAGTAATTATATTCATAGATTTCAGGTACTTCTGTTTATATATACATGGGGACCCATATTTATAAATAGCATGAATAGACTAGTCATATTATTTTCTTGCTTCACATCAGGCACCTAAGGTGGAAGAGGCGGGGGGAAAGGGAGCGGGATGGAGGACTTGGAAAGACAAGTCCTTGATGGGGGAGCATATTCCCAAAGCTGTCAAATTTCCTTCTCTCTGAGGGCTGGACAACTACTGGCCAGCTAGAGGACATGGATGCCTCAATGAAGGAACTTCCCCTAGACACCAAGTTCCAATCATTGGGCAGAATGAACATTTTCATAAAAAATAATACCTGAAAAAATATGACAATTCTGTAGAAAATAATTGAAATAGAATTCTAGTATGAGAAAGTTTAATAATGCTAACATCTTATTCCAAATTTTCATTATGGCAAATAAATTTTTAAGAGTTATTTTTTTTTAATTCTGGTCTGTTGTTGCTATCTAAGGCAGCAAATTAAACCACATAGAACTTCAGGGTTCTCCTATGAAGTTTATTTTATGTTCTTGCCTTAAAGAACAGAATTTCTTATTAAGTCTCTAAAAGGTAACCATTATTCTTTTTATTCTCAAATCCAAATGTAAAATTTCTTCTCAAGGCCTGTTATAACTTCTCCAGTTGCTAATTGATTAACAAGGATTTCAATTTCTATGAAAAATCTTAGAAATTTCATAAACCTAAAAAAGAAAATACTAACCTGTGAGTTCTGGATGACATGATTAGCCTCTAATTGGATAGCAAATGTCACACCAAGTTCAGATGAAAAAGATTTCATCGGTGACAGAGTTCCAGAAGTCAGAACAATCGTCCGTACTTTACTACTGATATCTGAAAAAGCCTAAAAAGAGGAAAAACACTAGTTTTATGAAACTGTAATCAAATGGATCAAGTATTATCATCTAATTTTTTGAGCAATTATACTAGCTAAAAATTTCCCATTATGTTATAACAAGCTTACCACAGCTGGATTTAAGCACCAAAAGTTTAGCACATGTACTGCCATTTTCTGTCTAGAACGTTTCTTATTTTTAGGTATAACAAAGAAACCATTTTTGTCTGGAATATCAAACTGGGTTATCCAAGAGTAAGTCTGCTGTATAGCAACCTTGTAATCGTCTGCAAACCTAAATGAAAAGTAATCAATAATCAAATTGTTTGTTTTTTAAAACACTAACAATATTTACCACCAATATCTGAACATTTAAAGCCAGTTATGTTAATTTATACAGGGGGTTAACGTTATCAGGGTTTTCTCACAATATCCCTATAAAAAAGGTAATATAAATATAAGTATATTATATTATTATTCCCATTTTATAGAGGAGAAAACTAAGAGGTTAGGTGATTCTCCATGGTCATAAAGCTAATGGGTACGAAAGCTGCTAGACATACTCAACTCTAAATATAATGCTTTTCTACCATCCTCTACTATATTTCATTCAATAATCATATTCTCATAATTCTTCCCACTACTGATAACAGTTTATAAGTCTTGGCACATAAGTCACAGTAGCATAGAATTTTAAAATGAGAATGGGCCTCAGAAAATATCTAAACTGAGAGTTCTTAATCCAGGGCCCATGGGCCTCAGTAGGTCAATAGAAAAATTTCAGGGAGTTCATGAACTTGGAAGAGCAATAAAATATATCATTATTTTCACTAACCACCAGCTAAAATTCAGCATTCATTTTAATTTGAAAAAACAGTATTCTTTTGGATTATATAACTTTGGAAAACTCATGTGGAAATTTGTTATTAAAATTTTAAAAAGTTTAATATTTTTCTAGAAGTAGTCCATGGACTTTATCAGACTGTGAAGAAAAAGTTAAGAACTTTCTTTTAAAGAAAAAATTTTTTTTTCTAATTCTGACCTTCCCAAGCACCAAAAAGAACAATTCTACATACAAAGAAGAATGGAAAATGGGTGAATATGTGAAACTATGACATTAGTATATATAGCTTCAAAAGAAAAAAAGAAGAAGCAGCACACAGCAATAGCTAACTCTTATATTGCACTTTAAGATTTACAGAGCACTTGACAAACTATTTCATTTGATCCGCACAACATCTCTCTGATGAAAATGCTATTATTATTATCCTACTTTTACAAATATGGTAATTAAGGTTGACAGGCTAAGTGACTTGCTTCAAGGGGCATGATTAGAATCAAGATTTGAACTCAGATCCAGCATTCTATCTATCCATTAAACTACCTAAATCATCATTATTAATGTTTCATTAATAGTATATGCTGGGGTGGGGCAGCTGAGGGGGCTTAGTGGATTGAGAGCCAGGCCTAAAGATGGGAGATCATGGGTTCAAATCTGGACTCAGACACTCCCTAGCTGTGTGACCCTGGTAAAGTCATTTAAACCCCATTGCCTAGCCCTTACCACTTTTCTGCCTTGAATCCAATACACAGTATTGACTCTAAGAAGGAAGGGAAGAACTAAAAAAAGAAAATAGTATATGCAACATTACTTTTGTCTTTCCCCAACCCCTGAACTTTTTTCTCTTCCTTTCTGTATTTTTTTAAATGCTTCATTCATCTTTTATTTCTTTTTAGCAATACCATCATTTGTTTTCACCTGACAAATCTCTCCCTTAATGGAAAAAAGAAAGAAAAAAAATTCTCAAAATAAATAAGTTAAAAGAAAGCAAATCTACCCATTTGCTGAATCCAAGAATACACATTTCTTTTTCTTTTTTAAAGCCTTTACCTTTTGTCTTAGAACCAATATTATATAAAGTGCTAATGTACTTTAAAGTACTAATACTATGTAAAGTATTACATTGCTAATACTATGTACTTGTTCTAAGGCAGAAGAATAATAAGGGCTAGGCAATGGGGGTCAAATGACTTGCCCAGAGTCACATAGCTAGGAAGTATCTGAGGCCGGATTTGAACAGAGGACTTCCCATCTCTAGGTCTGGCTCTCAATCCACTGAGCCACCCAGCTGCCCCCTACACGTTTCTTTCTGCACCTTCAACAATCATTAAGATCGTGAGGTTGGTGGCATGTTTCAGCAATGGTATAGAATTCTGGTTGGTCATCTCATCAATCAGTTTTATTTACGATATTGCTATTACTATATAAATTGTTCTGTTCATTTCATTCATCAGCTCATACAAGTTTTCCCAGCTTCATATAAAGTTGTCTATCATTTCTTAAGGCACAATAATATTCTGGCATTCTGAAGAGGGGCATCCCAAGCCAGGGAAAACTGTGGCAATAGGGGATCTTCTGAAGACAGATTCTGGTCTTAGATTGTGAGAAAAGAAGCTAGGGAAAGAGCCAGGTTCTATATGTGATTGTAAAGGGGGATGGGGCCTTGCTGTATACTACTCAGTGCACTAGGAGCTATACCAGAAGACAGAGACAACTCAGCAAATGGGAGTCGGTGCTAGGGTACTGTGAAGGAGACAGAGCCAGTGAGATCTCCAACATGGAGCAAAACCAATTTAAAAAAGAGGATCATTAAAAGAGAAAGAAACAGTCCTTAACTAAGGCAAGATCCTGCAGTGGATCACCAGGAGCCTGAGATAAAAGCCAGGAATTGAGGCAAAATTTGGGGCCTAGTATCAGTTATACCATCCAAGCGAGCAGTCACTGTAGGGAACAGTATCAAAGATTACCCAAATCAACTTATGCACAAAATCCTAATGTGAGAATTAAACATGAAAATATGTATAAGTAAACAATAAAAACAAAAAACTTAACACCAAAAAATTAAGGACATCTGAAGCAAGGTTCCAAACTTCAGGAGACCAAAATATTTTAATCCTAAAGAACTGGTAGATAAAACAATAAATCTTCTTATAGAAACAATAAACCTTTTAATTAAAGAAAATGACAACAGTGAGACAACATACCAAAACTTTGGGATGAAGCCAATGCAGTCCTTTGGGGAAAATTTATATCTCTAAAGACTTTCATCAACAAGAGAAAGGAAAAAAAAAATCAATAAACCAAGCATGTAACTTTAATTAGAAAAGCAACGAATCAAAATACCCTCAGCTAAATACAAAAGCAGAAATTATGAAAAAATAAATATAAAAGGAATTGAAAGCCAAAAAAAGGTGATTAAAATTAAGAGTTCTTTTTGGAAAAACAATCTGATTAAAAAAAAGAAAAATCAAATTACCAGTATTAAAAATGAAAAGGGGAGTTGACTACTTGGATAAGATTTTTCATTTTCTTTGCTAAGTTAATTCTCTTTCTAATTTTTCTCCCAGAGCTCTAATTTCATTCATAATTTCATTTTTTATCTCTTACTTCACTTCTTCCATTATTAGCCTTTGAGCCACACAATATTTTTCTCTGAGGTTCTATTTATATTTTTGTTGAGTTATTCTCTTCTCCTGAGTTTATTTCTTGAGTATCTCAACCCAAAGAATGCTATAATTCTGTTTGGTGCTTTCTTCCATTTTTTCATGTTGTCAGCCATCAGACTGGCTTAAGATAACAGAAAAAAGGAAAATGACAACTGATGAAGGGCTGTAAAAGGAAAGGTACATCACAACAGGTACTACTGATGAAGTTGTGAGATGGTCTAACCATTCTGGAAAGCAATTTAGGACGAAATTCAGCAATTTAGTAGCAAAAAGTTACCAAACTGCATGTGTGTTTTTACCAAGTAATAAACACCTCTAGGCTTTTACCACAAAGAAATTCAGAGAAAAAGGGAACAATTCCTATTTGCACCAAAATATTTCTAGCAGAATTTTGTTATAGCGAAGAACTAGAAATAAAGTATCTATTAACTGGGGAAAATACCTGGACAAATCATGGTATAAGAATATAATAGAATATATTTTCATCCAGAAGAAATAATGAAAAGGGCAGCTGGGTAGCTTAGTGGATTGAGAGCCAGGCCTAGAGACAGGAGGTCCTATGGTTCAAATCCGGCCTCAGACACTTCCCAGCTGTGTGACCCTGGGCAAGTCACTTGACCCCCATTGCCTACCCTTACCAATCTTCCACCTATAAGTCAATACACAGAAGTTAAGGGTTTAAAATTTAAAAAAAAAAGAAATAAATAAATAAACAGAAGAAATAATGAAAGCAATTGGTTTGAAGAAACTTATGAGAATTTCTATTAACTGACAAGAGTGAAGTAAAAGTAAGAAAACAATTTATTCAATGATACATCATCAAGAAGGAAAAGAAACTGAGAAAGACTTAAGAATCCTAATCAATGTAATGACCAATCAAAACTCAATAGAAATCATGAAAATGAAACATTTTGGAATAAAACACACATTTTCAGACATTATCATCATGGAGACTGCTTCAGCTTTGCAACTCATATACCTCTCAGGTGCTTCTGTTCCTCTGACTAGAAAGCTGGAGGAAGCAAAAAACCAAATTCCATAACCTTCCTTGATAGGGAGCTCAATCATCTCAGTCACCTCTTCTTTTGTGACCAGCTCCTTTGCCTGGTTTAGACTATGCCATTATCTTCATCATGCCCCTACCCTAGGTAATCACCAGCATTATCCCTTCTCCCTTTCAGCTAGGTGACACAACAGAAAGAATGGCAGGCCTGGAGTAAGGAAGATATGGGTTCAAATTTGACCTCAGACACTATCTGAGTGATCCTGGGAAAGTCTATCTGCTTCAGTTTCCTCATCTGAAAATAAGGATAAATACCTCCCAGGGTTGTTGTGAGGATAAAATAAGAGAATATTTGTGAAGAGCATAACACAGTGCAAGGCACATAATAGGTGTTTAATCAATGTTTGTTGTATCATAGATACAGACAATGTGCATATGTCTTCATGTCTAAACCTATATGTTAAAAGAAAAAATGGAATTTTTTTTAGTGGGAGAGAGTTCAGGAGGCAGTGATATTTATAATAAAAAAAAGAAAGAAGGATGTCAATGAAACATTTTTAAAAAACCCACAAAGAATAAAGTAGATGAATGTTCAGAAGAAGCAACAACAAGCAGGACAATGTTGCAACTACCATACAGTAAAAACCAGCTGTACACAGAAATTCAGTTTCAAATGTAGTCCTCTTTTTCTATTCCTTGTATGTTCACATTTATACATATTTATTAAGTTCATAATAACAAAAAAAGAAAAAATGCTTTTTAAAGTATTTATGAGACATACCCAAGGCTTTATTAGATACTAATGTTTCTAAGGAGAAAAATATAAATTATCTGTACTGACCTGCTATTCTGCCTAAACAGATAGTCCAGTACCATAAATAGTCCTTTGAGCATAATCTGGGTTGAGGGACTAACAATAGGTATTTCCTTCACCTGCTCTTTACCATTAAGTAGCATGAATTTTTCTTCTTTTTGAAGGACAGCAGTAAAATGTCCCTACAACAGATAAACATGACATAAACAATCTCTTAGAAAGTCACATTCCATATAAAAACATGCAATGGTTATCTGGCTACAATATTTTGAAATGTTTATTGAATGATTAGGCTAAGTGCCAACAATGGCACCATACTTTGGCTCCATACAATGAGCCGAGCTCTCCCCGGACTCAGTCACTCCCTAAGAGTAAGTTAGGCCTTCAGAAGGCTCATTAATTCTTCAGGCTGTTTGAGTATCACTTAGAGTCCCACAGTAGGGCACTGAAGCAGATATGTAGTAAACGGTTCTCCAGCGGCCTGAAGGGGTTAAAGTGCCTCGTCTACTTCCAGGGAGCACTTAAGCACTGAGAAGACTGACTCTGAAGGGTGATGCATAAATACAGCATTAAATAAATGACATATGCTATGCACAGAATACATTGCCTGACCAAACCACAACATAATAACAATAACTTTGTATCCACAAGATGAATTTCCCTAGAGCAGGAAATATCTTACCTCTAATATGGGAAAGGTAGCAGCAGTTATGCCCATTTTGTACAAATGAGAGATCATTTCATTTCCACTCCACACTTTACAGGACGATTCATAATCTCTTTCTTCAAGATGTTCAGAGTTTTCCTGTAACCAACTAGAATAAGAAAAAACCAAAGTAAACTAAACAATAACTCTTAACATGTTACTTTGACAAGAAGCTAAGAAGAAAATGGATTTTCACCACAATCAGACACCATTCGGTGATCCTACTAATTGGTCATGATGGCTTAATCAGAAATTACAATACCTAGCTAGTTGCATTGGTCACGCAATGAAAAACAAACACACTGATATCATAATTTTATTTTAAAAAAAAGAATTATATCTAGCCTCAGACACTTCCTAGCTGACAAGTCACTTAATCCCCCTTGCCTAGCCCTTACTACTCTTCTGCCTTGGAACCAATACACAGTATTGATTCTAAAATGGAAGGTAAGAGTTTAAAAAAAAAGAAAAAGTACACTATACTGGGAATCAGAGAAACAAGGATCTCATCTTTGGGGCCAAGTCTTACCTCCTATAGAAGGGGACAATGAATGATAAGGTAGTGAAGATTTAGAGTGTAAGGTATTTATGAGTAGGGATTATTTCATTCTTTATACAGAAAGTTTAAAAAAAAAAAAGAATTTTACATGTGATTCTACTTGTTTTCAAACCATTCATACAGCTTCAAGTCAAAACTGATACCATACTACAATGTTTTTCCTTCTAAGGAAAAAAATTCACACAAATGTTGATTTTTCTTTTTTGATTCCTTAACAGGGGGGAATAAGTTGAGCAGATGGATCATCTGCTATTGCTTCCAGTAAATAATCAATCAATAAATAAACACTTATTAAGCACTTAAGATGTGCCAGAAAAGCACTGGGAATAAAAAAATACAAAAAAGAGGCCAAAGATAGTCCTTGCCTCAAGGAGCTTACAATACAATGGGGAAAACGACATGTAAACAAATATATAGACAGAAAGAACTATATACAGGACAAATATGAAGTAATTAACAGGAGAAAGGTTCTAGAATTAAAAAGGGGAAGATTTCCTTAGAAGGTGGAATTTTAGTTGGGACTTAAAGGAAGTCAGGAAGGTCAGCAGTTGGAGCAAAGGTGGGAGAACATTTCAGGCATAGGGGACAGCCAGAGAAAATGCCCAAGTGATGGAGTGTCTTGTTCATGGAATTGCCAGGAAGCCCAGTATCACTGGATTGAAAAGTGCATGTTGGGGAATAAGGTATAAGACTGGAAAGGTAGGAAGGGGCAAGGTTATGAAGGGCTTTGAATGCCAAGCAGGGCATCTTATATTTGATCTAGGAGGCAATTAGAAACCCCAGGGTCTTCTGAGAAGAGGAAAGAAATGATGGAATCTATACTTTAGGAAAATCATTCAGTAGCTGAATGGAGGATGGATTGGAGTGGAGAGAGACTTGAGGTAGGCATACCCTCAGGCAGGCTATCTCCAGGGGTGGAGATAAGGACCTTCACTAGAGTAGTGACAGAGTCAGAGAAGAGAAGAGATGTGCAAAAGGTGAAATTACACAATGAAGAGATGATTTATAGGTGCAAACTTGAGGGAACTAGCAAGATGGTGTTTCCCTCCATAGTAATGAGGAAGGTAAGAGTCAGAGAGGGCTTGAGGGAAGAATTAATGATTTTTGTTTTGAATATATTGAGTTTAAGATGTCTACTAGACATCCAGTTTGAGATGTCTGAAGGCAGTAGGAGATGCAAATTGGAGGTCAGCAAAGAGGTTGGGGACAGAATAGGAGGATTTGAGAATCATTTGCCTAGAGATGGTAATTAAATCCATGGGAGCTAATGAAATCACCCAGGGAAGTAGTATAGAAGGAGAAGAGAAGAACACTGTCCAAAGAATAAGGGTTTGGAATTTATACCAAATACAAATCACAAGGTAGCACTGCAAAGCAACCTGAAATGCTATCTTTTAGAACAAAAAGTAACTTCCTAGAGATCCTATGTGTCCTTTTTCCTCTTCCTATTAGAGACTTCTAACTGAAAATCTTAAGCTACAGAAATCAGACTACACTTTAATAGTTTAAACTAAAAATAGTTCTGATGTATGTGGGATGTTTTGGGTGCCACAGTTCCTGCTGCTGGGACATTTTAATGGTCAGGAACCATAATTAAGAAGTTTGCTAAACAAATAATGGCTTTATTTAATAATTCTAAATGAATGATGAATTTTCATTTTTCTTACCAACTCCTTAGAGCAAAAAAAAAAACAACAACTATATAAGCAAAACCATCCAGGAATAACTAATGTTAAATTTTCCTAATAATTTTTCAAGCATCATGGAACATATAGTAGAATTCCAAAAGTGACCTTTTGAAATGAAAATACATATGGTCTTTATTATCATTTCAAGCATTAGTTATAGTGTTACATAAAATCAAAATATTTTATTTGATATCAAAAGCCAAAATAAAATTTTCCACATATTAGAAAGAAATATGTGGAAGAAAATGCTTCCACAAAGCAAAACTTCCTTGAGGAAAATCTTTTTGAAAATGTTTATTGGGGACAGCTGGTTGGCTCAGTAGATTGAGAGTCAGATCTAGATATGGGAGATTCTGAGTTCAAATCTGCCCTCATTCTGGGCAAGTCACATAATTCTCCTTGGCTAGCCCTTACCTTCTGCCTTGATTACATATACAATACACAGTATTGATTATTAGATGGAAGGGTAAGAATTTTTTTTAAAAAGTTTATTGTCCAAGGAGACAAATTACAGAAGAATGATTTGTTTGTAAAATTAAATTACTACATAGCCGTGCATGTGTGTATCTATCTTGAGATAAATGTTAGAAACCAACTCAATAGCTTTCAATTTGTATAAGAATTTGTTTGGGCTAAATTTGTCCAATGCCAACTAAGTAGATAGTATCATATTGAGGCCTTTCAATAACATGAATAATTAAGACCTTTATGAGGGTAGGGGAGGTTCTTTGAACTCAGTAATGTCTAGGCAGTTGACCTATGCTAAGATAATTTATAACTCTGGAGAAGCTTACAATTGTAACTACAACTAGGGTAACTGAGAATACAGGAAACATATTGCAAAAGTAGAACACAAGTTTTTAACCACAGCAAGAGCAAAAGAGTCACACTGAAAAGAGAAATCCTTTTGTCAAATATGTAGAATATTTTTTTTTACAAATTGTTAGACAGACTTTAGAGCAGTGGTTCCCAAACTTTTTTGGCCTACCGCCCCCTTTCCAGAAACAATACTACTTAGCGCACCCTGGAAATTATGAAACTATTTATTGAACTCAGAATAGAATGTAATACAAAAAAAGTGTGGTCATCACCTCACCCCTGGATCGCTGCAGCACCCACCAGGGAGCAGTAGCGCCCACTTTGGGAATAACTGCTTTAGAGTAACAAATGAAAACCAAAGCTAATTCACAACTTTATTTTTGAAAACCCCAAGCCAGTGATGGGCAAACTATTTCCCTCCAGCCTGCCCTAGTTTGCCCATCACTGCCTTAAGCAATTCCCTAATCACTGTGCCTCCACATCCAGATGTAGTGATTAGGGAATTGCTTAAGGCAGTGATGGGCAAACTAAGGCCTAGATCTGGCCAGAGGGGAATAGTTTGCCCATCACTGCCTAAGCCTTTTAGATATATCCAGTGATTTCTTCCTATAAGTGTTTCACCTGTACCTCAATAATTTCAGCTCCATTAATTTCTAAGACTGACCCAGGCTGCACTTGACCATTGTCTTCAATTGGCAAATAGTATTCTGTGAATACCAGTACTATTCAGTGGCCGAAAATTTTATCACACTATACCCCATAAGGTTGCCTCTTTTTTGTTGTTTTTTAAACCCTTATCTTTCATCTTAGAATCAATACTATGTATTGGTTCTAAGGAAGAAGAGTGCAATGGGAGGTAAGTGACTTGCCCAGGGTCACACAGCTTGGAAGTGTCCAAAGCCAGATTTGAACCCAGGAAACTCCCGTAAGTCAACTAACATTGAGCACACTGTTACACAACAGGCATTTAATATTTGTTGAATCTAGTTGAATTGCACTTGCTCTAGTATTTCGATCTGTTAAACGAAAATCGAATAAACTATAATCCTCTATTAATTAGAAGCTTTCTTTAAAAAAAAAAATATATATATATATATATATATATATATATATTCCACTTTGAAAAAAAAGCAGCTCCCTATTGCCTCTAGGATCAAATATAAATTTAGTATTGAAAGCCCTTTAAACTCAGCTCCCAACCTATTTTTCTAGCCTCACTCCACATTACTTCCCCCTCACATTCTTTTCCCTCTTCCTTCCACTCTCATTCTCTCTGGTATCGCCAGGTACCCCCTACATAATTCACTCAGGTAACTGAAGTGAAGAAGTTCTACCTACCAACACTGAGGGTAATCTCTGTCCATACCCTTCTGCCCCTCAAAGCCAGGATGACCCAGAATCCTTCAGAGATGCTTCATTACTTGCAGAGTGTGGGTGAGATGGAAGTCACCAATTCTGTGCCTTCCAGTGTGATGGAGGAAGCCCATTCACTACTATATGTCATGTGATTACCTTCTAAGGTCCTCCAGGTGTTAACCATTTCCCCTGCCTCTGTACCCTGCAGACATCTACCACTGCCAACTGCTCTACTGACATAAAAAAGATTTCAATAAGTGTATTTGAAAAATTAAAATGCATCACAAGGAAAATACATAAATTTTTTAAAAAGAAAATATCAACTCATACTGGTAAAAACAATTTTCTTACTTTAGGAGGCTATAGCACACAGCTCGCAGGGGTTCATGGTCTTTCTTCCTTATATTGTTGCTGACCATGCTATCTAGTTCATCTCGAGCAAACCTTAGTTGAATTTCTGTAACACTGTAACTGGCTGACTCACGTGCACAGTCCTCAATATTATGGGCTTCATCTAAAATGATGATCTGCTCTTTTAGATTGATATCCATCTATAACAGAAAACAATTTTCCTGTAAAACATTATGAAATTGACTCTCTAATTTAATCAGCAGTCAGAAGACTCCGTTTTTACTTTACCCAGTTTTAGCCAACAGAAGCAAGCACAACTGTATAAAAATTGATTTTTCTGGAGTTTATGTAATTTCTGCGTTATTGAAACCAATCAACTTTTCCTTATTGAATTCTCTATGCATATCATCACAATATTTAATATCAGCACAATAGATTGTCATCTGGAGGTCTCCAAATATCTTGCAAATATATGAAACTGACAATTATTTAATTAGAACTCCTGGTACAGACAGTACCATATTAGAAGCTGAGGGGAATACAAAGTACTCTAAGCTCTTTGAGGACAGGGCCTCTTATTTCTTTCAAGAAGCTTACTTTATATTGGGGCACAAACAGAGCAGAAATAGAATAAAATTGAAATAAATACGTGAGACGTAATTAGCTAAATAAGAAAAAACTGATGGACATCAATCACAAGGCAATACATGATTAGCTGAGAAATGACGGGCAGAGACAATAAATACTAGGTTCAGAGGAAGAAAAGAGCCCTGTGGTCACAGGAGGTTGGAAAAGCTTCTAGGAGAGCCACTAGAATTCACTCTCAAAAAAAGAAGCAGGGAGGATGAGGAGAGAAGAGAACACAAGGGTAGGAAATGTCTTGAGCAAGTCACAGTGAAAAGAAAGAATAAGGCATGATCAGAGGACCGTGAATAGACCAAATTATTAAAGTAGAGGCTGTAGGTGGGAGATAAGGTTAGAAAGGTAAGTTAAAGACAATCTCCCTAAAATGCCAAGCTAAGGAAGACTCTATTCTATACATAGTAGGGAAACAATAAAGGTTTTTGAGATAGGAAAATTAAAAAGGGCTGAAAATTAGGTAATGTAAATGATAAATATATATAATCTTCATTTGAAACTTGAAAGAACAGCAAAACAGAACAAAAAGTATTTGTACACATGAAGTCAGTAGCAGCAACAAAAATAACAAACTTCTCATGCTCCATCATGCTGGCATAAACACATATGCTGCATAAAAATATCATTTTTCAAAAGCTCACAAAGTGTATTAAGCAAAGTGAATTTAGCAAAACAGCACATTCATTGGCTTTATAAATGCTTCATTTTATTCCTATTGTACTCTAGTTATATTCTCACTGCAGACACTAAATTCATAAAATTTCTTGTCACTTTATTTTCAAATGCCACCTTTATATTTTAAAAAACTAGTTTTTATCTAATTTTAGGAATTAGTTAGTACTAATTCATAACTACTGGCACCCTAATGTGCTCACATGCTTGCCTAAATTAAACATCAAACAGAACAATGGACGTAAAAGGTGAAATCAAAATGAAAACACTGAAAATATTTCTTTAGCTGATCCTTAAATACTAATTAATAAAGAAATGGTCTTTATAATCATTACATTTATACTCACACTTTCTCTGATTTGTGAGTCTAAGAGATAGTTATAGGGACAGAACACAATGTCAGCATCTAGCATTAGTTCTCGAGCTGCATAATATGGACAAGCCTTTAGCTTCTTCCCCAGGCTCACAAGATCTTCTATATCCCAGGCCCTGCACATCCCTGGGAAAGTCTGTAGAGTTTGCTGCTCACTAATTTTATGGACACCATGGTTGAAATAACAGGATTTACCCTGAAAGTAAATACATATCATTGAAGAGTTAGCCAATGTTGTAGTAACAATTAAAAAAAACAAAACAAAACTATTTTTCCTCTCTGACTTTAGGAGTTATATTAGCAAATGGCCACAAAGCAAAAGTGTCACAATGAAGTTATAACATTAAATTAGAACTAACAATTTTTAACAGTGATTCATTTTTGGTCTCTCAAATTAGTTGAGATCTAACACCTATGAATCCATAATTAAAACACATTTTCCCCAGACCATCGGTGTGGGGAAATCCTAATGTAAAAAAAAGTCTCTCTCCAATTCATCAAAAGCTTATCCACAACTCACATCTGAAAGAGTTGCCTAGAGTACTGTGATATTAAGACAATGAAACTGCACAGTAATAAAGCTAATTTGTGTCAGAGGCAAGACCTGAACCCAACTTTCCTGACTCCAAGGACTGTCTTCTATCTACCAAGACATGTTGCCCTTTTCCCACATGCTTCTTATAATAATAATGATTGGTCAAAACCAGCCAAATTTGTCTTTATGTATATTCTCCATGACCCACTCAAGATAAGATCATACCTTCTCGGTTCTTTCCTACTCACCCAATGGCACCTAATATGTATTGCAGTCTAATGCCTCACTGGGGTATAGAAGTGGCCCTGGGTCCTTAAAAAATATGTCAGCAGAGCATGAGCTCTGCCAGATTTTATCTGGTTAGAAAGGATTCAAATATAGGACCAGAAACAGACTAAGTATAAAGAGTTTCATTACCATTAAATTGGACATTATGTCAGAGACTCTAACCATGGCAACCTATGAGACAAAGAAAAACACAAATTGTCCCTCACTTCTTTATGGTCTGTTTTGTGCTAGCAGGGCCAAAATAGTGAGAAAGAGGATGATAAAAACAGTTGTTATACTATCCATAAACACTAGCAACTCTGGGTACTCTAAATATGAGAACTTTATCTATTAAATCATTATGGTGTTCTTACTAGAAATGAATACAGAAAATAAAAGGAAGTTGTAGCTAAAGGAAAAGATGGCTCATACATTCTCCTTGGAAAACAAGAGAATTTCTGGAATTGGATTTATTGTGCATGCATATGAAATAAGAAACATTATTGTATAGAACACTTATTCATCTTGTATTGACAAGCTCATGAGGAGCATTCAGAAAATGACCATCACAAACATAACTGCTACTTACAAACCAACATCTGTTGTAGAGGATGAAGAAATTAATTCTAAGAGCTCAATAAGAGCCTCCAAATTAGGTCAACATATACTTGAACACAACAATGGAAGAAGAGGTTCAGTATATGGTTCAAAAAAGAATTTTAAAAAAAGAATTTGCCATCTACACAGATGGCATGCTTATATATTGTGAACTTTCTTCATAAAAAAGAAATAAACAAAATGTTACTAAAAATGAAAATGGCTGCATCTTAACACATAGGAAACAACTGGTTCCAAAAAAATGAGCCCATTACGAATCAGCTCTCTGGGTACAATCAAAACTATCAAAATAAATAGCAAATTAAAATACAAATGAGAAGATACAGTGTGCAATTAAAACAACTTCTACCTGAACTGAAAAATGAGAAACTAATAAAAGAACAAAAATGTTATCGCTATTTATTAAGGAAATTTAGCTGATACAAATCAATTACCCCAAAAGAGAGACTAAAAGAGCTTCGAAAGCACTTTAGGTACTTGATCATCTTGCCAAGCAGAGATATAGCAACCACAAGCAACAATAGTTTAGAACATAAACTTGTTTGTAAAATATTATAGAAGAAAAGGTGGAAGATTATGAGGAATATAAGAGAACAAGAAGTAGAAGAAGAAGTAAGTTCCCAGAAAGCATGTGGTAAGATCATATTGAGCCAGGTCACACTGAGACAATGAAAGGACAAAATTAGAAGACAAGAATATTAATGAAAAATGGAAAAGATTTTTCAACTTTGTTATAACAAACATTTACTGTCAATGGCAGTGGAACCACCACATTTAGAAATAGAAAGGGCACTAAAAAAACAAAGATGGGAAAAACATTTTGAGGAAACCAGATATATACTAAAGAGGTCCATGGTGAAGACAATACAATTTGAGAGTATTTGGGACGTCCTTAAAAAATACAGATATTAATACTACATTTTTAAAAAGCAGAAAAAAGGAAGCAAGAAAACAGCAATAACTACCAATCCATAAGCCTACTTTCTGTTTCTACAAAATCTTTATGAATGACCAGAAGAGCATATATTAAGAGTGTAATAAAGAATGGGTGCCTACTAGGGGAATATATGGATATAGGTGAGGATGGACTTTGTATTCTCCCTAGGTGCTGGTGACGGGGGAACACCAACCCCAATCACCCTTACAGATGTTATAATTTCCCCTTCTAAATAACAGTGCCCAGGAAGGACCCCGAATGGTCAGGAAGATGGGTAACCCTTTCAGGTCCTACCTGGGGTTGGATCAATTATTAATATTGGGCTCTGATTAGCCTTGGATCACATTGTTCATCTGACTGCATTTGCTCCCTCCCCAAGGATCGTGATATAATGACCACTCAGGGAGGTACTTATTAAATACTTTATCCATGATCTTAATTAGGGAAAGGATAATCAGGATACAGATTGGGGATTGGAGACCCTTTCAATCTAATATCTATAATCTATTATCACTCAGGACTGGAGGCTATTGATTCAGTAAAGTTAGAGCTACTGTTCTTCGCAACCCCTCTGGTTCAGCTTGGCCACTGCCAAACTAGAGAGAGTAGTCTGCTCTTGCTGAAGCTGTGATGATTTCCTCTCAGCTTTCTTATTATCAATTTGGTGATGTATTTGCCTTCACAGCCTTCAGGAAGTATTCAAATCTTAACCACCCTCGTTTTCTCAGACCTCCCTTCCTCCCTTTCACCACCTAGGGACCCAGAGACCTAAAGAGCTCTGATGAGTCAGACCTAACGATCTAGGGAGATTCAGAAAGAGAACCAATGACCAATGGTCAAAGACCCAAAGATCAATGGTCAAAGACCCCTCCCAGATGGCTGTTAGGGGTATTTATATCCTCAGGCCAACCGACTTCTGCCCCTGGCTCATAGCATCCGGGGAACATGTCTCCAACTGTCTCCCCTTGTCAATCAAGGTGAGACCAACATTTCTCAGTATTTGAAAATAACAAGAGCTAACAATGTACAACCTGCTAAATACTGGGAACACAAATAAAAAAATTGGAAAGCATTTGTCCTTGAGGAACTTATATTTAAAAGGAGACAACAAACATAACAAAGTGATGGTCAGGGGGCACAAGAGAGATGATTAGAAGAACCCCAAGGCAGTCAATTAAATGACATGCCTTGCCCTTTCCAGAAGCAAAGGTGCTACTTAGTTGGTTACTGTGTCCTACAGCAAAAGGTCAAGGATATATGCAATGTGTCCATGTCATCTGAAGCAAAGCATGGTCAAAGGGCTAGCTAGATAGAAAGAACTAAGTAAATTTACACTCATTACATCTGTAATCAAAACAATTAGCTCCAAAATTAAGTGCAATAACTTCTTCCAGAGACAGAAGCATGAATTCTGGAGGTCCCATAATAAAAAGGGAGTTATTACAGATGGGAAGAAGTAGAGCAAAAGTGTAATGTGGATGAATGGAGTGGGTGTGATGAAAATAAAGCTAACATATCATGGATATTCCTGATGAAAAGGGGAATATATAGGAACATATAAATAAACTGCCATAACACAAAGAATTGTACAGGAGACATGAAATAAAAGATGTTATCAGAGAAATGTAAGATAAAAAAAGGGATGGACCAATCCTATAGCAAGGTGGAGAGATAAAGGACAAATGGGTCATGTGCCCACTTCAAGAGATATAAAAGAAAGCCCCCAACACTTTTGGTGGGTCCCAGGTAATATATTTGCAGAAAAACACAACTAAAGATTTTTTAAATGAGAAGACATGCAAAAAGCATACAGATTTGTGACTAGGATTTTGTTTTGTTTTTATTTTTCTTTTCCTGGGAGAAGGGGGTAAAGAAAAAGAAAAATAAATGCTTATTAGTTGAATATAATATGAAAAAAATCAAAGAATGAAAGAGACACCATTATAAAGAGTATCTATATTGATATGATTATAGATTCATCAGTATGAATTCATGGACTCACTTTACCAACATCATTGAGGTAGCTAGGTGATATAGAGGGTAGAATACATGGCCTAGAGTAGGGAAGATCAGAATTCAAATTAAGCCTCAGATACTTCCTAGCTATATCATTCTGGGAAAGTCATTTAACCTTTATTTGCCTCAGTTTCCTCAACTGAAAAAAAATGGGGATTAAATAACACCTACCTCCCAAAGTTGTTGTAAGGATCATGAGATAATCTTTATGAAGTACCTAGTAGGTGCTATATAAATTTTGTTACTAGTATCATTACCATTGTTCACATCAGAAAGAGTTACTGCAGTTAGTTGCTATTAGTGCCTTGAACTACAATAGAAAAACATGAAAAATGGGGTGAAATATTTTCTAGAAAGGACATAAGCAATTTACCTATTATTATCATGATGTCAGATTATTTACAACCAGAGTACAGAAGCATCTGGCAAAAAAAAAAAAAAAAAAAAAAGACCAATAATTCATCCAAAGTTACATTGATTGGGAAGCTACCTGTTCAATCCTCATTCCAGAAAAATGTCAGAATGCAAGGAAATACAGTCCTCTTTCTTTGATGCATTTTCTACAAAATGTTCATTTCTCTATGCTCTGGTTCTTTTTTTTTTTCTCTACTCTGCCGGCTTCTCCTATTAAAATGCATTCTTTGTTTTTAATTCTCCTTTTCTACTATCCTATTTACCATCTCCTTTCTGTGCAGGAAGTAATGGTTACATTACTTCCTACAATGGCAGCGGCAAATCGGAACTTTTGCTTCCCTCTACATATATAAAAAGATGGCAAAAAATAATCACAGGCCTGATAAAACACCTAAAGAGTAGGAATCTACTCTTTGTTGTAATATTAAGGAAAGAAGGAGGAAAATAAGCCTAATATGTTGGCACTGTGCTCAACACTTTACAAATATCTCACTTGAGGCAAAAAGAGGTTTACTGACTTGCTCAGGGTCACAGAGCTACTAAATATCTCAGGACAGATTCTATTTCGGGTTTTACTGACTCCAGACCCAATGCTGTAAAACATTGTACTACCTAGCTCTTAAATTAAATTCATTTAAGGAGCAGCTAGGTGGTTCAGTAGATAGAAAGCAAGATATGGAGTTGGGAAGACCTGTGTTCAAATTTGACCTCAGATATTTCCTAAATGTGTGAGTTACTTAACTTCAATTGCCTAGCTATTGCTGTTTTTCTGCCTTGGAACTGATACTTAGCATCAATATAAATAAATAAATAAATGAAGTGACCATTTAACTGGGACTTTGGATACCTGTGGTCCAGTACTAGTTCTGCCACTTTATAGCTGGGTGACTTTGAGCAAGTTATTTCCCTTCTCTAGGTCTATTTCTCACTGTAAAATAAGGAGATTGTACTGGAAGATCTCTAAAGTCCCTTCTGAGCACTGACATTCTATATGGTTGTAGTGTGATTTAAAAAAAAAAAAAAAAAGTGAGATGAGAAATTTACTATCCAATTTTAACCATCTTCTTAGCCTCTTCTCCACTGGTCTTGAAAACTAATCCATGGACTAGAGGTGTGCCTGGGAAGTTCCACATGCCAAGCAGACATCTAATATATGTTAGATTCTAATGTGCCTTCTAACTCTAATATTCTATGCCTTCAATGCACCTCAATGAAGCACCATGGGAAATCTCATCTTGACTAAGGGTAGCCACTCCTACATATCTAATTTTTTTGGTGTTTATATATCTGGATCTAATTAAATTTGTTTTTTTAAACTAAACAAAGACTAATTTCATATAGTCAATTGACTTCTTTTTCTTAAGAGCACTTTAGCAAAGGAAACAGTGAACAAAAACACATGTCCTCTGATCAAGCCAAAAATCAGAAAGTTTACACTTTAAGGGCATTTAGACCAACAACCAGTGACGACTGATAGCAAAAGCAGAAAAGCCCATCCATTTTAAGTGTAACACAACCCTAAGGAAAGGCAGTTGCTAAGTGTTATCACACTTTCAGCTCTTTTTACTCAAACTGTCAGATATCTATTTATCTTCCCACTTTGGTGAAACAAGCTCAGTAAACACAGACACCTATGGTGACAGTGTAATTGGCCCTCATTACAATACCAAATTACTGTGAAAGCCCAGGAGCAAGAAGAGCAAATGTTCACTGTGTTCACACCCACTAGGTTAGGTAGGCAGGCATTCTGAGAGTCAATAATAACTACTAGACAAAAATAACTTGGAAATTGGTAAATGCTTAAAATTAATTTAAATTATATGTTAATACCTAACAAAATAATGTTGATATATTTACCAATGTCCATAATAGTGACAAAATGTTTCCAACTACTTTATTTTTATCATTTAGGATCAAATATCACCAGTTCAAAATATAAACTGTGAATATCAGCAAAATTCTGAATATGTCCTTTAATTACTTATTTTTACAAGTGATTTCTATTATTTATTACCAATTGATGAATATTCACCACAAATCCACAACTAAGTCTAAATTCTAAATTTTGAGGGAAAGGTGATTAAAGCTTTAAATAATGTCATATATTCCCAAATATTTTAATTTTATTTAACAGATGGCACAATATCTAAGGCAAAGTCAGTTACAAGATACATTTCTATAAGTTAAGGCAAAGCACTATCAATAACATGTTGCTATTATATAGTTTTCATACTAAAAATTTTAAATGTTTAAGGAAGTTAGAAGATCAACTATACCTCCAAAATTGTAAGAAGCATATTTAAATAGAATTTCTGGATATGAATGAATAGATGAGTCCTGTTTCTAGTCATTTTTAATACTCTGTGTGTGTGTGTGCGTGAGTGTGAAACCTTTCTTTCAAAAATTATCTGGAGAGAAGTTCCTTAGATGTTTAGAAAGAAATTAAGACAAATTAACAGCCTATTGGTTTCAACAAGAAAGACTCCTAGACTCTATTCATATTTCTTCATTTGCTCTACTGAATAAGTTAACTATTTAGGACTTGATTCTATATTCTCAAAATTTTTTAAGTTATTGAAGATTATTTTGAGGACGGGGTAGATTCATTTTATCTCCATCTAAAAACTAAGAATATTGAGGAAAAAAAAAGGAGGGAATTCAAGTCATAAAGCAAAAATGTAACAGATGAAATTAAACTTTAGAGACCTTGATTCAAAGGCTTCTGGGTATAAGCAACATTACCTTGATTTGATTAAATGTTAGATGAAAGATAACATTGCTTCCATAAGATATTAGACTTTCTGCATATGTTACCAATGCTCTTTAGTCTACAGTACCTCTCTGCTGATTTCTGGATATAATTCCAGATGTGAAATATTAAGCCTTATAACTAACTAGTACCAGTATAAATTTCCAAATGATTTTACCAACAAACATAAAATTTCATATAAATTAGTATAATTTTCTTTTATAATCCACCCAAGCTGAATATATGTATTTCTAAATTTCTGAAATCTCAATATCTCTCAAAAATTTTTAAGAATCATTTCATCTAGTTATACTATAAAAAGTTTTCTGAGTCAAAAGACTACAATAAATATAATTTAAGGAGAAACTATTTAAAGCAATATTTTCTGTTCAACTAAAATGATGATTTTTATGTTTGGTAGAATTAAAGATGATATCTAACTAAACTAACTTAAT
This sequence comes from Gracilinanus agilis, assembly GCF_016433145.1. Lineage (NCBI taxonomy): Eukaryota > Metazoa > Chordata > Mammalia > Didelphimorphia > Didelphidae > Gracilinanus > Gracilinanus agilis. The sequence goes on from NC_058133.1 coordinate 174,861,738, forward strand.
TTTAATTTTTTTAACATTCTCAAGATAAACTAGTTGCATATACTCAGATCAATGCCATTTGAAACTTTTAGATTCTGTACCTTCTGATAATTTAAAAAACAAATACATTTTTGAGGAACGAGAGAAAGGAAGAATTAACAATTTTGCAAGTGAATATTTAACTAAGGAGTTAAAACTATAAAATTAGTTTTGGTCCCAAGTCTTACAATTTTTATCCCTCATGCTATTAATCAAGTTTTCCTGAAAATAAACCTTATTCCAAAATCAATCAGTCCTAACAGAAACTCAATTTGGTCATAAGGATTTAATAATTTATAAAAACTGAATTACCATCCTAAACATAAGTTTACACATCTTGAAAGCTTCAAGTCTTGTTCTTTCCAAAACAAAATTATTTTACTCACATTTTTTCCATCCATCAATTCCATACATTTTTCATTCCTGTTGAAATTACCAGTTACTTCAGGATGGACACAAGTATGATCCCTGCTAGAAAGAATAGTCATTCGGACCCCTGAGTATGCTGTCCTCCGTAGCTCTCTAGTAATCTGAGCTATCTGTTTATGTGTACGAGTCCCAAAAAATATTTTCGGTGTCTTGAATTTTCCTCCATGTTCTTTTTTTGTTATATTACCATCATCTTGATTTTTCTCACTTTTAATGGAACAGGAACACCAAGTACAAGGACCAGGAGGCTGTAATGATAACAAAAAGAGTTTATTATGTTACGCCTTGCAATCTACTCATATGATCTATATTTTTTTATACTTCCTTGAAAAACTTAAAATTTCTCATGAAAAAAATATCAAAAAATGAATCACAGCTATCAAATGAGTTTTAATAGAAGAGCTACGATTCCTTCTAAAATGAATATAATATAAAAAATATCATGCACATATAAATATGTAATAAAAATAAAATATAAAATATATTTAAAATTGGTCCTTCATCAACCTAAAAAGAACTACAAAGGAATTTTATATAATTTTACTGGACCCTAAACATATAACACAAATCTGTATAAAATTAAAATTTAATTTTAAAACCCAAGTTAATCATTCATATTTTTCCACTAGAAATATACTAAGAAAAAAAGAGATTAATAGTATAGCATCTACAAGTAAATTCTAGGAAATACTGGCAAAAATTTATGTGAATTTTTTGATACTATTATTTTGTTATTTTACATTTATACTCTAGCCTAATAGAAGAGACTCTAACCAAGCAGCAAAGACAAATATCCAAATTTTCCAATGAAACAGAAACAAAAGCTTTCCTTTTGCAATTTGTAAAAGAACAATTTAATGTCAAATTGCCCCAGAGATCTCAAATTGGACAATTTTAGCCTTCAGGGGAAAGAAAAAGATTAACTTAGAAATTACTGTAAGATTAATTTCTATCAAAAGTAGAAAGGTTAATAAATTAATATTACTATTTTACAAGGAACAAAGATTATTTATTTGCTGCTAATATAGCTAAGATTCCATTAAACTTAATGGAAGTTCTTTCCCATTATCATGCAGAATAGCTTTTTTAAAAAACGTTTAAGCATATCAAGTTATTGCTCTGGAAAGGTTTGGGGTTTTTTATCTGTTTCGGATGAAAATTCTATTCCACTGAAATAGTCTATCCATAACCTATTTCTTCATCAACTCACCAAAAAAGCAACATCACCTACATAGTCTAGTATTCATCCTAATTTTTACCAAGTATTTCATAGTTCATAATTATAAGGAACTGAATCCTGACAGAAAAAAAATTCCAACACTACATAATAGAACCCAACTAACTTTTCCCACTTTGTGATCCTTAAGAATAGCTCCCAAACTAAAGCTTCATGTGAGAGAAATAAAGTAAAATGGTATAAAGTCTGTGAAAAGCCTGATTGTTTGTAGAAATTTTCACTGGAGTGAAAAAGCTAAACAGCACATGAGCCTGAGTGAGTTTGTATTAGAAGGTTTTAGTTTAATAGGACAGAGAGCAATATGCTATATTTGACAGCTCAAAGATTTTTTAAATTGTAATCAGTAAGATTATCCTTCATAAACAAATGCTAAGTCATGGCATGTGTTACACCACAATATGGGAGATCAAGCTGTCTTTTAGCCTCTACTCTGTAGAAAAGCAAGTTCAAATTACCCCGATCCCACTCAACCTTGTCCGCCATTAAATATGACAATACATGATAGAATGGATGTAAATGTGACCCTTCTGGATCTGTCACTCACTGGGATAAAAGGTTCACTGATGTGCCAAATAAACAGCCCCGTCAAAGCAGATAAAGTTTCAGCCATGCTGGAATTGTTACACTCTCCTATCAGGTTGCCAGTAACAGCAGATTTCATTACGGTGTGCTGCCACATTAAATAGCCAGTTCCAAATATCCTGCCTTCTATATTGAATAATTACTTATTCACTGAAAGGATAAAAAGAGGAGTTATGAATGGGGCTCTTGTCAGCAGTGAGGCAGGAAACAGCTGACATGTGGTGTATGTTACATATGTGGCAATATCCGACTCAGTTTATGGTCACACAGAAAACTGGAATGCAAATTATATCATGATATTTCTGACCAAATTCTTTTTTTCTCTTTGAAATGATCACACTAATTAACATACTAAAAGAATTAATGTAACTTTAAGCAGCAGAGTCAGTTTACTTTTTCATACAGCACACTTTTAAGTCTATACTCAATCTTTTCACTTAATTCAGCTTTCCCCTGTTCACACTATAGTAAAATTCATCCTTCATAGGAGAAGAGTACAGATAGGTCCTAATGTTTCATTAAATGCAAAGAGTAAATATTATATCTGAACACAAATATAATCTAGTACAGCAGCAGTGCTTTCCTAGGGCATAAAGATATCAGCTATGTTATATAATTCTTTCAACAACTAAACTTAAATAATAACTTTCTTGCCATATACTTTGCGTCTCAAACTTTAATTCCAATTTTTTAGAAAGGTAAGTCTTGGCACTCACACTGATACAGTGATACTTTGGGATTCAGTCAATTAAGTATTTTACTGCTGAGGACTTTAAAGGACTCAAAGTTTAGAACTAGTTTTAATTTTATATTTTAAATATGTAATATTTTGTTGTTGCTTTTTTAAACATATGAAGCATCATGAAAAAGATTGTAAAAATGGCTAGTTTTAAACCTCCTGGTAAAAATGTATTTTTTTAAGGGACTCTGTTGCAGTTTAACATCTTAGAACTATAGGAAAATTCCTTAGAAAGGTACAGTAAGCAAGAGGATAGAAACAGAAAAGTCATTTCTTTATATTATTAAAGAACATTTCCTTTTTCAACACATGTTCCAACAAATTTGAACTCTATGATGCACACTAACATACTATTGATAGAGCTACAAATTGGTCTAAATATTCTAGAAAACATTTTAGAATTATGTGAAAAAAGGGAAAAAATTCACTCTGTGGCACATACCTCAAGGAGATCAAAGATAAAAAGAAGGATATCACATTTACTAAAATACTTACAGCAGTGGTAACAATGAATTGGAAATAAAGTGACTAGCCATCACAGAGGACTGACTAAAGAAACAGTGACATATGAATGTAATAAAATATATATGCACTGTAAGAAATGATGAATAAGGAATTCAGAGAAATAGGGGAAGATATTTATGAAATGATATAAGTTCAGAGAAACTGAATGCTATGTAATTTTAACAACCAATTCTAGTTGCAGAGCTACCTTCCTCCTCTCCTATAATTTTTGTAAAATCCAAGATTTAAAAAATTTGAGAAATTTCAGGAAAAGAAGCTTGCTAACTCCTCAAATCAAGAAAGTGAACTGTTTGGAGAAAGTACCATAAAGAAGTCTGAAGAAACCACAAACTGCATTGAAGATCCAGAATGAACTTTGGATATAATTAATTGAACTAAAGGAGGCTGAATACATTTATTCTGAATGCGAACTCTTATGCCAAAGGGGACTGCCCCCTCATTGACTTTTTGTCAATGTGCCTACCAAACATTGGTTTTGCTCTCTCTCTTCTATTTCCCTCTTATCTCCAACTATTGTAACTTCCTCTTAGAAAGTGCAATATTATATGCACCTCTAGCTAGAAGATCTTTAGAGATATAAGCTATTTATGTGAAATAATTCATTGGAGAGACTAGGTATGTAAATCTAGGAGATTTCAACATGCCTATCTCTCAATAGAATCATAGGGGGGATTGTGAAGAGAGAATAAGACTCTCTTATTTATAATGTAATAAATCAGCAACCTTTAATTTAATCAAATCAAGAACTTAAAGTAACCCTACTTAGCACTTAGCTAACCATTAAGTAAGAGAGTTCATAAGTCACTTACTAGCTCATGCTATAAGCACTGCCCTCCCTACCACCACCACCACCACGCAGTGCTAGGCAAATTGAAAGGCTGTGATTGGTTCCTCTGAAGAGGGGGAAGAGACAGGAAATGACGTGGAAAAGGGGTATATAAAAGGTGAGACCAAACATGGTCTGAACTCTTTTTCCTTCATTGATTCTGTACTGGTGAGCCAGGCTAAAAGGAGACACTTGGAGGCAGTCACTTTTTCCTGGACTTGTCCTGGGCTGGAGCATTCCACAACTGAAGGAGCTTGCTGGGTGAGTGACTCAAGCTGAAGGAAGAGGCTTGTATTGGTGGATTTATGGCTAAAGACACCACTGGCTCTTCCACATGGAGATGGGGACTAGAGGGAGCCCTCACCAGGGGCTGAGCCGGACTTCACCAGATCAGCATTTAAGCTGGTAGGCCAGACAGTTCTCTACCTCCTTCCTATATCTCCCACTTTAATATCACTACCTTGTTGTAAATAAAAGCTGCTAACAGTTTTTCTGACTTACGGGTTAATATTTTATAAGCAGTGACCACAATAATTTTTTTTAATTCTTATATTTGTCAAACCCATTTCAATTATTACACTTTTTCTGGAGGGGAAGTGGGGTTCTGGGTATGTAATGCTATATGGGTATATAATGCTAGATATGTTATCAGAAATAGTTAAAGTCTCTGATGATTTTCCTTAACCTATTTTTTCCCATTCTTACAAGGAAAGATTCCCTTGAGTTGGAAGGGTAGGGGAATAATGGAAGAATATATTCAGAATTATAATATTTTTAAAAATGTATCAATTAATTTTAAAACTCTTACCTTCCATCTTAGAATCAATACTATGCATTAGTTCCAAGGCAGAAGAGCAATAAAGGCTTGGCAGTGGGGGCTAAGTGACTTGCCCAGGATCACAAAGCTAGGAAATATCTGAGGCTAGATTTTAATCCAGAACCTCCCATTTCTAGGCCTGCTTCAGAAACTACTAAGCCTCAATGAAAGTTTTTAAACAAATAAGAGATATGGCCATGTGTTTAAGTAGTGCTTTACAGTACTCTGTGTCATAGTAGTCCAAAATTAGGCCACCAGCTAAAACATGATTTTTTTTTTCAAAAGAGAAAAGTTATATTCATGTATATAACCTATAGGAATGCACACTTGCAAATATATGTATGTATATATGTGCATATATACATATGTACTATATTATATAGCATCATACACATATACATGTGTGGATATGTGCATGCATGTACACACACGTATAAAACTTTATTTTGTGTATATTTGTTTTCTTTTTCTATGTACATATATACATACGCACATATACACACCAACATGTCTATATGTACTTTTAAATGTTACATAATATTAGAGAAAATTACAAAATGTAAATTAAATGGTTTTGATTATATTAAACTAAAAAGTTTTTGTACAAACAAAAACAATGTAGTCAAAATCAGAAGGGAAACAACAAATTGGGAAAAAATCTTTATAACAAAAAACTCTGACAGGGGTCTAATCACTCAAATATACAAGGAGTTAAAGCAATTGTATAAAACATCAAGCCATTCCCCAATTGATAAATGGGCAAGAGACATGAATAGGCAATTTTCAGGTAAAGAAATCAAAAGTATCAATAAGCACATGAGAAAGTGTTCCAAATCTCTAATAATTAGAGAAATGCAAATCAAAACAACTCTGTGGTATCACCTCACACCTAGCAGATTGGCTAAAATGAAAGAAGGGGAGAGTAATGAATGTTGGAGGGGATGTGGCAAAAATGGGACATTAATGCATTGCTGGTGGAGCTGTGAACTGATCCAGCCATTCTGGCTGGCAATTTGGAATCATGCTCAAAGGGCTATAAAAGACTGCCTGCCCTTTGATCCAGCCATACCATTGCTGGGTTTGTACCCCAAAGAGATCATAGATAAACAGACTTGCACGAAAATATTCATAGCTGCGCTTTTTGTGGTGGCAACAAATTGGAAAAGGAGGGTATGTCCTTCGATTGGGGAATGGCTGAACAAACTGTGGTATATGCGGGTGATGGAATACTATTGTGATAAAAGGAATAATAAACTGGAGAAGTTCCAGGCGAACTGGAGAGACCTCCGGGAACTGATGCAGAGCGAAAGGAGCAGAGCCAGAAGAACTCTATACACAGAGACTGATATACTGTGGTAAAACTGAATGTAATGGACCTCTGTACCAGCAGCAATACAATGACCCAGGACAATTTTGAGGGATTTATGGTAAAGAACGCTACCCACATTCAGAGGAAGGACTGCAGGAGAGGAAACATATAAGAAAAACAACTGCTTGAATGCATGGGTCGGGGTGGACATGATTGAGGGTGTGGACTCGAAACTACCACACCAATGCAACTACCAACAATTTGGAAATTGGTCTTGATGAAGGACACATGACAAAACTAGTGGAAATGCGCATCGGCCATGGGGGGGGGGGTTGCGGGGGGTTGAAGGGGAAAGGTGGAGCATGAATCATGTAACCATGTTAAAAATGAATATTAATAAATGTTAAAAAAAAAAGAAAAATGTTACATAATATCATTGTTTAAATACATATTTACTGCTTTTTCAAATATTTCTTAAGTCAAAAATAACTGAGTCACAGTTTTGTTATTTTTGTTGCCTCTTACTAAGAAAGATCTGCACTCAGTTTATAAGAAAGACTTAAAGGGAAAGTGTAGCTTATATTTGGACTAATATAGCAAATATTAATGTAAAATAGGACATGAAAAGAAATTAATGTTTCAGGTAACACAAAGGTTTCAGAAAATGAAAATTGTTGCAAAAGGCAATATAAAAATCAATGACTTTCAAAGTTGCAGAAAAGTGGGCAGAAGTAGGTGAAAAATGATAGTTAGTAGGAATGTCACTGAATCCATTCAAAAGGCTAAGACCTCTATGTCAACTGCCTCTGATCTAGGAGTCTTACACCAATAAGCACTTGCAAATTTAATAATATTATGCTATTAAGTTACCATTTTTCTCAGCCATTGACACTGAGGTGGATTAACATGTGAGCAGGTTTGTCTCTTCTGGGGGATAGAACTCTCAAGTAGACTTCTTCTAATAAACTTACTTTATGGGGCAGCTAAAGATCTTAAAATTGGTCATTCACAGATAATTTAGCTCTGAGTCAATCAGATAAACACAAAGATCTTCCCCGCACCCCAACCCCGCCACCCACCAATAACTTATAATCTCCAGGAGTCAAATATGTCTTTCCTGGGTGACAGAATTTGACTTTACCCTAGGGGATGCTTTTTTCTCACAGCCAGAGAATATCTAGAGACTTTTAATTTCAACAAAAGGCAAAGAAACTCAACCTTATCATACTAAAAAATGCATCATCATCTTCTAAAGTGAGGCAAGCAGCAAAAGAAGTGTCTATGCATATGACTGTTGTGTTAACTAAGCAGGAGCCAATGATTTAAAGTCATGGTTCAAATAAATCTTCAGCAACCAAAACTCATCTTAGAATTTCAGTTGTTAGAAATATTCAGATACAATTTCTTTCACTTAAATGATTATTTTGATCTCTTACTTCCATAGTACTCTTGGGAACATAATGGTATAATGGTAGAGCATTTCTCTTAGAGTAAAAATGACCTGGATTCAGATCCTGATTCTAACTCTCTATACCCATACAAAGTTCAACATGTCAACTCATCCCTCTAACCTCTACTTTTCTTATTTATAAAATGGAGAAAATTACACTTGCACTTCCTACTTTATAAATACATAAAGATCAAATGAAATAAGTGTTAAATATTTTATAAATCTTAAAACCCAATGAAATGTAAAAATATGTTTTGTATGATTTTATATGTATAATGGATATATTTTTCTTGGATTTTCATTGGGTAGGGTGGGGAGTGAAAGGAGAAAATTTGGAACTAAAAATTAAATTAAAACCTTATGTAAATATACATTACTACTATTAGTAATAATGCTTAGAGATATATATCATATATGTAACTATGTAAGGTATATAAAGTAATTATGTAAGAAGGTAAAGAAGAATCACCATGATTTTGCTCTTCAAAAAAGGTCAACTTCTAGGTTCTTGCCACTATTTCTTTTACATAGCTGTGATTAGAAAGAAGATCGAATAGGCTATAAGTCAATATCAACAAATACATTTGTGTTTTAAATATTATCAACCTAAACACATTGTTTGTTTTGTTTTCAAGTATATATAAGTATTTTTGGAAAATGAATGGAAAAAAAGGTACAATTATAAATCAATTTCAACCAAGGAGAAAGAAGTTATCTAATTAAACTTGAATAAATGCTCGAAAGGAAAATGCTATATCAACTGGGGAAATAGCGGAATGAATTAAGGTATATTAAAGCCACAGGATATTACTATACTACAAGAAATAATAAACCATATGATTTCAAAGAAACTTGGAAAGATTTGTATGAAATGATACAGAATGAAGTGAGTAAAACTAGGAAAACAATTTATAAAATACTTTATAAACACAAACAAATTTGAAAGACTTAAGAATTCTGAACTTGGGACAGTTTTGGCCTTTGAATCCCTTCTCAGAATAATGTTTTTAAATGCATATAGTAATATACATAATATTACAAAGGAAACAAATTTTATCCAAATCCAATATATGTGTGTGTGTGTGTGTGTGTGTGTGTATATATATATAAACAACTTCATGGTATCCTGGTTAAGAACCCTATTCTAAGACTATAAGTACCAGAGTAGTGACATATTTTACTTTAGTAGAGGGTGTTTCAAAAAAAATAACTCTGACAAATGAAATGACAAACCAAATTTCTAGATGACCAATGACAAAACATATTACCCATCTCATGATGCAGAAGGAGAAAAGAATTTTTGGAAATGGTTAATGTGAGATTTTGTTTTGCTTGGCAAAGCATATTTGTTATGTGGGTTTGGTTTTTTTCCTTCTTTTTTTCAATTTGAGGGATATGGGAGGGAGATGGAAACTAGGCATAGGATCTCTCCCCACTAGTGAAAAATAAAGTGAAGATAACGAATGGAAGCATAGAAATATGATAAAGCCCAAGATTGCACAAAAAGACAGCCAAGAGCTGTAGATGCTGGAAAGAGTAATCATGCCAGCATAAGTAGCAGAACCACAAATAAACAGGCTGGAATGTCATGTTAACACTCTAATGCAATACACAACAGCACCTTGAATAAGGAAGTCAAGGGGGATGAAACACCATGGCCATATCCTGACCATGCCACCAAAGCTTGCCAGCACTCTGAAAAAGGAAACACAAAAGGAAGTAATAGCCAGTGACAAGAGTCCATGAAGTCAAAGTCAGGGAATTCCGGTCCTAACCACTCCCATTCAAAAAAGTATGGGTAGAGACAGAACCTAGATATACCATGATATCCAGAAGCAGACACTGAAGTCAAAGATATGAGTAAACATAAAAAGACACAAAGCAACATGCAGAAATATTTTGGACCAATAGATGTCCAAGAACAAACCAAGAAGAGAGTAACTCCAAAACAACTGCAAACAGCCTCAGAGAGAAAAAAAATGACCTGGCTACAAAGACTACAATTACACTTTTTTTTTTAAAACCCCTAACTTCTGTGTATTGGCTCATAGGTGGAAGAGTGGTAAGGGTGGGGAATGGGGGTCAAGTGACTTGCCCAGGGTCACATAGCTAGGAAGTGTCTGAGGCTGGATTTGAACCTAGGACCTCCCATCTCTAGGCCTGACTCTCAATCCACTGAGCTACCCAGCTGCCCCTCTACAATTACACTTTAAGGAAACAAAGCACAAAAAGATTTTTTCAAAAGATTTTTTAAAATGAAATTACAAGTGAAATAATAACTGTTAAGGAAAGAATTCGATGGAGAATACCTTAGAAATGAAAGGGTTTCTTTACCCTAATAGATTCCCTGAAAATTAGAATGAACCCAGTAGAATTCAAGAACCAAGTAGACTCTGGAAAGACCTACATGAACTGATGCAGAGCAAAATAAGCAGAAACAGGAGAACATTGTACACAGTAACAGTAATATTATTTGATGATCAACTGTGAAAGACTTAGCTAATATCTGCAATACAGTATTTCAGGACAATTCTGTAAGATTTGTGGCAAAGAATGCTATCCACCCTCTCAGAAAATAACTGTTGTAGCTGGAATGCAGATCAAAGCATGCTATTTTTCACTTTAGTTTATCTGTGTTTTTATTTTGAGGTTTGAGTTTTATATGAATATTCTCTTACAACAATGAACAATATGGAAATGTTTTGCATGATAATACATGTATATCAAATTGCTTACCATCTTCAGGAAGGGAGAGGGAGACAATTTGGATCTTATAATCTCAGAAAACAAGTGGAAAGTTGTTAATACATGTAATTGGGAAAATAAAATATCTTTATTAAAAAAAGAACCAACCAGAGCCTGTGAAATAACAAAAAATATAACAAAATTTTTAAAATGAAAGAAGACAAGAAAATGTAAGGTATCAATTGTAAAAAACAACTGACCCAGAAAAAAGGTCAAGGGGAGAAAATTTGAGTCATCCGACTCCTTAAAATCATAACCAAAAAAGCCTACACATTTTTATTTGAAGAAATCATAAATAAATACTACCCAAGTTTTTTAAAACTAGAAAGAAATGAGATAATAGAAGGAATCTACCAGTTACCTACTAAAACTTCAGAATTACTATAGTCAAAATTCAGAGTTTCTAGTTTAAAGACAAAAATATTGTAAGCAGAGAGAAAGAGTTCAAGTAGAAGTCCCCTGGGAGAGAGGAAGCTAGAATCTCTGAGGACAACTGGAACCTGGAGAAGTGAGAGAACATGGACACAGAGAGATTTCCAGGTAAATGTAATAACAAAAGGTCAACTAGAGAGTATAGATTAGTGATGGGCTGCATGACTAGGAATGTAGTGGGGAGGGACTGCACCATGAAGCACTATCCTCTGATGCCTCTGATAACTGGAATTGTTCTGGAAGTGAAGCATGATGGACCAGGGTAATCCACTGGATTAGCCCTATATGGCAGCGGTAAAATGTGCCTAGAAAGGACAGACTGAAATGGATACACTGGGAGCTTTGATGAGATGAAGAATGTGAAGAAATGATAGACTAGATAATTATTGAGGTCATGAATCAGAGACAGGATCTAAAGTAAAAAGGAAGAAAAAATGGATACTGAAAAAAAATGACAGAAATCTTTTCTGGAAAGAGATTACAAAATAGTATACTTCAATCTTCATTTAAACTCCATCAGTTCTTTCTCTGAAGGTGGAGAGCATTTTTCATCATAATTCCTTCAGAATTGTCTTCAATCATTGTATTGCTGAGAAAAGTTAAGTTATTCATAGCTGATCATAGTTCATTATTACCTTTACTGGATACAATATTCTCTTGGTTCTGCTCATTTCACTTTGCATTAGTTCCCAGGTTTTTCTGACTCCATCCTTCTTGTAGTTTCTTATATCACAATATTCCATCATAATCATATACCACAACTTGTTCAGCTAGTCCTCAATTGACAGGCATCCCCACAATTTCCAATTTTTTGCCACCACAAAAAAGTTGCTATAGATATTTTTATAAATATAGATATTTTCATAGTAGTAATATTACTGGGTCAAAGGCATTTGATATGTAGTTTTATAGTCCTTTAGGCATAGTTCCAAATTCTTTTGAGAATGGTTAGATCAGTTCACAACTCTACCAACAGTGTATTAGTGTCCCTCCAATATTTGTCTTTTCCCTTTTCTGTCATATTAGCCAATCTGATAGATGTGAGATGATACGACTTTTAAAAAGAATGTTAAAGTAACTGAAGGAACATAATAATGTGTCTATAGCAAAGGGGAATTGAAACTGAAAAGCTTCTTCAGAGACAACATTAATACATCTGAAATCAGAAGAGAAATGGTCAAGTAGGGAAAAAATCTTTGTAACAAATTTCTCTGATAAGGGTTTGGAAGCATATATATTATTATCAAAAGAAAATTGCAAAATACTCAAAACAATATGAAAAAATGCTTCAAATCCCTAATAAATGCACAACAGAACAATTCACATACCCTGAAAATTGGCAAAAATGAAAACAAAATGGCAATAGTCAATGTTGGAGGAGTCATGGAAAGATAGGAACACTACTATATTGTTGGTGGAGCTGTGAAATAGTATAATTTTTTTGGAAAGCAATTGGGAATTATGTAAATAAATTAATATGTTCCTTTGAACCAGAAACTCCATTACTGAGTTTCTTATACCTCAAGAAAGTCATGGATAAGATTTAAAAAAAGACCCCGTCCGTATCCTCCAAAATATTTATAGCAATACTTTTGTGATAGCTAAGAACTGAAAACAAAGTAACTGCCCATCAATGAGGGAATGGCTAAACAAATCATACTACATAAATAAATAAAAATATTACTGTGCAAAGATCTATGTGAACTGAAACAGAGCCAAGAAAACAATATACATGATAATTAAAACAACATAAATGGAAATAACAATGACACATCAAAAATCAAAAGAGAATTAATATAATTAAAAAGATCAGGAAGGTCAAATGAAGAGATATAAGATACTTCCAACCAACCATTGAGGTCGGAGGGCCTCAGGTGTCATAACACTATATTTTCATGTTTTTTCAATATAGCAAACTGTTGTACAATCATCTTAAACAGTAGTAAAAACACTAAAAAAAAAATAAAAAGTAAATTATATTATGCCGAAAAGCATCATAGACAATGAAATAATAGGGATACTTAATATATAAGCTCTAAATAACATTGCATTTAATTACTTAAAGGAAAAGTTAATTGTATATCAAGGAAATAAATGAAAAAAGGACTTCAATGCTCCCTTTTTAGACTGATAAATCTAAACAAAAAGATAAATAAGAAGAAAGTTGAGGACCTGAATAGAACATTTGTAGTTGGCAATGACAGATCTCCAGTGATTACTGAATAGAAATAGAAAGTAGAAATAATACATGTATATATACAGAGATAGATATATCCATACTTATGAATGTATCTAGACAGAGATAGAGATAAATATTGGTCATGCACAAACACCTTTACAAAAATTGACTATGTGCTAGAGGCATTGAAACATAAAGAAATTCAAGTAAGCAGAAATGGTCAACTTAATCTTTGCTGGCCACATTACAACAAAAATTATAATCAATAAGCAAACTTTAAAGAAAGGATTAACATTTAAATGGAAGCTAAATAACTTAATCCTAAAGAACTGGTTTGTCAAAGAACAAAATCTAGAAACAACAGATGTTGTTTCAGAACAGAAAAATTAAAACAATGAAACAATATAACAAAAATTTTGAGATGCAGCCAAAGCAGTCCACTGGGGAAAACGTATATTTCTAAATAATTTCATTAACAAAAGAGAATCAATTTGTCATGGAACTAAAAAAAAATGAAACCCTCAAAATAAAAAAGTAAAATGCAAAAACAAGAAATCTCAAAAATCTAAATAGAGATTAACAAAACTGAAAGAAAACTATTGAATTAAAAAATAAAACTAGAAATTGTTTTTTCAAACAATTAAGATATATAAATTATTAGATAATCTTTTTTTATACTTATTAGAATCAATATTATGCATTGTTTCCAAGGCAGAAGAGTAAAGCAAGTGACTCACCCATGGTCACACATTAATAAAGCGCCTGAGGCCAGATTTGAACTCAGAGCATCCCATCTCTAGACCTGGCTCTCTATCCACTGAGCTAACAGCTGGCCCCCATTAGTTAATCTTTTGAGGAAGGAAGAGGAATCATCAATATAAAAAAGCGAAAAAGGAGAACTGACAAAACAAGAAGAAATAAAGGAAATTATTACATCCCACCAAACTCTTTTTTTACAATACACATATGGTTTCAATGCCTAAACCAGAGAAAGGCAAAACAAAGAAAGAACACTACAGATCAAGTCCTCTGATATATATTAATCAAAATTACTGGATAAATTATTAGCAAAGATGCTAAAGGAACACTTTTTAAATTAAGTAACATGTCTGGGTTGGCTATATACCAGGAATGTAGGGCTAGTTCAATATAAACTATATAACATAATTATAAACTAACAGAAAACTATAAATGAAACAGACTATATATTTCAACATCAAAAATGATTTTTTAAAAAATCAAAGATTACATAAATACAAAAATGGCTTTTGACAGAATATAATATTCATGTCTGTTTAAAAAAAATTTTTAAAGCACAGAAATAAATGGATCTTTCCTTAATGTGGTATAGTATCTATCTAAAAGGATGCAAGAAAAGGAAAGTAAGCATAGGCAAACAGAAAATAAATTATTACATTTGTATAACATATCTGCTTGCAGAACCCAAAAAAAATCAACTAAGACTTAATTGAAATAATAACCATCAGTAAAGCAGGATATCAAATAAACCCATATAAATAATCATCATTTCTATACATTACCAACAAAGCCCAGCAGGAAAAGATATAAAGAGAAATTCCATTCAAAATAACTACAGAATGTAAAAAATATCTTAAAGTTCCACTTAGCAAAAAATGGGAATATACTATATTATATACTATACTATATAGTAGCATAGGAATGCTACTATAATACTCTCTTAACAAAAATAAAGATAGGCCTAAACAACTGAGAGATACTAAGTGGTCATATTTTCTGCCAACATAATAAAAAAATGTCAATAGCATGCAACGTAAATTAATTTACTAATTAATTCAATACCACTAACAATTAAACTCCAAAAGAACAGCTTTATAGAGTTAGAAAAATAATAACAATTCATTTGGGAGTACGAAAGGTCAAAATTCTCAAAAGAACAACAAAAAAAAAAGTAGAAAGGAAAAGGGGCTTAGCAGTACCAGATCTCAAACTATAATATAAAACAGTAATCATCAAAACTGTTTAGTTTTAGTTCCAAAACAGAAAGTTAAATCAATTTGGCTAACAGATTAGGATCACAAGATCCAAAGCAAATCACCATGGTGTTGAATAAATCTAAAGACCCTAACTACTAAGGGAAAGCACTAATTACTTTTAATTTAATGCTAAGAAAAGTGGAAAGCAGTCTGGCAGAAATTAAGTTTAGACCAACAACTCATACCATATACAACAATAAGCTCCAACAGATATGTGATCTAGCTATAAAAATATAAAAAGGGACATTAGAAACAAATTAAAGTAACAGAAAGATAACTTTTGCAATAATGCATAGGAAGAAATCAACTAAAAAAGGGATTCAGAGGTTTACAAAAAAATAAAAGATAATTTTGATTTAAAAAATTAAAAGCTTCTATACAGACAAAACCAAGGCAGTTAGAATTAGAAAGGAAATATAACTGGAGGGGGAAAAAAACAAAACCTTTGCCACAGGTTTCTCTAGAAAGGTCTGATACCCAAGGTGAACCAAGAATTTGTTCAAATGAGTAAGAATGAAAGGCATTCCCCCAATAGATAATCAAAGGATATAAATAAATAGTTCTCAAAAGAAGAAAAGCAAGCTATTAACAACCCCATTTTAAAAAATGCTCCAAATTGCAGATTAAAGAGCTTTGAAATTCCCATTCAAACCCTTTAAATTGGCAAAAATAATATTTTAAAAAAGGAAATGACAATTGTTAGAGGGGATCTGAGAGGGCAGCCATTCTAATGCACTGCTAATGGAGTTTTAAATTGGCCCAGCTATTCTGGAAAACAATTTGGAACTATACCCAAAAGCCACTAAAACATGTATATACCCCTTGATCTAGTAATACTATTCCTGGCTTATACATCCAGAGAACAAAATAAGAAGGAAAATATCTTCCAAGTAGCATTTTTTGTTATAGCAAAAGCCTGGAAAGTAAGGGGGTTCCCAATTAATTAGGGAATGGGTGAAAAAATTATATATTTTTCTTTATCATCAAAACTATATACTAATGTAAAAAAATATTACTTAGCTGGAACAAATGACAAAAGAAAATTAGAGCACTTCTATAAACTGATACAGAGATAAATGAGAACATGGATGAGGTAAGTGATTTACCCCCAAAACCATAGCAAATGAAGTTAAAATGTCGAACCTCATATCTCCTAGGTTATGCTCTGGTTATGTCTTTCTTTTCTCATTTCACTTGGCAAATATATAAAATGTCGTCTCCCTGCTGCCCTCCTCACAAAATGCCAAAGCACAAAGAGCTGAGGGTAGGAGACAATAAACACACACCTACACTATGATCTTTGAAGCATATAAGAAAAGGGCTTATTGTTATCTTTATCTCCCTCACCGCTGGTTACCAAGCCATCTAAATGATAGAGTGCTGAATGCCAATTGTGTGAAATCTCACACAAGCACACTCTCGTAAGATATCAAAAGTGACATAACTATAGCTTTTCAACTATTCTGTATAAAAAAACCTCTTTAAACAGGAGTAGTGCTCAGCTGCCACAGTCTCATGATTAAGCTGCACAAAGCAGCTGTTTATCCCTTCACAGTAACCAGCAGGTGAACTCGATTCAATATTTATCACAGGCTTTCACAGATCACTGCTAACCAAGCAAACGTTTTAATTAAGCTGGAACTTGCTTCAAAGAGCTCATTCAAGATGTCAATCAGCAAGTAAGGGATCAGATACAGTGTCAGGTGAGAGTGTGTAATACAAATCCACAACTTTCTTCATCCCATCACTGTAAGTTAGCCCACTCTAGAGTTGGGACTCTGATTGTAACAGACTGCCAGTCTCCTGGAATGTGTAACTGAAGTCACTCAAATTCTATTGTGAAGGTTGTAAGCAATATGTTAAACTGCAATGGGCTAGCACATTAAGACAGATTCTTTTCACAGTCGTTTTTTGATACCCCAAGTGTTTGTTACCCTACTCTCCATTTACTGTTTACTTTCCTACCGAGTGTAAATGGGGATTCCTTAACATAGTTGCCCCAGTTTCTGAAAGTCTGCATTTTAGTAGAATTTAACGACAACAGTGTCATTTTCATCCAGGTCTAGATGACCTGGAGTTATTTGGTAGGAATCTTCAATTGAAGAACAAATACAGATTCAAAGAAGTTTGGCTAAAGGAAACTACACATGTCAGGAAGATGACCGACCTGCTTTGGAGGGCAAGTCCTCCTGGCAAAATAGCACTCTATACACTGTCCTAACACATGAAGTTCATCAAGAATAACTCTGTCTTCATAAAATATTGTGGGAATAAAATAAGAGGGAAAAAACAGCATATTATTTACAGAATGCTCATCATGGTTACAAAGCTTAAGCTCTATCTGATCTTTCATCCAAATGACTTTAGTAAAGAAATAATAGCCTTTAAAGGTCAAGATAAAATCAACCAATCAACAAAGATTTATCATTCCACAAGGGGAGAAGGAATATAGAAGTATAGATTCAATTTCATAAACATTTATCAAGCACTTTCTGTGTGCAAGGCACTTCAGATCCGACCAGAAAAGAGGAAACAATAGCAAACAATACAACACAGGAAAATAATTAAGAGCTCACTGATGTAAAATGAAAAAAGCAGTGTGATAAGAGGGCTATTTTTGTTTTTAATTTTGATGGACAAGGTAAGACAAACTGGGCATAGAGAGTGGGAAAGATTTGGATACACAAAAGAAAGAGGTGATTCCACAAGAGAATGAGCAAGACTTTAGAGTCAGGAATAAAAACAGACCTTTCTATGACATCAAGAAGACTGGCCTGGGGGGCAGCTGGGTAGCTCAGTGGATTGAGAGTCAGGCCTAGAGATGGGAGGTCCTAGGTTCAAATCTGGCCTCAGACACTTCCCAGCTGTGTGACCCTGGGCAAGTCACTTGACCCCCATTGCCCACCCTTACCACTCTTCCACCTATGAGCCAATGCACAGAAGTTAAGGGTTTAAAAATGTAAAAAAAGTAAATAAAAATAAAATAAAAATAAAAGAAGGCTGGCCTGACTTGAGGCAGATAAGGTAAATTAAGGACTTGTGGGGGAAAGGTTGAATGGAGAGGGTAGATCTCATTATGGAGGATCTTAAAAATCATGAAATAATACAGATTAGTGGACAGAGGACCTCTTCTGAAGTAGGATGACAATAACGTCTCACAAGTATAGTGGGTTTTTTTTAGGTTTATCAAACTCTTTTTCAACAACAATCCATCGATGCAGAGAATAAAAATGTCATCCCCATTTTAAAGAGGAAAAAAACTGAAATTCATAGGACTTAAGTGACTTGCACATGATCACACAACTAGTAACTACCAGAGCCAGGATTCAAACTCAGTTTCCCCAACTCTGGGTTCCAACTCCAAGTCCAACACTCTTTCAGGCTTGTTTCACTACTAGCATCAAGGAAGGCAACTATAATGCTGTCTCAATAGGTATGTGGGCATGAAATAAGGGAAGTGGGTAAAACATAAAAAATGTTAACAGCTTACATTTATGTAAGGCATCTAAAGTACTTTTAACACAACCACCTTGTAAGGTAGGTAGTAGAGACATATGAGAGACACTTGAGATTATGACTCACAAGACTTTGTGATTTATTAAATATAAGGAATGGAAGGTATGAGTGCTACAGCTTATAGATGTTGTTAAGTGCAAGGCCAGCTGGCTATTTTGGACTGGGGTTCGTAAAGTGTTGGCATGGGTAACAATGATTTGGGAGTCATGTTCCCAGATTTGCAGATTCAGACACCTTATTTTCTCATTTTGACCTAGTGAACTGACTAGCCAAATTCACAAAAGATTGTTTCAAAATCAAAATTTCAGAAACATTTCAATTAATTTATAATGAAATATATAACCTGTTAAGAAATGAGAAATTAAGCAATTTCTTCTTGCTATTTCTGAAGGAATAAAATTTTCTTCTTATCATTAGTAGAAACTTCTATATTTAAAATGTTTTTATATTGCAAAATTGAAATGATAGGATTCTAACTCTGATGAACTAGATTAAAATGTAATTGGGATATATTTAACAAAATAAACAAAAACAATAAAACATAGATATAATTCATTTAAAAACTAAGTTAACAGACTGCAGAGATCCTTAGCTATGGAATAGTAGCTCCCATTTCTATCTAAGTTTTTCAAAGAAACATCATTGTCCCTAAGGGTACCTAAGTGAGAGCACTAGGGAAGCAGGCAGAGTTGATAATCTAAGCCAGGAAAGGGATAATTACTCATTAGGTATACAGTCTATATGCTGGGCAACTCTGCCCTGCAAATGAGATAAGATTCTATTCTCTGACCATTAACAGAAACTTATCAGGAGGTTCAATAGAGGGTATAAATTTTAGACATCAAAAAATAGACTAATTCTGGCAATAGCAAAGAACTGACATAACGCAGATGGATTCCAGAGATGATGGTATCCACACTTCAATCATCTTAGAAGAGGCATAAGAGCAAGATATTATATATATATACTGTTAAAAGGAGTTGTTTCGTTAGTCAGATTATTGGAATGGAGAAATTATATTAGGAAATAAGTGAAATGTAAAAAACAAGACTCTTTAAAATCTATTTTAAAATAAGGGAAAGGGGCCACCAGATGGCTCAGTGGATACAGAGCCAGGCCTAGAGATGGGTGGTCCTGGGTTCAAATCTGACCTCCTATATTGCCTAGTTCTTAACACTTTTCTGCCTTGGAACTGATATACCTAGTATTCATTCTAAGACAAGACAGTAAAGGTCAAAAAATAAATAGCTAAATAACAAGGTACCTAAAAAGCTTAACCAATTATCAAAATGCTGCAAAGAGTAAAAGGAATATGAGATTCTTGTGAAGTGTTTTCATTAAAATGTGAAGAATAGTAATATTTGCACTAGCTATCCCATAGGACCAAGAAGGATCAAATTTAGAGTGGGAAGGGATCTTACAGATCTTCTTGTCCCATTCTCTCAATTTATAGATAGATATGGAGGCCCTGAGAGAGCCTGAGTGACCTGCTCAAGAATCCCACAACTAGTAAGCATACTACTCCAGACAGTACATTAAAAACTTTGCAAACATAAAGCTGTATAAAATGTGACTTGTTCTTCTGTGGTTACTTGTCATTATATACCCTTCTTTATAATTCCAGCATAATTTCATAACACATTATAAGTTTGTAGACTATCTTCTGAGTGACACTATGCTGACTGCCTCCTGCTGACATCCAAGCATTTTAATCTCATTAATCAATCAATCAACAGGCTTTTTATAAGGCACTTACTATGTCCCAGGCCCGGTGCTAACTTGAAGATACAAAGATAAATGGGGGGTAAGGGGAAGAGGTGGGCAGCTAGGATAAATAGATAAATAGGAGGCTCAAGGCATACAGAGCCAGGCCTAGAGATGGGAGTCCAAATCTGATCTCAGACACTTCCTAATTGTGTGACCCTGGGCT
The DNA here is from genome assembly GCF_016433145.1 of Gracilinanus agilis. NCBI lineage: Eukaryota > Metazoa > Chordata > Mammalia > Didelphimorphia > Didelphidae > Gracilinanus > Gracilinanus agilis. The sequence goes on from NC_058133.1 coordinate 174,882,487, forward strand.
AGATAGATATATATAGATATATATNCAAACATAAAGCTGTATAAAATGTGACTTGTTCTTCTGTGGTTACTTGTCATTATATACCCTTCTTTATAATTCCAGCATAATTTCATAACACATTATAAGTTTGTAGACTATCTTCTGAGTGACACTATGCTGACTGCCTCCTGCTGACATCCAAGCATTTTAATCTCATTAATCAATCAATCAACAGGCTTTTTATAAGGCACTTACTATGTCCCAGGCCCGGTGCTAACTTGAAGATACAAAGATAAATGGGGGGTAAGGGGAAGAGGTGGGCAGCTAGGATAAATAGATAAATAGGAGGCTCAAGGCATACAGAGCCAGGCCTAGAGATGGGAGTCCAAATCTGATCTCAGACACTTCCTAATTGTGTGACCCTGGGCTAGATAGATATATATAGAGATATATATATATATATATATAAATGGAAAACAGTCTCCACTTTAATAAGGAGCTTCCTTTCTAAAAGAGAAAATATAAACAAATATGAATATATACAGGACAGATGCAAAATGAATAAATATTATTTGGGGAGGAGACAGAGGAACCAAGAAAGGCATTATGAAAGCTCAGCCTTAAGGAAAACCTTTAAGAGACAGAAGTCAGAAGGAGTGCATTCCTTACCATTGTGCTCAAAGGAATAATAAACTGGAGGAATTCCATGTGAACTGGAAAGACCTCCAGGAATTGATGCAGAGTGAAAGGAGCAGAGCCAAAAGAACATTGTACACAGAGACTGATACACTGTAGTAAAATAGAAAGTAATGGACTTCTCTGCTAGCAGCAATGCAATGACCCAGGACAGCTCTGAGGAATTTATGGAAAAGAACACTACCCACATTCAGAGGAAGAACTACAGGAGTGGAAACACAGAAGAAAAACAACTGCTTGAACACATGGGTTGAGGCGGACATGATTGGGGATGTAGACTCGAAACTACCACACCAGTGCAACTATCAACAATTTGGAAATAAGTCTTGTTTGATGACACATGTTAAAAGCAATGGAAATGCACGTTGGCTATTGGGCGGGGGGTCGGGGGAGGTGTTAAGGGGAAAGTAAGAACATGAACCATGTAACCATGGAGAACTTTCCTAAAAAAATAAAAATTATTAAAAAAAAAAAAAAAAGGAAAAAAGGAGTGTATTCCAAGCACAGAGGATGGCCAAAACAGAGGTACAAAGATGAGAGACAGAGAGTTGCTATATATGACAATGAGGGGGACAATATGAAGAACAGGAACATGGCTTTAAAAGCAGGAAGAGACCAGGTGGTGAAGATCCTTCACTGTCTAATAGAGGACTTTACATTTCAATTTAAGAGATTGAATAGGGAGTTACTAGAGTTTGTAGACTAGTGGAATTAACATTAGATCTGTTGTTGTTGTTTACTTCAAGTAAATTATTGTGGCAGCTATGTGGAGAATGCAGAGACAATAGCCTTCCAGTTTTTTGTTGATTATTGTTATTTTTTCATGATAAAACTGAAAATTAAGAAGTTTGAGAATACACATATGAAGGCTATCATATTGCTTGCCTTTTCAATAAGTGAGAAAGGGGCTGGATGGAGGGAAATAAAAATTCTAAATTCTAAAAATTGAATGTTAAAGTTTTTTAATTTAATTTAATTTTTAGAAAATTTACCAAGAAAAAAAGAACAAAGTTTGTGAATATATGCAATATGTTTGTCCTTAAAAAAAAAAAAAGTATTGGCTAGCCCAGTCTTTAAATCATCATCTATAATAATAATAATAATAAATGTTGTAGCATACTGTAATTTAAAGAAAATTTATGGGGAATTATACACAACTTAAAATACTCAAAGATGCTGATAATTTACTCTCCAATCGAAGGTTACTGATCCTTAGTAGAGCTTTCCATATTATAAAATTCCCACAAAAACACCAAAATGCAAAATTCTTCCTAAGGGTGACAATAATACCTAACCTAAAGATAATATGGCAGCTAGACAGGAGTAAGGAAAAGGTTGTAATACAACATAAAAAGACTTTGAATATATTAGGCACATAGTAGATGCTTAATAAATAGATTGGGAGCAACTAGATGACTTAGTGGAGTGAAAGCCAGGTCCAGAGAAGGGAGATCCTGGGGTCAAATCTGGCCCCAATTTCCTAACTGTGTGGTCCTGGGCAAGTCCCTTAATCCCCATTGCCTAGCCTTTACCACTCTTCTGCCTTGTAACCAATACACAGTATTGCTTCTAAGATGGAAGGTAAGGGTTATAGGGAGAGAAATAAGTTTGATTATCTTCTATTGACATTAATTACTTTTTTCATATATACACATACACACACATATATAAAATTAGATAGATATAGATAACTGTAACTTATATACACACACATATATAAAATTAGATAGATATAGATAACTGTACCTTAAGTTTTCCCATCTGTAAAATGGGAATAATGGTATTTGTACTATTTACCTTTCAGAATAGTATTACAAAGACCACATGAGATATATATATATATATGTAATGTACTTTGCAACCTAAAAGATCATATAAATTACCTTTCCATGGCTTATGATATATATTACAGAAGACTAGTAAGCCTTTAACAAAAGATCATGTCCTTTATTATTGCAAGAACTCCATCTCCTATGAAAAAGTAACCCACCAAATTGGCCGGAGTATTCTTTTAATAAATGAAAAATTCACATGATACTGAAGAAATGTTTATTATTGAAACCTAGTAATCTGCTCAGGTAAGAGATTTCTACTTTTCAAGTTACCTCCTCATTTTCCTATAAAATCAAAAAGAGGACCCCGGGTCCATTTTCAACAGTAGTACTTAGGAAATAAAAACTTAACAGAATATTTTAAGATATTTAAGATCCTAAGTTAACTATTCTTTTCCTTCTTGGTCCAAGAATGGAGCATCTACCATTCTTCTGACCACTTAGTTCTGTAATAAACTAGAAAAAAACTCCTTAAAACATTAAATAAGTTCAAATTTAATATAAATTCTTATAAAACCATTTTACATCACAATACAGCATAATGAAACAATCTGTGACTACTTTCTTTCTTCCTAAGACTCGAATCTATGTGCATTTAATGTCTTTATTGAGATCCATTCCTTTTAATCCTATAAATTCTATCAAAAGAGTTCTAATCAAAATCCAAAGTGACACTTGTTCATGATGTCATTTCATCTACAGACATTTTATTAACAGTTGATCACTTTACTAGAAGACTGAAGTTAGACTAACCAGAGAATTGGCAGGGTTATGCTTTGCCCTCTTTAAAGGCTGGTAAGGCAGTCTGAGATGCCCTAGATTGCACTAAAGCACAATGAAATCCCTGTTCTCTAGCCAGGAACATCAAGTACAGTAGTGGTGATAGAGGTTTCCTGAGTCTTGCTACTCAAGAATGCCTGTTCTTTCAGCTGTTCTCATCTTGGATTTTCTAAGCAAGTGATCTACATAATAACACAGGTGCAAGATGGGTGCAGTTTCAAAACCCTGGCAAAGGGTAAAGCTCTAGCTATTTATTTTAATATTTTATTTTTAATGTCTATAGAGTTGAGTGAATTTATTGCGATAAGCATTTGTTTTACTGTGTAAACATGCTGACATATTTTAAATATGAATCATCAATTAGACAATCCTTTCAACATCTAACACCTGTTTTAATCATTCCAAGTACCATGTGTTCCTTTTGCTGGGGATAACGGGGATTACATTACTCAGACTTGTTTGGGGGCAATCTGATCAACTCCCTATGGTGAGCTTTTGTCCCCTGGGTTTGTCTTCCCATTCTCCTAAGAGGTTCCAGCTTGAACAACTGCTAGGCAGTAACTAACTACAAGTACATTTGGCTTTGCTATTCATTTTGCTACAGCTTTTCCCTCAAGAATTGACACTTGCTGATCAAAGGGCATTGCTCTAAGCACTGAGTATACTTCAGGGGCTCATTAGTTAGTTGCTTTTCTCCTCTTATTTGCAATGATGGTTAATGTACTTATTACAGTTATACTAACCAAGAAAATCTCAATTTTCTAGAGACATTTTTATAGTATGGATAGAATAGCACAAAACAATTAGCAAGGAGACTATAGCAACACATTACACTATGACTAGGCCATGGTGATATATACCAGGAACTAAGAGTTAGTTCAATGTTAGGAAAACACTAAACATAACTGACAATATTAATAACAAGAACACAAAGTGATATAAACAAAAATTATCCATATTAATAGATGCCCAAAAAGCTTTTGACAAGATATAGCACTCATTCCTGTTTAATACGCTGAAGGCATAGGAACAAATCTTTCCTTAAAATAATAAGTAGTATCTATCTAAAACCAAGAGCCAACATTATCTATAATAGGGATAAATTAGAGTTTTTCCAATAAGATCAGGGATAAAGCAAGAATGTCCATCATCACCATTGTTGTTGTCATCTTTCAGTCATGTTCAACTCTCCATGACCCCATTTGTGGTTTTTCTTGGCAGAGTTTCTGGAGTGGCTAGCCATTTTCTTCTCCAGCTCATTTTACAGAAGAGGAACTGAAGTAAATAGAGTCAAGAGATTTGCCAGGGTCACAAGCTAGTAAGTGTCCATGGTCAGATTTGAACACATAAAGTTGAGTCTTCCTGACTCCAGACCCAGAGCTCTATTCATTGAGCGGCCCCTTACTATTTAATTTAATGCTAGAAATGCTAGTGTAGCTGTAAGATAAGATAAATAGAGCACCAGCAAAGAGGAAGCAAAATTATCACTTTTTGCAGATGATATGTTTTACTTAGATAACCCTAGAGTCACCTAAAAAACCTACTGAAATAATTAATAACCTCAGCAAATTCACAACTATAAAATCCATATAAATCCATTTCAGAATATTACCAACAAAATCCAGTAGAAAGTGTAAGGAAGTGAAATTCTATTAACAATAATTATGCAAAGTATGAAATACTTGGAGTCTACATATAAGAACTCAAGTTTTCTCATCTATAATGGGGCTCAACTAGATAACCCCTAATGTCCCTTCCAACTTGAAATCTATGATCCTATTTTCTTAAGATGAGGCAAAACAAAGTACTGTAGAGCTCCTAACCACTTTTCTATACTGATATTCATCTTTTTGTTAACATTAATTATGAAGATAACAATATTAATAAATAATAATTATAATATGTAATGACATCCTTAAGTTAACTAAAAATTTTCATGTAAGCTCTCATGATTTTTATTTTTTAAATAACCCTTACCTTCTTAGAATCAATTCTATGTATTGGTTCTAAAGCAGAAGAACAGTAAGGGCTAAGCAACAGGGTGACTTGCTCAGGGGCACACAGTTAGGAAGTGTCTGAGGCCAAATTTGAACCCAGGACCTCCCATCTCTAAGTCTGGCTCTCAATCCACTGAGTCACTTAGTTGCTTCCAATGATTTTTTTTTTTATTTTGAAGAAAATATTGGGTGGGTTTTTTTCTTTTTTGCAATACCCATAACTAGAAGTTAGGTGGCATAGAGGAGAGAGTCTTAGGCAAGTTACTTACTTGACTCAAGTTTTTTTACTGTAAAATGGAGATAATAATGGCAACTACCTTATTATCATTATTATTGTGAAGATCAAATGAGATAATATTTATAAAGTGTTTAGCATAATGCCTGGTACATAGAAAGCACTATATAAATATTAGCTATTATTGGTATTAATTTAAGACTGCTTTGTAGAGTTTGTTCCAACATTCACTGATTTTTTTCCCCTTTCTGTATCCAATATTCAAAACTGCTGTAAAATCTTGCCACCTCTCCCTCTATACATTGACCCAAATACCATAAAAAACTGAACTTAGTTAAAATACTAGATAGAAACTTTGAAACTAATGACAAAAGATATTACTAACTCACATCTGTATAATGCCTTAAGGACTGCAAAGCATTTTCTTCACAACAGCCATCAGAAGTAAGTTATACAAGCATTATTAATACACTAAAAAGGAGGAAACTAAGGCACAGAGAGGGGAAACAATTTGCCCATGTTACAAAGCTAACAAATATTAACCTTATTAAAAACCAGGTCTTCCAATATACCAATCTGTCCTGGTTTTAACACATCTCAGAGCATGATGAATATTAATAGAAGACTGGCAAAAGTGATACTAACTAATCTGTTTTCATGGGATTATAGAGATTTTAAATATGTAACTTGTATAATGCTCTTTTTTTCATGAAAATATTGACAGTGTTGATATTTGTCACAGCCCCAAGTTAAGACTAGATTATTCTGAGTCAAAAACTGGATCCAAATGAGGTTGTGGTATATGAAAATTCTACCCATTTATTAAAGATATTATAGAATTATAGATGTTTTTGAAATTTCTTATCTGGTTACAAAACAGGGGCAGTACATTTTTTTCCGAGGTCCTATTCACACCACACTGTATACACAGTAATGCCTGGAGAGAACATTTCCCAGCACAAAAAGTAAAACAATACCTAGCTCTCACAGGAGGGATGATGAAAGGATTATGAGAGGAAGTCCAGTCTTCCAGGCACTCCCTGATCTCTCTATTCTTTTCTGCCAGAGATTTTCCAGTTGACTAACAAGAGCCAAAAAAGAAATGTCAGAATACAGAGTCCATCTACACACAGGCACCTTTCCATTAATAGTCCCTGAGGCTATATTCAGATATCTCCTGCCAAGAGGGGAAAAAAAGGCCATTCCTTTTTCTAGCATTCACCTCTTTCTGCTCCAATACACTGTGTGTGTACCCATATCCTGATTTAGTTTGGTGTCTGTCTTGTTTCCCCTTATTTTGCAAGCTCTATGAGAACATAATGTCCATGTGTGTGCTTTCTGCAGCACGCAATAAGTAGTTTAGTCCCCTACTGATAATAACAGCTTTCAACTTTCAAAAGTCTTGGAACAGAAATGCTAATTAACTATCTCAAGCATACCAAACTGCAATCAGTCCATTGCCTTCTGGCAAGATAATAAAAAGAACAACAGAATCCAAAAAATCCCAATGCAAAAACCCACCATGTGTTAACTTGAAAATGTTGATGGATCAAGTATTCAAATAGAATGAGATTGTTTTTTATTGACAAAAGAGAAAAATGCATAACTTCAAACTACATATTCTTCCTTATAGAAATAAGATTTATTATTTTAATGGATTTTTACATAAGCATACTCCCTTCTTACAGTTAATATATACCCTCAGAGAATGTCAAAACCTGAAAGAATTAGAGAAAACTTTATCCAAGACTTGTCCTTACTCCATACATCTTGCCTTTATCCCATATATTAGGAAACTGAGGCCCAACGGGGGAATATAACTATCCTTAGGTCACTCCAGCTAGAGAATTAGAACCTCAGGCTCCTGATTTTCAAGTGCTCTTTCCATATATAAAAAGAGTAGGATATGAAAGAAAGGAACTGATCATAATACAGAAAGTATTTTCTAAATCTTATGGAATCAGGTAAATGGAAGAGGATGTTACTGAACGTTAAATATACACGGGACATTCATTCTACCAAATTCTATTCTGCCATTCTACCGCTGCTTAATACCAAGCTATGCTACACCAATTATTGTTCCACGTCTCTCAAGTTTAATATCACAAATAATATTTATAGGTTTATCACATCTACTTCTCCAAACTATAAATACATGTGGTATTCTGAAAAGGCAAATAAAACATCTGTTTCCAATTATGATCTGAATAAAAAATATGTCAATTTTCCATATATCAAAACATATAGCAGTAGGTCATACTTCAACATTGTAAGAATCCAGTTTCATCAGTATGCTCCTTCCACCAAAGCAGAAAGTTGTCCATCTCTCTACAATTTAGTTGATGGTTTGGGGGAAGTTGCTGTGGCCAAAGAATTTATTGCCCTGCAGCATATTAATCTGTACCCATCACTGGGCCAACATTCGAAGTATTTCCATGCTGGCAATATATGCTAGAACTTGTTTCCTACTGCCTAGTCCTCCATAATCAAGGAGAGTTGTGCCATAAAAAGGAAACAACATGTCCAAGAGAAATACACACTAGCTTTCTCTTCAAATCTACCCTTTTTCTGAACCTTTACTACTTCTGTCAAGACAGATACCAGCCTTCCAATCATCTAGATTTCCAACTTCAGAATCATCCTTGACTCTTCACTGCCCCTCATCTATCATGTCTAATCAAGTGTCAAGTTACTTTTATATCATATTTCACATCTATTCCATTCTCTCTACTTACATTTTCACCACCTTACTGAGGCCCTTATCTCCTGTCACCTAAGCTACTGCAATTGCAATGCTAAATGGTCTTTAAGGCTGCAAAAAAGCATATTATTTCAAATATATTAAATATAAATGATATGCACTAAAGACTTAGATCAACATCTCCTAAGTGACCCTGGGCAAGTCACTTAACCTCTGTCTGCTTCAATTTCCTGAACTTTAAAATGAGGATAACAATAGCATCTGTATACTATATATATATATATATGTGTGTGTGTGTGTGTGTGTGTGTGTATGTGTATATATGTGTATATATGTGTATATAATGTATATAATAGTTTCTGAGAGAATCAAATTAAGATATTTGTAAAACACTTAGCACAGTGCCTGGCACTTTTGCTTCCTTCCCTTTTGCTACCCTCTGTATATACAAGGTTCTCATAATTGTGAAGATAGGATTAACTCTCTCCCCTTATCTATTTTTAATTAATCAAATCAGGAACCTAAAGTACCCCTACTTACTATTAAGTACTGAGAGTTCACAAGTCACTTACTAGAGTAAGCTCACACCTCCAAAGGCCACTGCCTCCCGCCTCCCCTCTCCCCTCCCTCGGGCAGTGCTAGGCAAATTGAAAGACAGCCATTGGTTTCTGTGAAGGAGGAGCAACAGGAAGTGACTTGGAAAAAGAAGCATAAGACACCAGCGTGGTCTAGCATTCATGAGATTCCTTTCCTGGTTTGAAGGAGAATTTTCTTCTGGATCCTGCATAGGCTTGCTGCGTGAGTAGCTGAGATTCCTACCTTGGCTTTGGAGGAGGCTGTGTTGGTGGAATCCTGGCTAAAGACACCACCAGGACTTCTGGTTGAGGATTACCAGGAAATCCATGTAGAGACAGTCTTGGGGAAGCGCTGCCAGGGCTGAGTCAGACTTCACTGGAGAAAGGCTGGTAGGCTTCTTAGGAATCTCTCTTTAACTACAACTTACACTTTTACTCTTCCCTCCACTTTGTAAATAAAGCTGCTAAAAGTCATTTTGACTTAAAATGTAATATTTTTAAATCAATGACTACAATATTACTTTATAATTCTCATGTTTAGTTAAAAACCTTAAATAATGTACCCTAAAAATACTACATTAAGCTACTACAATGGCTTTTACTCTTGTTCCTATTAATGGACAATATAATCAATGTAGACTCAGCAAAAAAAAGAAAATGACATCAGGTTGGTGTCTATCTGGTACTAATTCTGATGTTTCCTTTAAAAATTAAAATGCTAGCATTTGTTTCATTGTATCATCATGAGGATGGTAGCTGCTGGCGGATTTCTTTTTTCTTAATTCACTTATTTACAACATCATAATAGAAGTCATACAGGATTGTGTCATGAAAAAGAACCCACATGTCCAAGAGAAACTCACATGATTACATTATTAGATAAAGAACTTTCAGCATAATCTAGAGACCTTCAAGGCATTTTCCTAGAAAGCAACTATCTGGGCATTGACAGCAATTTTTAAAAAGTAATGAGTACTGTAGAAGAAAAGAAGAACCATCTTAAAAAAATATATTCAAACTTATCTCAAAGCTGCCAAAACCCCAAATCTCACCACCTGCCCTCTCTGCCCCTACCTGCATATTGCTGAACAAAGTCATATAAGCAAGCTGCATGGAGCCAATACAAATATATGCTATCTAATCTCTAATAATACTCTCACTGTTTCATGACAATCTTTTTATTCTTCCTTGATTGACTCTTTCACATTCTCCAATGTAGCCATTTCTAATCTTCCCTTCTATACCACTATCCACTATCTCTCTTTGCAATGAACTTTACTGAGAAAAGAGGTCATTCACAACATGAGTTCCTTTTCCCCCCCCTTACTTTCCACCTCAAACATCTTCAAATCATTGTCCATTATTTCTTTCTTAACTCCAATATCCAGAGAAAAAGAAGAAAAGAGTTTGTATTTTTTTAACTCTTATTTTCCATCTTAAAGTCAATAATGTATATTGGTTCCAAAAGAGAAGAGTGATAAGGCCCAATGGGGGTTTGTCAACTTGAAGTCTAGAAACCTCCAAGTTTAGTTAGCTTGAAAGCTGAAGACCCCAAGTCTGACCTTGTCACCTGAGAATCTCTCCTGGAGGAAAATCAGCAAACTCAATCAGCTCAATCAGAATTTTGTCCAGGTAGATTCTCCCATTGTGTTGAAGTCCTTTCTCTGGTAGCCCAGCCCTTGGCTAGATCTTTCCCTTTTGTATCCATTGTAAAACATTAGCCTCTCCCTGATAATCCTGTCTAGAACTCCACATTTCTTTGTAGCCATTGTAAAGCCAAACAACCATACTCTCCAGTACTCAGTTCCCCAAGAGATATATAAATTACCCACTGGTTCACTGAAGCTATCATCTAGCATGGTGTCACTCCCAGGGACATGGACTCTGTGTAGAGGCCTAAATATTGTACCATATCCCTCTCCTTATTAAAGACTTGGTTTTTCTAACTATTTAAGAGTTCTGTGTTTTTTTCAGATAGATGAAACTGAGACCCAGACATATGAACTCAAATCCAAGTTTTCTGACTCAAAATCTAGCATTTTTTATTTGCAAAGTGATGGGTTTTGAGAAGCATTGTGGTGCAATAGAAAGAAAACAAGACTGAGAGGGTCAAAAAGCTGAACCAAATCACACAGCTAATTTCTTATTGGCACAGTTGTTATTAGAACCACTGATAACATTACACCCATTTTATATGAAAAGTAGAACATTTGTTACTGCTAATGGAATGGAGGATAGGGGAAGATGTCAATTGTAGATAACTAAAAAGATTACCCAGGAATCCCTATTGACATGAGTACTGGCCAGTGGAGGTCTCTGTATCATATAGTCCATGGACAATTTCATAACTCAACATGCCCTCTTGCTCACAGACCCCCCGGCCTACAATTTCCTGGAACTGCTTCTTTCTGGTATTGCATCTCTCATCTGATCCAGATAAACCTTTCAATCCCAATGCAAATGTTATTTGATACATCTATCTTGCCCCAAAAATGTTTGATGTCTTTTGCTGATTGCCTGGATTGTGTATCATATGATGTGAGAATATGCCTTCATCTAAGCGACACCCATGAAACATTCTATAATGCTTGCCTCTTTCTTAGAATGCTCTATGCTTGGCTTAGGAACAGAATTAAAATGATTAAAGGACTGAATGATAAATACTGACTTATGCTACTAGAAAACATAAAAACCAGTACAGTCAGCTAACTCTGCCACAGGACCTAGCTTTAGACCTCTTGTCCTAGATTGGTCAAGGCCAGAAAAGCTGTAACATCAAGAGCCTGCCTAGGGCAACTGTCCTTTTTTGTCAGTTTGATGAATCTTAATGTGAAACCTCAGACTTTCCTCAATTTAAATTTTTATAATTATCAATAATTTCGAGAATTTTCTTATCTAGCTATTGAGAATTTGGATACTTCCTCAGAAAACTGTCTATTTAGACCTTTTGACCAACAAGAGAAAAATCCTTATTCTTATAAATGTCAACCATGTTCCTTCTTATTCTTATAAATAGGAATCATTGGTAAAACAGAACTAATTTAGTCATTTTTGGAAAGCAATTTGGAACTTATTCTTCAAAAGTTACTAAATTGACCCAATAGTAACTACTTCTAGAACAAAGAGATAAAAGAAAGGAAAAGATGCATATAGATAAAAATATTCATAGCAGCTCTTTTCATAGCAGCAAAGAATTGGAATCAAAGGGGGTACTCATCAATATCTGACTAGCTGAACAAATTATGACATATTCAGGCAAAAGAATAATATTGTACACTAAGACATAAAAAAGGATGGGTCTAGGGAAGCCTGAAGTTTGCATAAATTGATGCAGAATGAAGTGAGAAAAGAACCAGAAGAATAGTTTATACAATAACAACCTTGTAAAAGTAAACAACTCTGAAAGACTTAAGAACTTTAATCAATGCAATGACCAACCACAATTCCGAAGACCTCATGATGAAACATGGTGCCCACCTTCTGATGATCAACCAAAAAACATTCATTAGGCGCCTACTATGTACCAGGCAAGATGCTAAGCACTGTAGATACCAAAAAGAAGCAAAAGAAAGCCCCTGCTCTTGAACAGCTCACAATCTAACAAGGGAGACAACAAACAAATATATACAAAGCAAGCTATATTCAGTGTAAGTAGGAAAAAATTAACAGAAGAAAGTAACTATTGAGAAGTTAGGAAAGATTTCCTATAAAAAATGGGATTTTAGTTGGAACTTACAGGAAGCCAGGTAAGTCAGTAGGTAAAGTTGAGGAAAGAAAGGCTTTCAGGCATAGGAGACAACCAGAAAAAATATCCAGAGAGATGGAGTGTCTTGGATGTAGAAGAGCCAAAAAGTTTTTATCACTGGTTCAACGAATACCTAGAAGGTAAAAGGGGTAAGAAGACTGGAAAAGCAGGAAAAGGCTAGCTTATAAAGGTCCTTAAATGCCAATCAGACCATTTGATATTTTATCCTAGAGATGATAAGGAGCCACTGGAGTTCAATGACATGGTTGGACTTGCACTTCAGAAAAATCACTTTAATGGCTGAATGAAGGATGGAGTGGAATGGGGAGAGACTTGAGACAGGCAAATCCACTGGCAGGTTATTGCAATAGTCGAGTCAGGTGATGAGTGCCTACACCAAAGAGATGAAGGCTTACACTGAAGTGCTAATAGTGTCAGAGGAGAGAAGAGGACCTATTAGAGAGATGTTGCAAAGGTGAAATAAACAAGATCCTGAAAGAAAAACAAGAAGTTCTCCAGTGTGTTGGACAGATTCTCCAGGGAGAATTATTAAAAAAAAACAAAACAACAACAACAACAAAAACATGGACTACAGTCATATATGATTAGAAATCAAAGAGGGGTGTGACCTGTGTCAATGAAGGAAACAAGATGATAGAATCACAGGTCTTACAAAGTAAGTTTCTTCTCACCTCCACAGTAGAGGAAAGGCCCGTTTTTAATAGATATGTAATGCTGCAACCTTTGCGTTTCCTGACAGTATTAAAAATAACACAGGACATAGGACTGCTAAAAAATTGACATCAAAATGGTTCAATACCCCTCCAGAAAAAAAGGGGCATTATCTACTCTTCCTATCTCTACCCCCAAGAGCAAGAGGTAGTTCCCAAGGAGGGCAGAAGAAGGGAAGGAGAAGGGAATAAGTATTTATCCTTCAGTGTTCCAGGCACTGAGCTAAGCACTTAACAAATATTAGCTCATGTAATTTCACCCTGGGTTCGAAACCCTGGGAGGTAGGTTCTATTATCCCTTTTAATAAATGAGGAAACTGAAGCAAACAGAAAAAACAAAACTAGTAAATTTCTATGGCTGGATTTGAACTCAAGCCTTCCTGACTACAAGCCCAGCATTCTGTGCACTATGGCACCACTAATAGCTGGCTGAGGCACCATAAATAAAAAAAGGTATTGTAAATGGTAGCATATAGGGCTGCCAAAGAAGCCATCACCATTTAACTTCTACATAAAATAAACAATCCTTTTTAATTTAAAATTCACATAGATAGAAAAGATACTTCAAGGCAGTTGCCTGATTTTGGCCACAATAGTTTCATAGACATTAAAAGTATTAAATGTCTCTTGATACTTGTCTCTGAATCAATGATTAACTTACAAATACACCAAATGTATTAGCACCACTAAAATCCTAATCTGATGTCTCATCATTTGGGTTGAGAGTTATCAAAAACTATGCCAGAAGAGAACAAGCTCCAGGACATCCTATAATGCTGTTAAGTGTGGGCCCACCAACAGCCTATGTGACCAATGTCCAAGGACCTACCAGGCCAAAGGCAGAAAGGTTCAGTCCCAGGAGTTTGGCCACAGAGTGATCACTTTTTCAGCTTAAGTAAACAAAAAAATGTAGAGGGATTGCAATCTATACTAGAGGAGGAAGTAACTCTACCAAATAAATAAATATACAAAGTAATATTATTAAAAAATTAAATACTAAATATACTTACAGGTATTAAATTCTTTATGCATCAATAATAAAAAAAATAATAAAGTCAACCTATAACCAATTAAACAGTGTAACTAAGTTACACACTGGTTAGTGCTTGTTCAATCTACAATACAAAAAAGAAGGTTCCACTCATCAAGTGCAGGGGACAAAGTATCTACAACAGATTTCCTCCTATGATTTCAAAGATCCCTCTTCAAGGACTATGATCTACATAAGACTCAACTAGTCTAGTCAGCAGCCTGGGGGATAATCAACCTAATGCAACTGAGAATAATTGAATTAATCACTGAATTCACATCCCAAGAATACTCCTTTTTTAAAGCAAATTTTCTCTCATTCATTGGATTTGATTATCTATCAACAAGTCAACCAGGATTTATTAAGTGCCAGAAAATCATTCAGAAATATACGGGGACTGAAATTTAAGACTTAGCATGACAGAGCTCTCACAACATGGTTATGGGGAACAATCAGCAAATCCACTGATCACCTAAGCATTCTGCTTAAGCCGTACTCCATTTTAGCAGACCCCTATGCAACCCAGGAAATAGAGTCCTGGGCATGGAGTCAGGAAGACCCAGTTTGAATCTGGTCTCAGAAATTTGCTAACTGTGTGACCTTGGCATATCAGTTAACCCTCTTTGCCTTAGTTTCTCATCTGTAAAATGAGCTGGAGAAGAAAATGGCAAACCACTCCAGTATTGTTGCCAAGAAAACCCCAAAATGAGGTCAGGGAGAATCAAACACAACTGAAATGACTTAACAATAAACAGCTTATAACATTCTAATACAAAGCTATAAGAATATCTAATGAAATAAAAAGTAAGGTAACTATTATTATTGCTTTTGAATCCTATTCCTCTTGCTTAAAAAATACAAAATTTGCAGAGAAAAATATTTGATTTTTCTAAGAAACAAAGTAAAAGGATAATTTTTGAAGGAATGCTGGTTTATAATCAATTCAAAATTGTTTCTGCTTCTCTTCACCAGTACTATTTATATACTCTTTGGACACATCTTTTCTAAATTATTCATTTCATTTTTAATATTTTTAACTACATTTTTTTTACTACAATTCTCTCAATTTTTGTGTCAACCTACCATGCAACTCAACCTCTGATTTTCTTTTCTGGCTTTCTAATAAACTAGAACAAAAAAAATAGGCAATTTGTAAAATGGCTTAGAATAAAAGGTCAGTCTTGCAGCATGACCAAATCTGACTCTTCTGCCTTAAATGTAGTAATGTTAAATTAGGTAATGAAATATAAGCTGAATAGCTAAAAAAAGAGGGTTGCCTTTTGTCTTTTTAGGCAGGTATACACAAAATATCTGAAGTCACAGATCTCTGGATAGAGACATATTTTTCAACAAGGTATTTTTCCATACTGTATATTTTTAGTACATATATATCCTAAAGAACAATAACACTTTATGTTTTCCTTATAAACTCTTACAGAAAAATATTTGTCAGCAACTTCTTTAAACCTATTTTAATTATTCACTTAAGCTGATGTATACCTTCATTCACATAATCCTTGGACCAGTTGTCAGTTTAAATCGACTAATACTAGTGACAATATTATCCAACACCAAAACAAAAGATGTAATGATAACAATAAAAATTAGAGAATAGTTCCTTAAACATGGTTGATTTAAAAGCTACCTAATCCAAAACCTCCTGAAGGGACACTACTCTATAGCATGTCTTGTGCCAGTCTAAAAATCAACATATCTTTCATCTAAGTGTTAATATTTTCAGAGGACTTGATTCAGAATTACAAAAAAATGATTTCTAAGATTTGGCCCAGTAAATAGTTATCACCTTGTAACTCTTCACCCTGTTTGTTTTTTTTCTGGAATGCTAGAATTAATGTTTAAATCCACTCTAACCTCCCACTCAGAACCAGATGATCTCTAAGGCCTCATCCAATGCTGTCATTTCATCAATGAGGAAACAGCCTTTCTCCAAGTCAGCAAAGCAAAAAAAGGATTCTATCTGAATATCAATAGCACACTCTGCTGGTCTTGAGTCTCTATTATACCAACCAAAAGTTAAAAGCCTACACTTTCAAGTATTTTCCCCAAGTGAAAAATACTCCCAAAACAAAAATTTGCTATAAAAGCAAACCCAGAAATTTAATTTTTATTTTAAGAATATGCTTTGCCTAATAAAAAATGCTCAAAATAACAATAATAAATTGTACAGTTAAATGGCAAGTAATTTTAAAAAACCACCAAGAATCTATGCTGTTAAGAGAAACTATCAGAATCTGCGAAAGAAAAAAAAAACTTCATGGTTTAAAGGATGAACTTTATGTGCGAAAAATTATGAAAGTCTGTAAAAGGATTAAAAAAGTTTAGCCTAGAGCCCCAAAGCATGAAGGGAGAAGGGACTGAGAAATCACCAATCTAAATATACATAAAATACATGGAGAAACAGCAGAGCTTAGGATATCTAAAAATGAGGAAAACGTCTCTGCCATAGCTTTTTTTAGAATAAACAGCTGTCAGTTATACATAAGGTATTATAATTAATGTATGACTTTGATTTTGTTTAAAAATAAATTTTTTCTTTATGCTTCAAATTACAAAACGTAATAATAATAATAATTTTTTCTTCTTAATACCACTCAACTTGAATGAAGTAAAAGAGAATTATTTTTTAAATCTTCTAGATGGTACTGAGAATGTCAAGGTCATTTTTCAGCCTAAGAGGAATGTTCCAATGTTAAGTACACCTAATAAACTCCTCTACTTTGAGCTGTGTTTGAAGGTGAATAATTTCAAGGGCTGAGCAAAATATGCCACATTAAATTTTACAAAGACATAAAACATTTTTGTATTTCTTCTACCTTTGACAAAATATTTTCTTATAAATGGTAATGACAGAAAACCACTCTGTAAATAGTTGGTTTAAGTCTACCAGCACTCTACTTGTGGAACTGTGAATTAGTATAACCATTATAGAAACTAATTTGGATCTATGCCACAAAAGTTACTAAAGCATGCAAACCTTTGGCCCAATGATACCTAGACCTATTTCCCAAAAAGGAAAAGAACCCAACATATTTACAGCAGGTTTTTGTGGTAGTGGAAAAGAATTGATAATTAGAGATGCACCAATTTTTTGGATTATAGTTCAACCTATTATAGTAATTGAATATAATAGAACATTTGTACTATAATACTTGATGAAAAGGAAACTTAAGAA
The DNA here is from genome assembly GCF_016433145.1 of Gracilinanus agilis. Lineage (NCBI taxonomy): Eukaryota > Metazoa > Chordata > Mammalia > Didelphimorphia > Didelphidae > Gracilinanus > Gracilinanus agilis. The sequence continues at coordinate 174,899,981 of NC_058133.1, forward strand.
AAACTTGTATGAACTAATATAGAATGAAGTGAGCAGAGCTAAGACAATAATTTGTGCAATAATAACATTGTAAGAACAAACAACTTTGAAAGTCTTATGAACTACTAATCATGATTCCAGGAACCTGAGGATGATCTGTGCTTTCCACCTCCTGACAATGAGATAATGAATTGAAGGGGCAGAATGAGAAAGACATTTTTGACTATGGCCAATGTTATATTTTTTTCCCTCTAACTATGCATATTTCTTGCAAAAGTTAATTTTTCTATTTAGTAGGGTAGGGAGAGTGGAATAGAAAATAAATGCTGGTTAATTAAAAAATAAAATGAAAAAATAATTCTAATGGAAATTAGAGTGAGCTTCTGGGAAGAAAATGTCTTTTTATGATACACAGGACATATATTGCCTCTAGGATCAAATATTAATTCCTCTGTTTTACTTTTAAAAATGTTTTCACAATTTTCCCAACCTTTTAAAAGTTTCTTCCTCATACTCATTATTATAAATCTACTAGTCTACTCACTGTCCAATATTCAGTATTTTCTATCTCCCACCTCCATGCCTTTTTACTGTGCCTGGGCTTAAACTATATCCCCCTCCCATCTGCACCTCTTGGAAACCCAGTTTTACCTCAAGACTCATCTGAAAACCATTCCCTAGTTGACAAAAGGTCCAAAGATATGGATCAGCAATTTTCAGAGGAAATCTAAGCTACCAATATCAACATTTAAAAATTTTCCAGATAACTAATAATTAGAGAAATATAAATTAAGGCAAGTCTGAGGTCTTATCTCAAGAGTTGACAAAAAAAGAAAATGCCAAATGTTTAAGGGGCTATGGGAGAATAGGCACAGTGACACACTGGTCCGATCATTCTGGAAAACAATCTGGAACAAAGCCCTAAGTTCCTAAACCACACATGTGTTCTGAACTAACAATACTACAACTAGGCCTACACCGCAACAAGATAAAAGAAGAAATGGCCCTATGTATATGAAATATCTATAACACTTCATTTTGCAGTGGCAAAACCAAGTGGAAACCAAGGGAGTGCCCACCAATTGGGAAATGGTTAAATAAATTACAGTACACAAAATTAATAAAATGCCATTGTGTTGAAAGATACAACTGAAGAGTTAGTTTCGGGAAATTTATATGAACTGGAGAGTGAACAGAACCAGGAAAACAATTTATACAACAAAAAGATTATAAAAATTACTAATTCCGAAAGACTTAACTCTAATCAATGCAAATGATAGACTATGCTTCTAGAGCAGAGATGTCAAATACCCAATGCTAATGGTCTGCAATTGTCCCTAACTACAGCTGCCAAAACCAGATTAAAATGCAATTGGAAAACATTCAATAAATAAATAAAAATACAGTAGAACACAGGTTATATTATTATGTGTTTTTCTAAGTCCACATATGGTCCCCATATGTCCACAGTTCAGTGGTCACTTTCTTTTTGAGTTTGAAACCACTGTTCTAGAGCAGTGTTGTCATATTTACTTGGAAAACTACAAATTAGCAATATCTATGTTATACTATATTTTTATTTATTTTGGTAAATATTTCCCAATTACATTTTAATCTAGTCTCACTGGAGTTTTGCTAACTGCATACATAGAATCTGACACCTCTGTTCTAGAGATGAAGACTGTTATACATCGAAGGGACAAACTACTATGCAAATGGACATGGCCAATATAGGAATTTATTTTGCTTGACTATGCTTATTTGTTATAAGATTTTTGTATGCCCAAAGTGTTATAAAACTGTGTGTACCCTTTGATCCGGCAATACTACCACCAGGTCTAAATCCCATAGAGATTAAAAAAATGGGAAAAGGACCTATTTGTACAAAAAATATCTATAGCAGCTCTTTTTGTGATAACAAAGAATTGGAAACTGAAGGTATGCCCATCAGTTGGGTAATGACTGAACAAGTCCTGGTATACGATTATAATGTGATTGTGCCATAAGAAGTGGCAAGCAGGATGATTTCAGGAAAACCTGGAAAATAGTATATGAACTGATACAAAGTGAAGTAAACATAATACACAGCAACAGCAATAATATATGATGAACAGCTGTGAATAACAGTTCTCAGAAGATCCAAGACAATCGCAAAGAGCTCATGATGAAAAATGCTCAGTAAGAAAAAACTGATGGAGCCTAAATGCAGATCAAAGCAGATCACTCTTCATTTTATTTTCTTCCTGGTTTTTGAATTTTTGTGTGTCTTCTATAATGTGGAAATGTTTTATATGATAGCAAATGTAAAGCCAATAGCAAACTGCTTACTGTCTCAGGGCAAGAGGGAGGGAATGTGGAACTCAAAAAAACAAATGCCAAAAATTGTTTTTACATGTAAGTGGGGAAAAAAGGAAACATTACTGAAGGTGGGGGGAGAAGTTTTATTTGGGTATTTTGAAGAGGGGAGTGGAGACAGAAGGTAGAAAGGAGAAATAAATTGGATACTTGAAAAAAAATCTAAGCTTAAAAAAAATAGAAAAGTAAACAGCTGAGAAAACACCTTCTCCATGATACCTTTCTTTGTCTCTTCAGCTGCTAGGGCACCCTTTCCCCAAATAAACCTTTTTTACAATTTTGTATATATACTCATGCCCTCTCCCTAACTCCTGCACTCAGCACAATAACTGGCACAAGTAATTTATTTAATAATTAATAAATGCTTGTTGACTAATTAATAGACTATCAGAGAACCAAATGTTTAAAAGAATTGTTTTAATAAAATAAATGTTTTACTAAAATAATGTTATTTCTATCCTAGTTTCTGATACTCATTTTTCTATACCAAAGGACCACCTTAATAGCAGATAGGAGGTTGGCACCCTAAAGATTTAGGCTTTGATATTTCCAATCTAATCACTTATGACATCTGCCACATTTACAATAACACTCTCCTCTTTTTAATTAAAGACATGGATAAAGAGGGAGAAATGTCTTCTATTTCTTTCTTACAAGCTTACCGAAGCACTTATTAAAAAGGGCAGATATTTATAATGCCCTCTCACATTCATTCCAACTATATTTTTGCAGTGATTATATTTCACTTGTAACTGTTATCTACTCTAGTTTGTCCTATGCCAGGGAAAACTTTCAAATTTAAAATATGGATTACCTTATCAATCTAAGTATTGGCTTTCAGCTGACTAAAAACAGCTAATTCCATTTTTTTTAAAGAAAGTATTTATGTGATAATAAATAATGAGGGTTTTTTTTTTAGTATTACGCAGCCAAGAAAGGAGAAAGAACACTACAAATTTTCAAGATACCACATTTCAGGGTTAAGATGGAGGCAGAGTAAGGAGCAGCTGCTCGATCTTTCCTAACCAAAGCATACAGGACTCCTCAAGGGGGCATAAAAACGAATCCAGACGAACGAAGGAACCCCACAATGGGGCGCAGCATTGAAAGTACGTGGAACTGGGGCATTTCCACACTGTGAAGGGGTGAAACAGCTCTCACTAAAACACAAGAGGAAGAAGTCCCTCCACCCCCACACACACCACGCACAGCGCCAAGGCCAACGCACAAGAGTGAAAGCGGGATTGGAGCAACCAGTGAGTCACTGGCAGCTCCAGGGATTGTACCTGAGAGCTGCAGGAAGTAGGACCCCAAGTGGCTAAAGAACGCGCACAGACTTTCCCCCAGCATCTGCACGGGTGGGGACATTGCCCTAGGCGCGGACAAAGATCTCGAGCTCACAGACTTTCCCTAGGGTCTGCACGGGTGAAGGCAGTACACTAAGCGCGGACAAAGATCCCGAACGCAGGCTTGGACCTCAAATGGGGACCCGTTGCAGACAAGAGCGTGGCTGTGGAAGCAGCCCATGAGACTGCTGAAGGAGCCTCGGGCAGAGGGGCAGACCGGGGACGACCAGGAGGCTTGACCCCGAGGACAAGGAGACCGGAGCCCTCGGGAGCTTAGAAAGTGCAAGCAGACCCTGAGTGTGAAGACAAAGCTGAAAAAGGGCGGGGCTAACAATGGCAAGCCAAGAACCCCAGAAGAAAAAGATTATCAAGAAAAACTCTGGAACACTCGACAACTTTTACACAGAGAAAATCCAGACAACAGAGGAGGACAAACAAGTATCCAAACCTTCCCAAAACAATGAAAACTGGTCACAAGCTATTGAAGAGTTCAAAAATGAGATGTTGAGGAAGATGGAAGAGATCTGGCAAGAAAATAACAGTTTAAAAGGCAGAATTTCAAAATTGGAAAGTGAGGCAAGCCAACTAAAGACCAGAAATGACCAGATTGAAAAGGAAAACCAGTCCCTAAAGGCTAGAATTGAGCAATTAGAAGCCAATGATCTCTCAAGACAACAAGAACAAATATAACAAAGTCAAAAGACTGATAAAATAGAAGGAAACATGAAATATCTCAATGAGAAAGTGACCGACCAAGAAAATCAGTCTAGAAGAGACAATTTGAGAATCATTGGTCTTCCAGAAAAAGCAGAAATTAATAGAAATTTTGACTCCATACTTAAAGAAATTATTCAGCAAAATTGCCCTGAAGTCCTACAAGAGGGCAATATAGACATTGAAAGGATCCATAGATCACCCTCTACACTGGACCCAGAAAAGTCAACACCCAGGAATATAATAGCCAAATTCAAGAGCTTTCAAGTAAAAGAAAAAATTATACAAGAAGCCAAAAAGAGACAATTCAAATATCAAGGAGCACCAATCAGGATCACACAGGATCTGGCAGCCTCTACGCTAAAAGACCGCAAGGCTTGGAATACGATATTCAGCAAGGCAAGAGAGCTGGGCCTTCAGCCACAGATCAACTACCCATCGAAACTGACTATATACTTCCAGGGGAAAGTATAGGCATTCAACAAAATTGAAGATTTCCAAGTTTTTGCACAAAAGAGACCAGGACTAAATGGAAAGTTTGATATCCAACCACAAAAATCAAGAGAAACATGAAAAGGTAAATAAGAAACAGAGGGAAAAGAATGAAAACTCATAATTTTTTAAATTTGACTCCTTAAGGGCTTAAATAAGATCTAATTATCTGTATTACTATGTGGAGAAATACTGTGTATAATTCTCTGTAGTGAACTCTATTCACTATTATAGCAACCAGAAGAATAATTCATAGGGAGAGGACAGGATACTAAATAGTCTAAGATGACATGGAGAGTGGGAAAGAGGGGGGGAAAATAGTAGGGGACACCAAGAGAAATCTGAGTAAATAAGAAAAATAGGATATTCTATTACACATAAAGAGGGCATTGGAAGGGGAGAGGATAAATACTATTATAAGAAGGAGAGGAAGAGAGCATTAAGAGGTAATAATCAAACCTTACTCTCAAGTGTAATTAACCCAGAGAGGGAAGAGTAGCTTTATTATCCATTGGGATAAAAAACTCTATCTAACTCTACTGAGAAAGTCAGAAGGGATAAACCAAAGGGAACAGGGGAGTGGGGAGGTCAAAAAAGGGAGGGGAGAAGAAGGGGGAGGGAATTCAACAGGCCTTTAAAAACAAAAAGAGGAGAATAGAGGCAGCTGGGTAGCTCAGTGGAGTGAGAGTCAGGCCTAGAGACAGGAGGTCCTAGGTTCAAACCCGGCCTCAGCCACTTCCCAGCTGTGTGACCCTGGGCAAGTCACTTGGCCCCCATTGCCCACCCTTACCAATCTTCCACCTATGAGACAATACAGCGAAGTACAAGGGTTAAAAAAAAAAAAAAAAAAAAAAAGAGGGGAATAACAAGGGAGGGGGCAGAAAGGGAAGTCAATCAAGGGAGGGGATAAGGGATACCTGCTCAAAGCAAACCACTGGTTTAAAAGAAAATAGTGTAAGAAGAAGGGGTGGTTCTAGGGGAGGATACAAAAATGTCAGTGAATGCACAACTGATAATTATAACTCTGAATGTGAATGGGATGAACTCGCTCATAAAACGGAAGCAAAGAGCAGAGTGGATCAAAACCAAAATCCTACCATATGTTGTCTACAAGAAACACATATGAGGCGGTTAGACATACACAAGTTTAAGGTTAAGGGCTTGAGCAAAACCTTTTGGGCATCAAATGAGAAAAAGAAGGCAGGAGTGGCTATTATGATTTCTGACAAAGCCAAAGTAAAAATAGATATGATTAAAAAAGACAGAGAAGGACATTACATCCTGATTAAAGGCAGTATAAACAATGAGGAAATAATATGCATCAAGTGGTATAGCATCCAAATTCATAAAGGAGAAACTGGCAGAGCTCAAGAAGGAAATAGATAGTAAAACCATACTAGTGGGAGATCTAAATATTCCTCTTTCAGATCTAGATAAATCAAACCAAAAAATAAATAAGAAAGAGGTAAGAGAGGTGAATGAAGTCCTAGAAAAATTAGATTTAATTGATATGTGGAGAAAAATAAATAGGGACAAAAAGGAATACACCTTCTTTTCAGCTGCACATGGTACATTCACAAAGATTGACCATGTAATAGGGCATAGAATCATGGCGAACAAATGCAAAAGAGCAGATATAATAAATGTAACCTTCTCAGATCATAATGCAATAAAAATAATAATTAGTAAGGGCACCTGGACAGGAAAAACAAAAACCAACTGGAAATTAGACAATATGATTCTCCAAAACCAATTTGTCAAAGAAGAAATCATAGAAACAATCAATAATTTCATTGAAGAGAATGACAATGATGAAACATCCTACCAAACTCTGTGGGATGCGGCCAAGGCAGTACTCAGGGGGAAATTTATATCCTTGAGTGCATATATTAACAAATTAAGGAGGGCAGAGATTAATGAATTGGATATGCAACTCAAAAAATTAGAAAGCAAGCAAATTAAAAACCTCCAGATGAAAACTAAAATAGAAATACTAAAAATTAAGGGAGAAATTAATAAAATCGAAAGTAAAAGAACTATTAAATTAATAAATAAGACTAGAAGCTGGTATTTTGAAAAAACAGATAAAGTAGACAAAGTACTGGTCAATCTAATCAGAAAAAGGAAATAAGAAAACCAAATTGACAGTATTAAAGATGAAAAGGGAGACCTCACCTCTAATGAAGGGGAAATTAAGGCAATCATTAAAAACTATTTCACCCAATTATATGGCAACAAATGTAACAATTTAGGAGATATGGATGAATATTTACAAAAATATAAATTGCCTAGATTAACAGCAGAAGAAATAGAATACCTAAATAATCCCATATCAGAAATAGAAATTGAACAAGCCATCAAAGAACTCCCTAAGAAAACACATCACAGCAGCAAGAGGTAGAAAGAGAAACACCATTTAAAATCACCCAGGACAATATAAAATTCTTGGGAATCTATCTACCAAAACAAACACAGGAATTATACGAAAACAACTACAAAACACTTTCCAAACAAATAAAATTGGATCTAAACAATTGGAAAACCATTAATTGTTCATGGGTAGGACAAGCTAACATAATAAAAATGACCATTCTACCCAAATTAATTTATCTATTTAGCGCCATACCTATCAAACTACCAAAAAACTTCTTTACTGAATTAGGAAAAACTATAACAAACTTCATATGGAATAACAAAAGATCAAGAATATCAAGGGAAATAATGGGAAAAAATGCGAAGGAAGGGGGCCTAGCAGTACCAGATATTAAACTATACTATAAAGCAGCAGTCATTAAAACAATATGGTACTGGCTAAGAGATAGAAGGGAGGATCAGTGAAATAGTCTTGGGGTTAATGACATCAGCAAGACAGCATATGATAAACCCAAAGAGCCCAACTTTTGGGACATGAATCCACTATTTGACAAAAACTGCTGGGAAATTTGGAAAACAATATGGGAGAGATTAGGTTTAAATCAACATCTCACACCCTACACCAAGATAAATTCAGATGGGTGAATGACTTGAATATAAAGAGGGAAACTATAAATAAGTTAAGTGAACACAAAATAGTATACCTGTCAGATCTCTGGGAAAGGAAAGATTTTAAAACCAAGTAAGAGTTAGAGAAAATTACAAAATGTAAATTAAATGGTTTTGATTATATTAAGCTAAAAAGCTTTTGTACAAACAAAAACAATGTAGTCAAAATCAGAAGGGAAACAACAAATTGGGAAAAAATCTTTATAACAAAAAACTCTGACAGGGGTCTAATTACTCAAATATACAAGGAGTTAAATCAATTCTATAAAAAATCAAGCCATTCCCCAATTGATAAATGGGCAAGAGACATGAATAGGCAATTTTCAGGTAAAGAAATCAAAAGTATCAATAAGCACATGAGAAAGTGTTCCAAATCTCTAATAATTAGAGAAATGCAAATCAAAACAACTCTGAGGTACCACCTCACACCTAGCAGATTGGCTAAAATGAAAGAAGGGGAGAGTAATGAATGCTGGAGGGGATGTGGCAAAATTGGGACATTAATGCATTGCTGGCGGAGTTGTGAACTGATCCAACCATTCTGGATGGCAATTTGGAACTATGCTCAATGGGCTATAAAAGAATGCCTACCCTTTGATCCAGCCATACCATTGTTGGGTTTGTACCCCAAAGAGATCATAGATAAACAGACTTGTACGAAAATATTCATAGCTGCGCTTTTTGTGGTGGCAAAGAATTGGAAAAGGATGGTATGTCCTTCAATTGGGGAATGGCTGAACAAATTGTGGTATATACTGGTGATGGAATACTATTGTGCTCAAAGGAATAATAAACTGGAGGAATTCCGTGCGAACTGGAAAGACCTCCAGGAACTGATGCAGAGCGAAAGGAGCAGAGCCAGAAGAACACTGTACACAGAGACTGATATACTATGGTAAAATTCGAATACAATGGAATTCTGAACCAGCAGAAAGCAATGACTCAGGACAGCTCTGAGGGATTTATGGTAAAGAATGCTACCCACATTCAGAGGAAGAACTACAGGAGAGGAAACATATAAGAAAAACAAATGCTTGAACGCATGGGCTGAGGAGGACATGATTGAGGATGTGGACTCGAAACTATCACACCAATGCAAATATCAACAATTTGGAAATAGGTCTTGAACAAGGACACATGTTAAAACCAGTGGAAATGTGCGTCGGCTATGGGTGGGGAGACAGCGAGGAGTGAAGGGGAAAGTAGGAGCTTGAATCATGTAACCATGTTAAAAATGAATATTAATAAATGATTTAAAAAAAAAAGATACCACATTTCAACTCTATGTTCCTTTTGTCACCATTTTATAATTCAATGAATTTATTACATAGCTGTTTAATTAACATAGCATATGTTATTTAAGTCTCTGAAAAAAGTTTAGTATCACATTATTGAGAGTTTATCATCTGACTTTGGGTTTAGCTGAGAGATTTAATTTGTTCAATAAATCTACAGCCTTTAGAAAAATAGCCATGCACTCACAGCTTTAACATTATACTGAGCAATAAATCATTCAATTTGTGAAAAATAATTATTTTTTCTTGTAAAATTGTAAAATCATGGAAGAAACACAGTAATACTTTCTTTTCTAACCATATTACAAGAACAACTCATTCATTTTAATAATTTCAGTATCTCATGTGCTTACAATTTATTACATAATTAACACTATATTTTTCTGGGTAAACTAAGTTGAAACACAATTTCTAAAGAGCAGAACATTTTATTCTATATGTACTTCAAAAGTTTTCCACAACTCAAAAGGAAACTACAAAAAAACTTCAAAGACCCAAACAAGAAGATAAATGAAGGAGAGTCCTATAACAAGCCAAAGAAAAAGAGTTACTCCTGAACACACTAAAGTTAAGGCACTGAGGGAGCTTTTAGAAGACAATTTAAATAAGACATTTGCCTATAAACAGAATTTGGAAATTCCACAGACTCTCCCCAATAACTGATCATCAACAAGCAAATTATAATACATACCTTTTGTGGAGAAAAGGAAATCTTTTTTCCTAGTGGAGAGTTTGACTTCACAATTCTTTCAGGTGTAACTTTCTTATCTAAATCATATACTTCCTTTGCAAAGCAAGGGCGCTTTCTAACCTGCAAAAACATACCAATCCAGAAGCCAAAATAAACTGAAATTAGTTTTCAGAATTCAATAAAGTCCTATCAATGTTTTCTATTCCAGGAAAAATGATAATAACACCTCTTGGTCAGAAGATAGACCATACTACCTGCCTCCCAAGACTGACTTGTAAAAAACCTGAGTGTGACCTATAATCTATGCAATTCTTCACTGAATACAAATATATTTTTTCTCCTTTTGAAGAGACTTTACTCTATAGAAAGGCCCTAACTGCAGGATGGCACACATTAAAATTTACATGGCATTCATGTCAGGCAAAAATGTATATGTTGATGAAGTTCTAGAAATCTTGAGGTCTCGGAAAGTTGCTGGGTAGGAATTGAGGCAAATTCTCTGGGTCCTCTCCTTAAAAGGTGGAAAATCTAGGAGCTTTTTAATGCCTACTCTCAATTTTCTCTATTCAGAGAGAGGGATGATTCCAGGGGCAGGGAGTGCTAAAGATATGGGAGTTTCAGAATTGGCTTTATTGTATGGATTGATGAGTCTTTTAAATCAATAAATGAATTTTTTCATATTAAAAAAATGTATATGTCACTACCAACCAAAATACCTTACAACATGATGATAACACTTTGTTACTAAGATACACTAGTGGTTCATCTTGGACTAAATAAAAGAAGTCAGTTATTGATTATGGAAAAGAAATAATCCCATAAGGTAAACCCCAAGGATAGAGGCATAGCAAGGTCCTAGTGTACATAATAGAAATTAAACAATTTTGGAAAGTAAAGTTTAAAGAACCACTCTATCTTTTTTCAGAATTAGTAGAAATAAACTTTTAAGGAATTGATTTGGATTTTTAAATTTAAGTAACTATAGCTTCTTATTGGAGGGAATTGAAGTTAAAATTGGAAGAACTGCCCCAGATTTCTGAAAATTATGGCTAACTGCTCCCTGTCACCTTAATCTCACTCCTGAACCCTGTTTATATCATTCATGTTTCTCAATAGCAGTCATGCCTCTTCCTGTGTTATACATTACAAAAGAACTGAAATAAGGGAGAAAAAGAGAAAACTTTCTAGTATTTGAGTAAGTACCAAAGGAGAAAGTAGAGTCAATGTAGACAAGGAGTTAATATTTTCTGATGAGTTTAACCACAAATCATCCTTCTGTACCTGCCCACATTTTCTCACAAAGTAAATACAGAATGGGTCTTCATTTTCATTATTTTATGCCTTTTACAAATTGCATACATTAGAAACAAAATGAAAAATAAATGATAATGATGAGCTTTATTCAAGTGTTTATGTTTCACGAAAGATTACTTCTAAAAGGTAAAATTTGCATTCAATAAAACTATATAAGTCCTCAATTGATAAATGGGCAAGGGACATGAATAGACAATTTTCAGATAAAGAAATCAAAACTATCAATAAACACATGAAAAAATGTTCTAAATCTCTTGTAATTAGAGAAATGCAAATCAAACAACTCTGAGGTACCACCTCACACCTAGCAGATTAGCTAACATGACAGCAAGGGAGAGTAATGAATGTTGGAGGGGATGTGGCAAAATTGGGACATTAATGCATTGCTGGTAGAGTTATGAACTGATCCAACCATTCTGGATGGCAATTTGGAACCATGCTCAAAGGGCTATAAAAGACTATCTACCCTTTGATCCAGCCATACCACTGCTGGGCTTATACCCCAAAGAGATCATAGGGGAAAAATCTTGTACAAAAATATTTATAGTTGTGCTCTTTGTGGTGGCAAAAAAATTGGAAAATGAGAGAATGTCCTCCAATTGGGGAATGGCTGAACAAATTGTGGTATCTGTTGGTGATAGAATACTATTGTGCTCAAAAGAATAATGAACTGGAGGAATTCCATGTGAACTGGAATGGCCTCCAGAAATTGATGCAGCGAAAGGAGCAGATCCAGGAGAACATTGTACACAGAGACTGATACACTGTGGTACAATTGAAATAATGGACTTCTCCACTAGCAGCAATGCAATGATCCAGAACCATGCTGACGAACTTATGAAAAAGAACTCTATCCACATTCAGAGGAAGAACTGTGGGAGTAGAAACACAGAAGAAAAACAATTGCTTGAACACATGGATTGATGGGCATATTATTGGGGATGTAGATTCTAAACAACCACCCTAGTGCAAATATCAATAATATGGAAATAGATCCTGATCAATGATATATGTAAAACCTAGTGGAATTGCATGTTGGCTATGGGGGGGGAGGGGTGAATCATGTAACTATGGGGAAATAGTCTAAATATAAATTAATTAATTGATTCGCTTTTTTAAAATAAGTTTAGATGCCAATAAATTGAAAGCTGACAATTCAGGGATGGATGGAATCAGTTTACCTTTGCATTATCTTTTTTTCCTAAGTTTGTTAAGCAAATGTATAGCATTAACAAAACTCGAGGGAGAAATTTTTAAGCTATTTTCAAAAACAAACTATTCCCTTTTTGCAACAGCAATTATTTAGAAACAAAGTAGATACCCATTGATTGGGAAAATACCTAGACAAACTGTGGTAAACCAACTTAATGAAATGTTACTGTGGCAGGTGCTATAAGAAACAATGAATTCAATGAATACAGACACAGGCAAAGATATACATGAACTATACACAATGACTTCAACAATGGAAACAGGAAGAATAACCCAAAAAAGTTAATGTTGCAAAAGATATATAAAAAATGGAGGCAGTTGGGTGGCTCAGTTGATTGACAGCCAGGTCTAGAGATGTGGGTTCCTGGGTTCAAATTTGACCTCAGATAGTCTTAGCTGTGTGGCTTTTGGCAAGTCACTTAACCCTCATTTGCCTCACCCTTACCACAATTCTGTCTTGAAAACAATACACAGTACTGAGCCTAAGATGAAAGGTAAACATTTTAAAAAATATAAGATATATAAAAAATAGAGGCAGCCAGGAGGCATAGTAGAATGCTAGGCCTGGTGTTAGGAGGACCTGGGTTCAAACCTGGCCTCAATTATTTCCTAAGCAATATCTCTTCTGCTCTTCCATTAACCTCTATTGCCTAGCCCATATTGCTCCTCCATCTTAGAAGTGATACCAAGATAGAAGGTAAGGATTAGAAAAAGTATAACTTGAAAGAAGATATCCAAGAAGACAGTCCCAACCTACCCCTTCTTGGTTGAATGAAGGTCCAAGTTGTTGCACATTGCATGGGTTTTTAGAATTTTTCCATGTATCCATCACTTACTTGGTTTCACTCTATAATTGATTTTGTCATGTAACTGCTTAAGTCATGGCTCATTTCTTCTGAGCTTAGTTCAGAAATTCAATTGAATTGATCTATAATTGAGTTAAGTTCAAACATCCAGTTCTCCTAATCACTATTCTATTCCTACTTCAAGGAATCCTGCTATACTCAGGAGATGCAGGTAAACACCAGGGAGTCTGGTCCAAAATCTTTATACTACCATCCTTCAAGGATAAGGATGTCTGGTTTGCTGACCAAAGAAATCTGATCCATTAATGATCTTTGACCTTAGAAGTGGAGCCAAACAATGAATTCTTCTTAATTACAAGAGGGAAAGGGGACTTTCTTGTTTTCTTTTGTTGTTTTAAACACTCACCTTCTCTATTAGAATCAATACTAAGTATCGGTTCCAAGGCAGAAGAGCAATAAGGGCTAGGCAAGTGGAGTTGAGTGACTTTCCTAGGGTCACACAGCTAGGAAGTGACTGAGGCCACATTTAAATCCAGGTCCTCCTTATTCCGAGCCTAACTTTTTATCCCCTGAGCCATCTAACTGCCCTAACAGAGGAGTTGCTATCAGTTCTCATTTCCATCTTCCAAACTAATCATATTGTCCTCTATGTCCCTAACCAGACATTTGTCCTAAACCTCATGATGTCACCTATCCTGTTCTGTCCTTCGTTCTAACCTTATAAAAAATGAATTAGGCCCTTATCTTGGGGCCTTTGATTTAAAACTGAGGCCGAGCCATTGATCAATTTTTATTGGCAGAACTGAGCCCAGTTAATTAAATTTATTTTGCTCAAAGAGAATGTGCTTAGGTCTACCTTTGTTAAATTTCACTTGTGTCCCACTTCCTAAACCCTCTAAGAATTATTACTAAATAACATATAGCCCTACTCTACATACAAGTATACTTCTTTGGAAAATTCAAACCTTCCTCTGATTTAGAATGGCCTTACTCACAAATGGTCCAAATTACTGAGGTTTTTACCTTAGGGAATACCAAATAATGGAAATAAAACTAATAAAATCTGCACAAAAGCTAACATTTATTTTTGCATCTGTTTCTTCTTTAAAAGCTAAACATTTCTATCATACACTAATATTTAACTCAGCAATAATGGTAATCACAATATATTCCAACATTCTCAATAATAGCCAAGGAACAAATTCCATGTTGGGCAAAAAAGTTGACAACAGATGAATTTCAGGACATATGTCACCAATGCGTGTATTTAAAACTAATGCGTAAGGCCCATTTTTCTGTTGGAAATCTTTTCCTCGATGGAACACTGGACTGTCACTATTAGTGAGTAGGCTCCACAGACAAAATGCATAAATTCCTCAGGTACAACTATACATGGTGCAATTTATCTTAATGGCATGTTATTATGAATAATCTGATGCAACAATGGACTCCTTTGTCCCAATAAAAATGAAGCTAAAAGAAAAAGTCTAATTTATGGCTGTGATATGACCCAACTAATCTCTCTGACTTCCACTGAAATGTTGATTGATTCTTGACAACCACGTTCAGCTATATCTGGATTATTTCACTGCCAATAAACTTTGCTCACCTGCTGCTTGGTTTCTAAGGGACGAATTCTTTTCTTGTCTATTTGAAAATCATCTTTTTCATCACTAAGCAAAGAAGCCTGTTTCTTGGCAGATAATTTCGCAGCTAGAGTGATTTTTGGAGTGGAGTCTTCTGTAATGGGACATAGAAATAATTAATTGCCAAAAGCCTTCCTCAAATGAAATTCAACTATATTACTGCGCATTACACCTTGGTTTCAATCCTATTCTTGAAAAAGATTCCTGTTCTTGGAAGACAATTGCATAGCCATTGTGTTTCTGGCTATTGTCTTCAATGGGACTTATAAAACAAATAATTGCCCAAAGTCATACACAAATAAAGTCTGCAGAAATTTTCAAAATAAAATTGGAATCATGATACAACATAAAATAAAATCGTTTTAAGATATTTTTAGATGGGAAGATAAAGTGTTTATAATAATCTGTTCAATAAAAAATTTTAAATAGATTTTTAAGACATTCTTCAATAGAAATGTTGAATTAAGTTTTATTTATAATCATTTCAGCTAACAGTTCTAACAAAGTACTGATATTTTTTAATATTTAAGACATTTTATAAATTAGTTGAGTAACTTCAAACTACTACTACAATGGCAGAATGGCTTGTCAAATTACTGGGAGAAGAGGTGAGTAGAAAAAGAAACATGGTAGTTAAAATATATGTTGATATTTCAATGAGCCTATGAGTTCTTATTTGCAATTATAGCAAAGAACAGTACTCCCAGGAAAGATTCCAAAACAGACCCAGTAACTCATGACCCTGATACGGGAAAGTGACTAGATCTTTGTGACCAGAGAACAAGGCAAAGATATCCCTATCTACTGTAACTCAACTTTATTTGCCACCTGAGTTCAGCCAGAGAAGCCCACAGAATTCACAGAATCTTGAGATGTAAGGGACTCCAAATCAAAGCCCACCCAATACTTAACTAAAAATCCATTCTCACATCTCTGCCAGGTAAGGCAAGGGTGTAACATAACAGAGTCCAATATATAGCCCCTGCTTGAATATTTTGAACCATTCTGCTGAAGTTTTCCATTCTATTTTTAAACTGCCCTAATTGTTAGAAAGTCCTAATATCAAGTCAAAACCTAGAAGCTCAAGGACAAGATGCAAGTAGAACCCTAGACTTAGGAAGGGGCTGACCTGTCTGTGTGAATGTGTATTGCACCCCATGAAGAAAGTGGAAATGGAGGCTGGTGCATGAAGGGCTAAACTAGCAAAAAGATTTTGCTTCTATAATCTGCTTCAAAGAACTAGCCAGAAGAGAGAGACAGGCAAAGTGGAGTGGATGCAACTTCTAAAGGAACCAGAGGAAGCACCAAGATAGAGTAAGGCAATCATGAAGATATAAAGCCTGAGAGAAGTAGCTCAAGGACCCAGATAGAAAAGAGTTATTTCTTACTAGGAATGTAAGGGACAAAGATATGCTTTTTAAAATCTTTAAAAGCTGGTAAACGGTAAAGTGACCTAAAAAGACAGTAGAAAAGAAGCCCTTGCTTGAGAAATGGAAAAGCAGATTCGAGAGAAAAGAAGGGGCACCTTTGACCAATCAATTACAGCAACAAATCAAGAAGTGATTTACTACCATAGCCCAAGCTGAACAAGGGTTTTAGACAAGGGAGCAGCTAGATGGCTCAGTGGATAAAGAGCCAGACCTGAAGTTGGCAGGTCTTGGGTTCAAATCTGGCCTCAGACACTTCCTAGCTGTGTGACCCTGGGAAAGTCACTTAAAGGCTACTGCCTAACTCTTACAACTCTTCTGCCTTGGAGCCAATACACATTATTGATTCTAAGATGGAAGGTAAAGGTTTTTAAAAAAAGTTCTAGGCATCCTATATATCTGGTGGATGCCCAGAATTAAACTATAAAAACTTTTGTACACTGAACTGTTAAGTTTTTTTGCCTGTCAATCCCTATACCTGTTCCTACCTTGGATGTTCCTCTGTAATAAATTCTACATAGTAAATTCTCTTTAAATATTTTTGCTTTGGGGCAAGTCAGGTAGTACAGTGGATAGAGCACCAGGCCTGGAGTCAGGAGGACCTGGGTTCAAATCTGACCTCAGACACTTTTAGCTGTGTGACCCTGGCAGGTCACTTAACCTTGATTGCCTAGCCCTTACCACTCTTCTGTCATAGAACTAATGTTAGAACAAAAGGGTATAGATTTAAATAAGTAAATAATTTTGCTGCTATCAGAGAGCAGGAAAAGACATGGAGGCAAAGGGCAGACTGTGGCCTTGTCTCTCAAAAGCTATCTAGGATTTGGAGACCTCAGTAAGCAAGAAAAAGCAGCAACGAAATGAAAGCTGAACCAGGCATTGGGCAGCCAAGACCTGGCCTTGCTGGAAGAAATAAATAAGAGAGGGCTAATACAACTGGTCTGTTGTACACTGTGGCACCACAATCACCCACATACAATATGAAAATTGTCACTGAATGTTTCTCAGGAAACTCTTTTAAATTTCTACTTAAAATCTTAAGAGCAAGAAAGCTGAAAGTCATCTAGAAGGCAGCATGGTACCATAGAAAAAGTCCTGACTCTAAAGTGAGAGTTGTTCCTCAGTCACTTTGGTTGTGTCTGACTCTTTATAATCCTATTTGAGGTTTTCTTGGCAAAGATCCTGGAGTGGCTTGTCATTTCCTTCTCCAGCTCATTTTGCAGATGAGGAACTGAGGCAAACAGGGTTAAATGACTTGCTCAGGGTCACATAAAAGTGCCTGAAACCAGACTTGAATGCAGGAAGATAAATCATCTTGATTCCAGGCCCAGCACTCTATACACTGCATCACCTGGTTCACTTACAATCAGAAATTTGTTGACGTTCAGTTGTGTCCAACACTTCATGATCCCATGGACCATGGCTATCAATAGCATTTTCTAGGCAAGGATTCTAGAATGGTATACCATTTCCTTCTCCAGTGGATCCTTTTGTCAGAGAACCTGTACTCAAATCCTGCCTTTTACACTTACTATCTTTGTGGCCTTGGGCAAGTCCTCATCTCTCCATGCCTCAGTTTCTTATTTATAAAATCAGAGGGCTGTACCAAATGGCTTCTGTGATCCCTTGCCATTATATCTATGATTCCACTGTCTAAGCTGCTGATACATAACCTACCCCACTTCAAAACCAACAAATGTTTATTCTAGGCTCTATTTTAAAACCATAATTGACAGGAAACCCAGCATACCTCATAAGGCAGCACATTCCATCTTTCAACAACTCTAATTGTAAGGAAATTCCCTCTAACATTAAGTCCAAATCTGCCTTTATTTACCTTCAAACCTTTCATCCTACTTTTGTCCTTTGGAGCCACACAAAACAAGTCCTAATTTCTTTTCCACATAATAACCTTTCAAATACCATAATGCAGCTATCATATTCCCTGTTGAAACTTCTCTGTAGGCTAAGCAATTCAAGTTATTTCAACTAGTCCTCATGTGACACACTTCAGAGGCTCCAGGCCCTCTTGGTCACTCTCCTCTGAAGCTTTCTAGGTTGCCAGCTTTTAAAATGTAGCACCAGAATGAGATCTCTCTCTTTTTTTTTTTTAATCTCTCAGTAGCACAACACTATTAACTATATACTTCCTTCCTTGAAGTGCCTTCCTTCCTCAAACTCTATGATACCTCATTATAATAGTTCTCCCACATCTCTGACAGCTCCTTCTGCCTCATTCAGATGCAATTTGCCCAGGGTCACACAGCTGGGAAGTATCAGTATCAGAGGCCAGATTTGAACCTAGGACCTCCTGTCTCTAGGCCTGGCTCTCAATCCGCTGAGCCACCCAGCTCTCCCCTCTACTACCCCTTTTATGAAGTCATGTCTCAAACCTTTAAGTCTCCCTCCCAAGTTTCAGTCCAAGTTTTTCAGCTACCACCTGAATATTCCCATTCTCACTATCATCTCCAACTACTTAAAACCAAAATCATCATCTTACCCCTAAACTGGCTTTTCTTCCAGATTTCCCTATTTGTCTCACTCTCATTCCCCCAGGCCTCACCTTTGGCTCATTCCACTCCTTTCATATTTAGTCAGTCACCAAGTCCAGGAAGATGCTTCCTTTGAAACAATCCTTTTATCTACTTCTAGCTTTGTTATCATCCCAGAACAGAGGTTCTTAATTAGGGTACTTGAACTTCTTTGTTTTTTAAAGAATTTTGATAACTTTGTTTCAATATAATTGGTTTCTTTACATGATTCAGCAAAGGAATCCAAAGTTTTCACCTGACTGCCAAAAGGGGCAATGACAAAAATAGGTTAAAAGCCCCTACCCTAGAAACTGGTAATGCACTGAACAGAAAAATCACTGGTTTAGGAAACAAAAGGCCTGGGTTCTATAGCTGTGTGACCATGGCAAAGTCATATGCTTGAATCATAGCCTGAAGGTGTCTCTGAAATGTTAGATAACAATGGTACATTTACCTAATCAGAAATCTCACATACAACATCCAAGTCAAGTGGTCATCCAATTTTTCATCAAGGACCTCCAAAGATTAAGAGCCCACTAACTTCAGAGGAAATCTATTCCACTTTAAGACAGCTCTAATTGTTAGGAAGTACACAAATTAAATTGAACTTTGCCTCTGCAGCTTTTACCTGTTACTCTAAATTCTCTAAAGCCAAACAAAATAAATACAATCCTACTTTCACATGTCTTCCAGGTATGAAAAGGTTATCATGTTGTTCACCTCAAATCTCCTTTCTTCTAGATCAATCATCCCTAAATCCTTCAATAAATTCTTACATGGCATTGTCTCTAGCTTTCTCACTTCCCTGGTTTTCCTCCTCCTTCCAATATTCTTCTTAAAATATAGCATCCAAAATTGAACATAATCTTCCATGTGTGGTCAAATCAAGACAAAGAACAGCAGGACCAGAGAATAAATCAGATTCTGGACTTCTACTACAGCTCACATTAGCTCTTTTGGCTTCTGTCTCATACAGCTGAATCATACTGAGTCTTCGGTCCATTAACACATGCAATATTTTTCATACAGACATATCTAGCCATACTGTGACATTCTGTCATACCAACTGAGTCTCAGTTTCCTTATTTGTAAAAAGAAAGTATCTTCATCTATTGTTGGAAGCCCCTTAAGGGCTTCTTTTATAATTATGCTACTTTTATAATGAGGACCTGGAAAAAATTTGTCTTTGAACAGGGGTACTGGACTAGATTGTCAGTAATGATTAGTAACATGATCAGCAATGCTTTCAGATAAATTTAGTAGTAGGATCCAGGATGGATTAGAGAGGCAGAGAATGGAAACCAAGACTAGGACAGAGAGACAGGAGACAATTGTGAAATTCTCAGTGAGATGTGAATAATAATAAAGAATTAATTAATAAGAAGAATTAATAATAGTGGGAACAGCAAATAAGAGAAAATGGTAATAATATTATGGAGTTAAAATTGACAGTACTTAGGAGACTGAGAGGATATGCAAAGGAAGACACAAAGAAGATACTAAGATTTTAAGTAATAAGAATGAAGGTACCATTAAAGAAAAAGAAGTCAAGATGAGACAGGTATGGGAGCCAAGAGAGTAATATGATTAGTTCAGTTTTGAACAGGAAATGATAATGGGCTATTCCATCTAGTCCAGCAAGTAGTTTGAAATATAAACATGAAGCTTGAGAGTTAAGAGCTGTAAATAGAGGTTAGTTGAGAATTTCTTAAGCAAAGTTTCTTAATTTGTGTCACAAATTCCTCTGGCAGTCTGGTGAAGCCTTCTCAGAAACATGTTTTAAATATTTAAAGTCAAAGTTTCAAAGGAAACCAATTATATTAAAATGTAGTTATTAAATTTTCTTTAAAGAATTCATGGGCACTCAGGTTAAAAACCCTCCTGGGTTAAAGATGTGGGAATAAATAAAGATCAAGGCATAATTTTGGTAAATAAGAGGAAAAAAATTGAGAATATTTTGGAAGCAAGAAGAAAAATTTCTGAGGGAAATAGAAAAGAAGTGAATGAGATGGGAAAAAGGCAGTAAGGCAGTATCTTCAAAACCAAGTAGTAAGAGAAAGGAAGATGTGGAGGATGACACTTGGATTTTGAGCATGGGTGACTAAGAGGACAGTGGTGTCCTTGACAGTAATAGAGAAGTTAGGAAAAAGGAAGGGTTTGGGGGAAAATAAAATAAATTCAATTTTGGATATTTTGAGTTTAAGATGCTTATAGAATATCCAGTTTAAGATGTCTAATAAGCAATTGGAGATGCAATACTGAAGGTCATGACAGTGATTAGTTAAATAAATAAATCTAATAATTATCTGGATAAAGATGATAACCAAATCCATGGAAACTGATGACATCATTAAGAGAAATAGTATCAAGGGAGAAGAGAAGAAGACTAAGGAGGGAGCCTTTGGCGATATCTACTGTTGGCAGGAGCAACCTGAATGAAGATCCAGCAAAGGAGAGTAAGAAGGGAGGAAATCAAGAGAGATTAATGTCAGGAAATCAAAGAGAAAATACTGTATCCTAAAGAAAAGCATGATCAATAGAGTCAAAGACTGCAAAGAAGGATGAGAATTGAGAAAAAGCCACTAGATTTGAGTATTCAGAGATCATTGATAACTTTGAGAGAGTAGTTTTAATCAAATGATGAGATCAAGAGCCAGATTGCTAATTAGGAGTGGGAGGAAAAGAAGTAGAAGCACTGATTACAGAAGAGAGAAGAGATATAGGATGACAATGGCATGAATGTATGGATCAAGTGAGGGTTTTTTGAGGATAGAAGAGGCATGGGCATGTTTGCAGGCAATATGGAAACAGTCAATAGATAGGGAGAGGGCAAAGATTACTGGGAGAGTAAGAATAATAGAGAAGGCAATCTGCTAGAGAAGACAAAATGGAATAGAATCATTTGTGCATGCAGAGGGACTAACCTTGGCAAGAAGAGCCAGTCTCTTCATGTGAGGAAAGGGTAGAGTGGAGAAAGGCTTCTTAGTGATAGAAGACAAGCAGCAGGGGGAAAGAAGGACCTCTTGGCTTTGTTCAGTACCAAATGAATACGAGTAAAGGCAGCGGATGGTGAGACTAATACAAGGCCGAGGACCGACAGGAAGATTGGTGATTGGATAAAAGGGTAAGCAACTTGTGAGAAGAGGATAGTGCAGAGTTGAGCTGATTCATCAAGGGGTCAAAATGGGGAAAAGGAAGAAAGTTTAAACAGTATAGGAGTAATGGTCTGAAAAAGAATTGAGGGGTAAAGGGACTGAAGATCATGGTGAAGATGAAGAACAGGATTAGGAATTATAAGGAAGAAGGACAGATGGAATGACAAACATTTTAGAGATGATAAACATGGAGGTGGAAAACTTGTGGGTGATGGCAAGATCAAGAAATGACTGTGTATGACTGAGATATGGGGGAAGTCATGGGAAATGAGTAAGTTGAGGTACTAAGAAAGTGGGTTGTTTGAGGAAGTCTCAAAATGTTGAAGCCCCATGCTATGAAAGTAGGTTTTGAGAAGCAGAGAAAAATTATGATGAAGAATCAGCTATTCATGGAAAAGGTCTTCAGGCAAAAACTTATGGTAGCATACAAACCCATATTGCCTTCTAGCATCCCTTTTTGAAGAATCTTCTTTTTCTTCCCCACCTCTCTAAGAAATTATTCTACCTTTTAAAAAGCAATAATATGGCATCAGACACTTCCAAGCTATGAGACCCTGGGCAAGTCACTTAACCCCCATTGCCTAACCCTTTCCACTCTTCTACCTTGGAACCAATATACAGTATTGATTCTAAGACAGAAGGTAAGAATTATTTTTTTAAAGGCAGTAATAGCTAAATATACGACCCAAAGCAGATATTAACAGCCCTAGACAAAAGGTTACCTTGGCAAGTTGAGGTTTCATTTTTCATGGAAGATGTCACAAATGGAGCAGTGAAAGAACATGAAGCTCCTTCATTCACATTATCATTGATATCATTAGTGGAACTATGCAAATGGCATGTACAATAACATGACAAGGGTACTTCAGTCTTTTTATTTAAGTTCTCCTCTCCTGGCTTTTCTAAAAATAAAAATGACACGTGGATTTTTAAAGAAATATATATAATTCTTGTTAGTGATTCAATACATCAATAAGAGAACTTACAAATAAAAATTTCTGCCAAAAAAAATCTGTTCTAATTACTAAATCCAATAAGTCAAGAGTGGGCACATGATCAGTTAAACATGGCATTTAAACATGCATCAGTTAAAACATGCAATCTGATTTCTCAGTTATAAAAGTGAAAGCAAGAAAAGGGATGTGAGCAAATATCTAAAATAATACTTTCTTAACTATTGATATTCTCACAACCAAATATGAATGTGAGTTTAATAATAGCAGCTAACTCATCTCTGAATACTTGATAAATATTAACAATGGAAGTCACGGTATGAGTGAAATCATCCCCATATGTTAAGTTCTTCCTTTTGCATAAAAGTATTTTAATATGCCACCATTTCAAATATGGAATTCTAAACCATGCAATGAAATATTCATTATTGTATTGTATATCATAATCAGCAGTCATTCAAATATTTAAAAAAACAAACACATCTCAAGTAAACCAAAACATTTTAATGTTACTATTTAAATTCAATGGAACCATTCATATTTTCAGGTCTAAATATATTTACAAATTATCTCCTCTATGTGATTTTACTATTATAAGAGTAGGAAAACTGTCTTACTTCATCTTGGTATACCCAGTGGCTACAACTGTATATTATAGTAGATATTTAATAAATGTTTTTTGAATTAAAGAAGAAAATTACAGCTCAAAGAGTCTGCCCAACGCAACAGTTAGGGACTTGAGCAAAAATCTAACTTTGATGAAATGAAATGTTAATCCATTGTTGAAACCAATTTTCTAAAGTTACCAACAACCATCAAGTATTATCACAATAAACTCTTTTTCCTTTGGAATCCTACAATGAGGAAACTCAGGTGGAATTATTTATTTATTGGGGACAGGTCTTGGAATCATGCACAACACTTTACTTTTGTGAGAAAGAGGTAGATTACAAATAAGCAGTTTGGGGACTTAGTTCTAAAAAACATTTCCAGGGTATGACATATCTTAGTGTCAGTAAAGATTCAATCTCCTACACTCTCTCCACCTATATTAGTATTCGGTGATAATTCACCTTCACAATGATAACTTGGAAGCCTTGAAAGATACTGGCATACCTTATAAACAATCAAAAAACAATCTCCTATCTGTACAGTGACAATTTATGTATGGTACAGGACATACATGATGCACCATAACTCTTTGTAAACAAGAGTTAATGAGATCACCTAATTCCTAAATCATTCTAGATAAAAAGTCATTTTTATTCTTATTTCTTCAAAACTTCAAGGATCCACAATTTCATCCACATAGATGTCCCCTCCTGACAGTAAAGACTATAACTTCTCCACAGCCTACTACCCAATCCCTTTGAATTATTGTGGCCAAAACAATTTATCACCCAGTGGCCAATCCTCCAAAGATGATCCTTTAAGGTTCACTAAGCTGGTATTCCAGTGAAAAAGAGACCGCCGCTAGGTTGGCAACTTGAAGCCTTTCCAGTATGGTAGCACCAGCTCTGAATTTAATGCTGTCTGAGAAAAGGATCACCTTTAAGTCATACTAAATCAAGAGTAGGACTTCTGGAGAGAATTATCATTGTTAGCATTAGTAGTGGTAATCTTCCTTCTCCTCCCCCTCAGCCTGAATAATAAATAATGTTACTAGTGACAACTCTCTTCCATAGCCTTCATTTTACACTGTATACACGAGGCTCAGTAACTTGCCCAAAGTCACAGCTAAATATTGGAACCATAACTTTGAGGTCAAGACTTTTGAATCCAAGCATCATGGCTGTTTCCACTCCAGCATTCTCAGAAGCTGATAAGAAGAGTGAAAGACATTGATAAGCTACTCACCACTTAGAGACTGCTGCCATGCCAGAGCAGAACAAAGTAAGGCTAAGCTTTTCCCACTTCCTGTGGGGCTCTCCAACAAACAGTGCTGCTTACTGTTTAATCCTCTTACAATCTACGCATATAAAAAAATTACATAATCAACTTACATTGATTAGGTTCACCAGAACTTACCTTAATTAAAAATGGGAACTGAACAGCAAGTAAGAAGTGAAGGGCCAGGTGGGAAAGTCATGCATGCAGCAGAGGAGGCTAGTTACACCTAGGTTTGATCACCTCAGCCAAAGATTCTGAAGGATCTATGCTTACACAATGTATTGGAAAAGGAAGGGAAAAAAGCACTACTTGTTTTGCAAGGACCTGCATTTTCACAAAACCATGTAGCCTTATAATACACATATGGATGTGATTCCAATAAAAACTAATAATAGAAAGTAACATCCCATAAAGAAGAGATAATAAATTTATAATAAATATAACTTTATAATAAAATTATTATAAAATAAATGGCAGAGTACATTGTTGAAAGCAATAAATTCCATAAAAACAAAAAGAAGCTCTAACTTTTTAAAAAACCACTTTTTATAAAGCATTTTTCATGGTCCTAAACCTGGTACCACCAGTTATAGCTTCACAGTAATCAAAAATGTCCCGTTTTTTCTTAAAGTGTAATTAGTACTTATCACAGGACCTACCTAGCACAAGGTAGGCTTTTAATATTGATTAATTGACTTTCCCCCCCCCACATTCTTACATTCTTTCTAATAATTCAGGGAACTTTTTTTTTTAAACTCTTACTGTCTGTCTTAGAATCTATACACTAAGAATCAATTCCAAGGCAGAAGAGTAGTAGGAGCTAGACCAGTGATGGTGAACCTTTTAGAGACCAAGTGCCCAAACTGCAACTTTCACACCATGTATGATTCACCCTACTTCCCCCTCCCCACCTTACCCCAGACAGAGAAGGAAGCACTTCCATTGGGTCACTGGGCAGAGGAGCAGGTCACATGAGAAATGTCCTCAGGCTCACATGGAGAGTGGGAAGGGAGTAGCCCCCTCCTGCAAGCTCCAGCACATGTGCCATAGATTTGTCAACACAGGGCTAGGCAATTAGGGTTAAGTGACTTGCCCCAGCTCACACAACTAGGATGTATCTTAGGCCAAAGTTGAACCCAGAACCTCCCATCTCCAGGCCTAGCTCTCTATCTACTGAGCCACCAATCTGCCCCAGGGAATATTCTTGATCTGATCTTGATCTGATTATTTTCTATGTAAAAATTAAGAGGAATATTTTAATAAAATCTTTATATGCAGAGTATATTCTGAGTGTCTTCACTTTAACAACAATGCAAATGGTCTTCTGGAAATTCTACTTACAGAATTCATCATAGCAAGCTGTGATGGGTAAGCTTTACAAGGGAAGTGAATCTTCACCCCACCAATAATGTATTCAGATAGCATTGAAGACATTGTAATTTTTTGCTTATTTCAGATTATTTCCTGAAACACAAAATTTAAATGAATATTAAAACAATGAAACAAAATACCCAAGACTTTAAAAGTGACTGACCTAAACGAAAGGATAAGAATTACACAGGACCATAAAAGGAATCTCAGAATACTCATTTTACAGATGAGGAAACTGAGGCCCAAGGAAGCTAAGTGATTTGCCCATGGTCACAGAGATAGTAAGTGATAAGACTAATATTTGAATGTACTCTGACATCAAACCAAGCTCTCTTTACCCCCTATAATGCTGCCTCTCCAATTTGGTGGTCTGCCTCCACTGAAGTCCTCCACTTCAACTGATTCAGTAACCCTGGGTTCTTAGAAGCTACATCACACAAGATTTGGAATGACTGGTAAAGTATTTGGTGGAGTGGAAAAGGGAACTGTATGGCTAAATTCAGTTTAATTGCCAGATCAACGATGCATTTTAAAATATATTAATATTAACTATTTTTAATTAAATATAATATATAAATAATAATTTAATTAATTAAAATTAAATATTAAATTATATTAACTTTCAAAGTTCTCCACCAAATCACAAAAGGTTCTTTCTAACTCTAAATCTATGAAACTCACCTCCTGTCGATATTCTCCCCAGTTATTGAGAACTTATTCTTCACCTATTCCCTAGCACCTCTCTTCCAGAAACAATAATGACAATGGGCAGCAGAAGCCTATGGCCAAAGACTCTGCATGAAGTCTGAGAGAATTTAAGGACTACTTCTTGAACTCTAACCTTCTATGGAAAGGAAAAGGGATTCTGAATTCCCTAGACACCATGATCTTGGACGCTAGTCTTCTATCAGGGAAAGGAGATTTCCAGGATTAACACCACCAATCAGGAGAGCTGCTCCATGAAAAGCCCAAGTTCTACAGTTCCTGAGTTCATGAGTTCCAAACACTGGATATTCTCTAGAGCAGGGGTTCTTTTTTATTAAATATTTTAGTAACTACATTTCAACATAATTAGTTTCCTTTATATGCCAATATATTTTCTTTTACGCACCTAAAAGATCCATAGGCATTACAAGACTACCAGTCTATGACCAAAAAAAAGGTAAAGAATCCCTATTCTCAAGAAATGTTCTAAAGCATCTTACTCCTTGGAGAAGATACCTCACATAACTGAGCCAAGGGGCAGCTGGGTAGCTCAGTGGAGTGAGAGTCAGGCCTAGAGACGGGAGGTCCTAGGTTCAAACCCGGCCTCAGCCACTTCCCAGCTATGTGACCCTGGGCAAGTCACTTGACCCCCATTGCCCACCCTTACCAATCTTCCACCTATGAGACAATACACCAAAGTACAAGGGTTAAAAAAAAAAAAAAGGCAAAAGCAGGGCAGATTACAGCTTTAGCATCCAGAACAGCAGTAGAGCCCAAAATCGGCCAGAATAGTAGAGGTATTAGTGGTCCTACCACCCATCAGTATCAGAGCTACAAGTTGACCCTTCTCATAAGACTTTGGCTACCCAGTTCCCTATGTATGCCCCACTCCTCCTGCAATTTGGCTCTACATTTTCCCCGTGTGTATCTCTCCTCATGGAAATTTTTGTGTCTGCTCTCCCTGCTGATGCTAGGTATATTTGTAGGGAAATGGGTACCAATAACAGATCTTTTGTTGTACTCAGTCCCATCTACAAGTACATTTATTTTGAATTAATTGAATCATCTGGTTAAATACTAGCAGGTAAATAGAATAGTAAATATTCATGACCTATAGTTTAGGGGGCAAGGATGGATTGAGTACCTT
The DNA here is from genome assembly GCF_016433145.1 of Gracilinanus agilis. Classification (NCBI taxonomy): domain Eukaryota; kingdom Metazoa; phylum Chordata; class Mammalia; order Didelphimorphia; family Didelphidae; genus Gracilinanus; species Gracilinanus agilis. The sequence goes on from NC_058133.1 coordinate 174,928,052, forward strand.
GAGGCTAAGGTTGTCAATCTACAAAGGACCAATATACAAGTTAAGTGGATTCCCCAGGGCGCCACTGAAAGATTGAATCCTAGAAAATATTTCTTAAAGCACTATTCCTATATTATATATTATACTATGTATAAATTCTTATATTATTTCAGTGGCGTTTGATTTTAGACAATGGTGAAACATAAAATAATTGGCTTTAGAATGTTCAAATACTGTTCTTTTTAATCAACATATTGAATTCATTTTTCCATATTTATACAGTAAATGCTGTCTCCTCAAATAGAATGTAAGTTCTTTGAGGAACTGTTTCATTTAGATTGGTATCCTCAAGCTAGTAGGCCTGGCATATAGTAGGCACTTAACAAATGCTTACCAATTACTAAATACAAGTTGAATCTCCACTCCTCAATCTCTCAACCCCCATACCCACTCTGCTGCCAACACCAATAAATTTTACCTTTTTAATTTATGCCTCCTTCTTTTCTCTGATACCACCCATGGTCCTCCTCATCACCTCATACCTGGGCTATTGCAATAACCTTCTGGTTGTTCTACCTGCCACAAGTCTCCCCATTTCAGTCTATCCTCCACTTAGCTATCAAAGTGACTGCTAAAGCCCAGAACAGGTAAGCCCTTACACTATAATAAATTCTAGTTGATCCCTACTACCTCCAGAATCAAAGACAAAATCCTCTTTTTGGTGTTTAAGGCCATTTATAACCTGCCTCTTCACAAACCTTTAGTCTTCTATCTTTCCATCAGGGATTCTTAAATACAGTGACACTGACCTCCTTGTTGTCTTTCAAAAGAAACTTCATCTCCCTGCTACAGGCATTTCCCCCATCCCTGGTATGCCTTCCATCATTTCAGTTCTTCTAGCTTCCTGGAAGTTTCAGCTAAAATACCACATTCTACAGGAGTCTTTTCTGATCCCTCTTTATTCTAGTGCCTTCTTTCGGTTGATTATTTCCTACTTATCTTGTATATATTTTGTTGGTACCTATGTTTACTTGCTATCTCCCCCATTGGAATGTGAGCACCTTGAGGGCCAGGAACTGCCTTTTGCCTTAGTTGTAACCGGGAAGTTTAGCCTACTCATCTCTCGTCAAACCACAATCCTAATCCAGGCCCTCAACTCCAACTACCCATGCTGATGGGTATCCCTACCTCCATTCTCTCCTCTCTCTAATCCATTCTCCACACTGATGCCAAATCAATATCCCTAAAGTGCAGGAATGACCATCCCTCTTTGAAAATTTTAGTGGCTTCTCAATGTATCCAGCATAAAATACTGGCATTCACAATCTGGCCTGTTTTTCCAGACTTATTTCAAATTATTCCCCCCAATCATTGTAGACATCACCTAAACTTATCTACTTGCTGTTCCCACATACAAGCCAATCCATCTGACAACTACCTTTTACCCTATGCCTGGCATGCTTTCCTTCTTCAATTCCACCCAGCTCTTGGAACCTTTAGCACCCTTTAAGACTTGGCTCAAGTGGTACTTTTCCTGATCTCCACAAAAATTATGACACCCTTAACCCCCAAGTATTTGTTTTGTATTTACTTATCTGTAAGCACGTAGTATCCTCCCAGTAGACTGTAAGCTCTTTAAGAATAAGGAATGTCTCACTTCCTTCTCTGTAGCTCCAAGCCCTAGCATACTACTCGACCTTCCTAACAATTAGAAGATGTTTTAATGAAATGCTTGTTGATTGGTGATTTTTTTAAAAGATCCCCATTTGTGATTTAATCAACAAGAATGAGAATATCCTCCACCGATTTGGATCAGCAGCTAACTGGTGTTAACTCATGGTCAAGGTGTCAGAAGCCTTGTCCACACTAGCGTCAGCATCCCCGTTTTCCTGCTTCCTCGGTGACCTCACCCTAGGCCCACAAATCCAGGCTTCATAAAAGGTTGGTTTAATTGAATAAAACAGAGTAAGCATCAAGTCCCAATGACACACTATTATCAACCCTCCCCCCCACTCAGAACCTCTCCTTCCTCCCTTTCATTTCCCACCCTCTCTCTTTTAACTTTCTCTTCCCTCCCCAGCTCCCAACTCCCTCTTTTCTCTCGCTCTCCTATTTTCCCCCTCCCCGGCTTGGCCTCTCTCCCTCCCCAGAACGAGGGCTCGAGAGTGCTCCTGCGCAACCTTCACTCCACCAGGGTTCACATCCTCTCCACGTTATATGTGGAGCTAAAGGCGCCAGTGGGTGTACTGGGGTCCCAACCGCTAGTGTCTCAGACGTGGTTCGAGGCAGATGAGAACCGGCTGGGGACAACGCGTAAGGGCTCGTAGCGTCCGATCCGCACACGTCCCGGGAGTAAATGACTAGAGGAAGAGAAAGCAGCCTCTGAAAGAGGGGCCCCTTTGCGTCCTGCGGAAAGAAGGACCCTGGGCCCCGGGCTGCCTTAGGCCTGCCCTGTTACCTCCGCTCCGACCGCAGTCCACCTCTACGGCCCAGGAGCTGAACCTTAGAAAGCGAATCTTCCCAGACGCTTCCCGCCATCCGCCCCCAAGCGCTTCTCGCCACCAATCCACAGGAAATTATCAGCAGCCAATCATCGGCCGGAAACTCTAAAATGCTCAACCAATGGCAGTGCATAGATTTTAGGTAGGCTTTCAGCAGCCAATCGCGGTCAAGACAGCGCTACCCGCAAACCAAACACGACGAATGGACGAAGAGAAGGCTGACCTTCGACAGCCAATTCTGTAGGGCAAAGGGGAAGTCTTCCTTTTTGATCCAGAAAGTCAGATTGCCAGTGGCTTCCGTCTTTATAAACCCTCTGACTCCCTCCTAGGCCCCTAAAGCAAAGCTACTTTGGCCAGGTCAGCCTGGGGCACTTTGACTGCGCTACGGTGGCCGACGGTAACCAAGTCTAGAGCTCGAGCCTATTTGCGGCGATTCGTCATTTGAGCATAGTTAAGATTCGTCTGAGAAAAAGACTCAAAAGTGGAAGACAAGGCCATTGGACTCCAAAGGCTTCCCTGCCCCATTCTTCAGAAAACAAGCTTCTTGCTCCACATTATATGTGCAGATTAAAAAAAAAAAGGCAACTCCAGGTATCCAAACCCGCCAAGCTGCTTTTCCTTTATGCCTCAATTTACTGACCTGTAAATAAATTGGTCATGCTTAACATGTTTCTAACACTCCCTCCAATCTTTACTCCCTCCAATTGCCCTTCCCTTTCTCCTGCACATCTTGAAAACTTAAGGCGTGTAGATAGTGTTATATTTGGGGTTTGAGTTATATACTACATGCCCCTGAAGTACTCAAAATAAAAATTTGCTGATAATTCTAGTGCCTTCCCTCTTTTAATTATTTCCTATTAATCCTCAACAGTAATCTGTATGTCTATATTTGTTTCCTAATTGCCTCCCCCATCAGCTTTTAGGATCCTTGTGGGTAGGGTCTGTCTTTTGCCTCTTTATATTCCCAGCGCTTAGCACAGTACCTAGCACATAGAAGGCATTTGATAAATGCCTTCTGATTGACTGGATGACATAAATTAAAGTTAGTAGATATACTAGGAAGTGCTGTTCTGGGTCCAAAAGAAATTTGAAGTAATTCCTAAGGAAAAAAAATTCAAGTCGATTTGGTAACAAGAGTATGAATGTTTATAAACAAATATTCAAAAGTTGCACACATTTTCTATTAAATCAAAAATATATTGCATTGTGACAGATTTTACTTTAACATAAAATACATGAATAAAATTTGCTAATAATGTATTTACATCTTTTATTTACAAATCAACAAATATGAAAAACAGCATATGCTGTTAGTATTAACAGCAGGTTCTGACTAGTAGTAGTCTTTGAAAAAAAATAGACTGGAATGTGTATTGTTTATTTAGTTAGAAAATATACTTCAGCCTTTCTTGAACTTCAAGAAAAAGAGAGCAATCATCCAAACTATTCCAAGGTTGAAGTTCCTCAACGAAGGCAGCAACAGTTGTTTCTTTTATGGAAATATAAAACTGGTTTAATTTAAAAATATGAAAATTCTTGCAATACTATTTTGAGTTTAAATGCTCATTTTGCCAAAGGAGTATTAACCAAAAATTAAAAAGAAAAATTATGAATATATTATGAAGTGATATTGTACACTTCATGTAGCTCTAAAAAATTGTTATGTGACTCTTCTAAAGAGGTATAGTCAATATAATCTCATTTTACAAAGGAAGGATATGAGATATAACTATATACCAGTGGGAAAGTGAAATCTCTTACTACAAAGTGATATTCTCTTATCACTCTATTTGCTTTCATGCACAAGCACAGAGGGACAAGAATTTATCATCTATGTGCACCAAAGCAATCAAAGAAAAGTATACCTAGCTTGGACACTGACTTCAGCATATAAAATAAAGATGATGGGCCCTGACTTCACAAATATCTAACTTGAAAGTTACCCGTATAGGACTACAATATGATGTACCTTCAGTGATATTCCCCACCAGCCAATTTTCCTGAGGATCACAATTATTATGAACACATACACATACACACACACACACACACACACACACATGTGTGCACACAAGTGCACTCACAAACACACAGAGGAATTATTTTTTTGTCAGAGACCTCCTGAAATGCAGATTTCTCAATAACTCAATGGGTTTTATTGCTCTAATTTTTGTTTAATTAGATATCTTTAAATTTTCCCCTCTAAACATTAGATAAGTTAATAAACATTATAAAAATAAACATTTTTTAAAAACTAACTTAGACCTTTCAGGATCTGCTTTGCAAAAAAGTGTTTCCATAAACACTTTTTAAACCAGTATCACAAAGTTCCAAATTATTCAAGTACTTCTGACATATGGCTTCACACAATAGCAATAATTGAAGCATATATGTAGAATTTTTAAAGTCATCTGCAATTCCCATGGAAATAATTTAGAAAAGCAATTTGCTTTCCATAGTCTTCTTAACATCAATCCTTGAGAATGAGATTTCATCTTGTATTAATTTGTTTGCAAGTCCTTGAGATTTATATTTGAGTATCTAACCCCTGACTTTCCCTGAATTCTCCCTTCCTTTGATTCTTCTTTTTCTTTGCCATCATTGTAACACTCAGTACCCAGCTGAAAACCAAAAAACACTAAGGCTACTTTATAGACTTCAAAGGAAATTCAAAGCATGGTGTATGCTTTTCTTACTTCAGAAGCTAAACATGATGCTGAAATCACTGGAAAGAAACTCAATTAATAACAGCTACTAGACAAACATACCAACAAACTAGAACCATATACTTTCATCCAAAAACAGGCAAGATATAAAGCATAATTCTCAGCAAGGTCAAGTTTGAGTTCAGTTGTATGTTGTCTTTTTTTGTGTGATTCCAAGACACTTTTGTTCTCATTCAATATAATAGTTGTTCTCAAATGCAGAATTATGTTAGGTTTATGCTGCATACAGCTTCAATTTCATTCATTTCTTTTTAAACTCCACTAACACTCATGTTTATTATTTCAATTATTGTGCTTTCAATACATTGGCATAATTGCACATCAGGGTCCATGCTTCCTATATCCCTGGCTCCATTTTTATAAGCAAGATCTTTGCATATTCCAGACCATCCACTTCGTTTCTCCTTCAGTTGCTGAAGGCCTAAAAGTAAAATAGAAGAAACCAAAATCAAGACAAAGAATCTGATCTTGTGTTCAAAGAATCACAGAACCTCAAGTGTTGAAAAAAACCTCAGTGGCTATTCTAAGCTATGCAATAAAATAATCTTCTCTACCCCATAACTGGTCATTGTCTAAAGACCTCGAGAGTATGTGTGCACATGTATGTGTGTGGAAATTTTAAGAGACCTATGTAACTACTTACGTGTAATAATTGGATCAATATCTCTTGTCTGTGTAGCAACATCAGAGGCACAAACTTGTCCTATCTGGATCAACAAAGACATGATGTCCTCATAGAGTGGAGGAAATGCTTGACAAAAAGACACCAAACTTGGCAGGGTTGGCATGAAAAAAGCATACCTCTTAGTCTGAGTTAAAACTGTTGAAGAAAAATAAAGCAGATTTGAAGAGATGCAAAATGAATACTATTATCCAAACCATGGTTGAAAAAAAAATGTTTTTCATTTTAATTTGCATATTAAAAATTAGTAGTAGTATATTACAATATCTCATGAAATCTATGGATGCATTAATGCATGCTTTTAACTTTTAATTTTGCATATATTTTATTAGAATTTCTCTACAAAATTAGATATAAGATGTATATTATTATTTTTAAGTTCTTGGTTTCTGCTGATATTTGTGTATTCTAAGAGCTACAGGTAATTGCATGTAGAAGGTAATTTAGCAATTATCCCCACTAAAAATTTAACAGGGGCAGCTGGGTAGCTCAGTGGATTGAGAGCCAGGCCTAGAGACGGGAGGTCCTAGGTTCAAAACCGGCCTCAGACACTTCCCAGCTGTGTGACCCTGGGCAAGTCACTTGACCCCCATTGCCTACCCTTACCACTCTTCCACCTATAAGTCAATACACAGAAGTTAAGGGTTTAAAATAATAATAAAAAACAAACAAACAAACAAAATAAGTTTTTTCTAAGTCACTATAAATATCTTTTACTTATCACAAACAAGATAAGATTTATAATGAGTTAAAAAAACTTGTCATGCTTTATATATAAGTAGTCATTACCAATCATAAGAATTAATTTCCAAATTATAAGGTATATTATAATGCCTTATTGGATTGGCAACTTTAAACTAACCACAAATTTTATTTTGGGATAACACAGAATTTCAGAGAGGTAGCAACATGAGGTGGTAAAAAGAGCACCTAAAGTAAAGAAGACTCTAGTACAAATTCCTGGCTCTGACACTATCTGTGTGACCCACATAAAATCATTTCACCCTTCTGAGTCTCAGTTTCGTCATATGTAAAATAGGATATTACTCATACTACCTAACACAAAGGGTTACTGTGAACAAAACTTTCTGTAAGCATATAAATGTTTTTATTATTATACGATTATATTTCTATCACTTAAAAAATGATGAATTTAGAGGGCAGCTGGGTAGCTCAGTGGATTGAGAGACCTAGAGGCGGGAGGTCCTAAGTTCAAATCTGGCCTCAGACACTTCCCAGCTGTGTGACCCTGGGCAAGTCACTTGACCCCCATTGCCTACCCTTACCACTCTTCCCACCTAGGAGCCAATACACAGAAGTTAAGGGTTTAAAAAAAAAAACACTTTTTTTAAAAAATGATGAATTTATGGCTAAACATGTAACAATTACAACTCAAGACTGTTCACTATAATTTGCAAATTTACAAATAACATCATGTCCTTGGTAATCTAGTAACATACCTGTCAGCATAGTTCCCATGACATTGATAGCTAACCGGGCTACACTCAGTGATTTTGGTAATGCATACTGGATACATAAGTAAGAGAGCAACTGAATAGCAAATACCTGAAAAGCAAAAGTAAAATGTTAAAAAGTTTCAGAGACTGATTCAGTCCAAAAATATGCAATGTGAAGAAAACAAATTTTGAAGAAGAAAATATCTGTCTTTAAAGATTTTATTATAATCTAGCAAAGAAGAGAAATCTAAGGCAGATGTATTTTGTCTTATTTATGTTCAAGTGCAATAGCCATAAACAAACTGCTACAGACATTCAGGAGAAGGAACACTAGATCTACAGCATGGAGTGCTTAAACTTGTTTGTATCATGGGAGCTTTGGCAGAGCAAGGAAGCCTATGATGCATCCAGTTCTAAATGTCCAACAGGAAATTCATGGAGGACTAGAGCTATGGAGAGACACTAAGGCTGGATAGATACATCCTGGGAATCATGAGCAAAGAGATGATACCTAATAACTGATTTTCCAAAAAGTTAAAAAATAGAGTGGAGCATAGCCAGAGCGTAAGTGAGTGCCCAAGGAAGTACAGTAAGAAAGAAAAGATCAAGGCATATTTGGGGAACGACAAATAACCTCTACTGGCTGTGTTATAAAGAAAGGATGTCTCCCTAGGGGAATATGGATATAAGTGAGACCAACATTTCTCAAGGTTTGAATATAACAGCTGATGGTCAAGGAGAAGGGTAATGGGAAATATAATAGACAGGTACAGAGGTCTTTGTTAGGATAAGGAATTTGAACTGAATTAAGTAAACAATAGGGACAGTTTGAGGCCTCAGAAATGATGGAATAAGTGCTATACTTTAATAAAATTAGATCCTGGTGTGGAGTAAAGAAGACTGGAAACTAAGAAACCAGTAAGAGGCTATTACTTACTTTAGATAAAAGGGACTGTTAAAAAACATTTTTTAGGTGAATACTTTGAATCTGTTATAAAAAGTGAAGCCTGAACAAAAAGTCTCAACAAGACTGAACAGAAAATCTCAATACATTTGATTACCTGTTTTTCAAGTTCTGGTTGAGCTATTAACTCAGGAATGAAATCCAGGCAGATGTGCATAGAAGGAATACCTGCCACTGTCAGTGGCAAAAGTTCACATGGATAACCCTATTCCAACATGAAGGAAAAAAACACTGGTTAGATGCAGTATATTAACTAATATTATTTTCTAGCTACAAAATCATTATATTTGAATAGTCTCTTATCATCATTTCATAGATCTGGGAATGAAAGTTCAGAGTCTTAGCAAGGCAGAGACTTGTCCATCTCAATATCTGAGCCATTAAATGCAACACATAACCCAACTGCAGACCCATCAGCCAATAAGATATCTCATTGCTACATGGAGTTGAGGGGATACAGAGAACAGAATAGTTCAGGAAGATCAACTGCCCTTGATGTAGTCTGATTTTTCATTTTTTAATTAAATATCTTAAGTGAAAAATGTTATTACTGAAACATCTGGATTTTCTCCAGTTTTATAAATGAACAAAATTAAATCCCAGTGAAGTCATCCACTTCAGTTCTTCTTTGCCATCCCACCAAAATAAAATAAAAACAAAGCATAATTCTTTGAAAACAAACCTGAAAATGAACAAGTTTAGCAATGTTGGGATCAGCAATGTACATTTGGTGTAATAAACAACAGATAAGGCACTGAACTTCTCGAAGGTTACAAAGCAAATTGTCTTCTCCTTCTTCTATCACTTTATGGTTGGTACCAACGGTACTCTGAATAATACCCTTAGTTTTCTCCTCTTCAGTAGGGAGGCAAATTTCTAAGAGAATCTGGACAGCAGCACTGTCCTATGAAGAAACCAAACACAACAAATGTAAGAAACCTCATTTTTAAATTAAAATTGATTCTCTAGGATTCTTTTTATATAACCTAATTCTTTAGGTATAATTTATGCCTATTTCAAAAAGACAATCAAGGAGAATAGGCATTTTATGTCAGAGATGGTGAATCTGAGCAGCAACTGGGCCCTACCTTAGGTGTAGTTATCAGTAGACAGTCTTTCTGGCACACTTTTCAGCACCCTCCTCTCTCTTGTATCTTTTTGTCCTATCCTCCAGACAATTATATTACATATATATATATATATATTTTTTTTTGAACCATAAAAAGAAATACTTTATTTGGGACAACTTGAATCCAACAACAGATCATTAAAAAGAGGTCCAGGGGATGGGGAAAGGTGTCCATGAAGCAAATTACTTCCACAGGAATAGAAATAATTGAAATGAGTTTGAAAAATTCCCAAAATGAGATTTTTCTAAAAGAAAGAAGTAAATCTTTCTTCCTTTGAGGCAAGGCGAGCAATCCGAGACAATTCATAAATAAGATTATCTTGCTCTTCAGGAAGAGAGAAGAGACATCCTGTTTTTGATACACAATTAAATACACTATCCTCTGCTGTGACCAAGTGAGACAATTATATTTTATTCTTGCTCTCCAACTAATTCGTCACAAGGTGTTAATGGCAAAGCAAGATGTTAATTCATAATGCAGGTCTGTACTTTAGGTCTTGAGTATGGAGTAGTAGAAAAAATAGCCCACCATCTCACTCTGATAATAAGCTTGTAAAGATGCAATAGTTTCTTGGGAGTTAACAGGCTTGTCTTCACAAATGAAAATTTATCATAACACCTCTAAGTCATGATTCGTTGTTGACCCTTATGCTAAAAGCATGCATTTATTCCATGTTTGACTATTCAGAAACTAAAAATTTTATATCTGGGTTGGCCTTGCCATATAATTTGCAAAATTTAAGACTTATTCTAAATATTTTTTCTTCTTTCCATTCAGAATAACATTCATAGCTCAGGTTTTCTAAGTGTACTTTGTCCAGTAAAGCTTAGAGACTTGACAAAATATTTTCAATGCATAAAATATAATGTATAAGATTACAAAGGAAGGGGGCAGCTGGGTGGCTCAGTGGATTGAGAGCCAGATGTAGAGACAGGAGGTAGCAGGTTCAAAGCTGGCTTCAGATACTTCCTAGCTGTGTGACCCTGGGCAAGTCACTTAACCCCCATTGCCTAGCCCTTACCACTCTTCTGTTGGCTCCAATATGAAAGGTAAGGGTTTAAAATTTAAAAAAAAAAAAAAAAAGATTACAAAGGAAGCCAATTATATTGAAATCATTATCAAAATATTAAACAAAAAAGTTAAAACCTCAAATTCACAGACCCTCACGTTAAGAATTCTTGCTTTAGCAAGGATTTCCATTCTGAAGTTCTAAAATCACATGACAATTTGCTACCTCATAACTCTTTATAGCATTCCTTCAAGGATATAAAAGTCATAGTCTATTGGAGGAGCAGGCAAAAATTTGTTTCACCCTAATTTGGTTTTCATATTATATAACAAAACTGAACTACCAAAGCAGATAGGTGACTCAGTGAATAGAGTGCCAGACCTAGAGAAGGAAGGTCTTGGTTTCAAATATGACTCAGACAATTCCTAGCTGTGTGACCTGGACAAGTCCCTTAACGCCAATTGCCTAACGCTGTCTACTCTTATGCCTTGGAACCAATACTTGGTGTCAATTCTAAGATGGAAGGTAAGGGTTTAAAAATAAAATGATTATGTTGCCAATTTTTAAAAAACACCATAAACTAAGGAAACTTAAGTCTGGTCCAAACATATTTATTTCAACATTCAAATGGACCTATAATTTAATCTATGTAGATACTTGCTTTACCAATGCATATGACAATCTCTCTTTATCTTAGTAGACAATCTTTGTGAATTATGTGGCCAAAATATTCATCATCTAGTGGCCAAACTTCTAGTGATAAAACTTTTCATAATTTAGCTAGGCAGTAGGCACAGAGACTTGATTCATACTCAAAGCCTTACCAAATTGGTAGTATCTGCCAGAGCATAGGCTCTACTGGTATAGCCTTTGATCACTTACCATAATAAAATACTGAAGTAAGACTTTACTGATGGGGTTAAAACATTCCTTATCTAAACTGAAGGACAAAATTTTATACTTAAAATCCCTAATTACTTTATCAATACAATATAACTCATCCATATGACTAGTGTCGGGAATAAATATAAATTTTTTTTTTAAACCCTTACCTTCCCTCTTGGAGTCAATACTGCGTATTCCAAGGCAGAAGAGTGGTAAGGGTAGGCAATGGGGGTCAAGTGACTTGCCCAGGGTCACACAGCTGGGAAGTGTCTCAGGCCAGATTTGAACCTAGGACCTCCCATCTCTAGGCCTGGCTCTCAATCCACTGAGCTACCCAGCTGCCACCTAAATTTTTATCATAGGGAATTTTGGGAAGATGGCGGCATAGAAGCAGCAAGGCTCCAGACCTCCTTAAAGCCCTTCACTACCAATCAAGGACAGAGGGCTCCAAGGGAACAGAAAACCAAATCTGACAACAGAGCAGGGCTGGGGGAAATCCTTCAGCTGAATCCAACTTAAAAGGCACTAGGGAGGAGGGGAAAAGAGCCTGAATTCTTGGAACTGTCTGGTGGGAGGGGAAAGAAAGGAGGAAGATCCCAGATCCCCTCCTCCATCTAATGTGCTGAGTCTCCAGCAGATCCTGGAATCTCTGGGTGGGTTGGGGCACTAGTCCAAGGGAGTGCTTGGCTGGCACAGGTGTGCCAAAATCAAGGCTCTGATCATGGACAACAGGTAGGTTGCTGGGGGAGAAACTCAGAGAGGGTGAACATACACTACATCTTGCCCTCCACCCCCCAACCCCTTCAATAGAGATTTTGACCTCAGGGCACTTGGAGCTTGCAGATCAACCCCACATGGCTTAATCCTATTAATACAGCAGATAAGAAGTCAGTCAAGGACAGGGAAGCTCCCAATACCCCTCCCCCACAGACTACAATGAAAGCAGCCTAATTCACTTCTTTAGCTTTTACCACCAACTGCTGGAAAATCTGACTTCAGGTCCCACTAACATAATTAATCAACAAAACAGAGAAGTCCTCCCAGGACTGAATAGCCCAAGCTCACAGATAAAAAAAAAAAATAATCAGACAACCAAGATTACAGCCAATTACAGGGGGAAAAGAAGGAAAAAATGAGTAAACAACAGAAAAAGAAAAATTAACCACAATCGACAGCTTCTATCCAGAAATTGAAGAAAGAGCAAATGGATCAGAAGAAGGACCACCAAGAAAAAACACAGAAACTTCAGTGAAATGAACACAGGCTTTGGAAGAATGTAAAATTCAATTAACTAAAGAACTCAAAATTCAATTAACTCAAGAACTCAGAAAATAATCAACAGAGGCTGAAGACAATTGGGAAAAGGAAAAACATGATCTAAAATGAGAAAATGATATCTTAAAAGCCTATCAAACTACCAAAATTTTTTTTTACTGAATTAGAAAAAACTATAACAAAGTTCATTTGGAAGAACAAAAGATCAAGACTATCAAGGTAAATAATGAAAAAAAATATGAAAGAAGGTGGCCTAGCAGTACCAGATATTAAACTGTACTATAAAGCAGCGGTCATCAAAACAATATGGTACTGGCTAAAAGACAAAAGGGTGGATCAGTGGAATAGACTTGGGGTAAGTGATGTCAGCAAGACAGTCTATGATAAACCCAAAGAGCCCAACTTTGGGGACAAAAATCCACTATTTGACAAAAACTGCTGGGAAAATTAGAAAAAAATATGGGAGAGATTAGGTTTGGATCAGTGGTTCCCAAACTTTTTTGGCGTACCGTCCCCTTTCCAGAAAAAAATATTACTTAGCACCCCCTGTCACATACTGTCACTGCCCCCTTACAAGTTATTCACCACCCCCAAATGCACCTGTGGCCATCACCGCCTTCCTGGATCGCTGCAGCACCCACTAGGGGGCGGTAGCGCCTACTTTGGGAATCACTGGTTTAGATCCAACAACTCACACCCTACACCAAGATAAATTCAGAATGGGTGAATGACTTAAATGTAAAGAAGGAAACTATAAGTAAACTAGGTGAACACAGAATAGTATACTTGTCAGATCTCTGGGAAAGGAAAGATTTTAAAACCAAGCAAGAGTTAGAAAAAATTACAAAATGTAAAATAAATAATTTTGATTATATTAAATTAAAAAGGTTTTGTACAAACAAAAACAATGCAACCAAAATCAAAAGAGAAACAACAAAGTGGGAAAAAAATCTTTATAACAAAAAACTCTGACAGAGGTCTAATTACTCAAATATGCAAGGAGCTAAATCAATTGTACAAAAAAAATCAAGCCATCTCCCAATCGATAAATGGCCAAGGGACATGAATAGGCAATTTTCAGATAAAGAAATCAAAACTATAAATAAGCACATGAGAAAGTGTTCTAAATCTCTAATAATTAGAGAAATGCAAATCAAAACAACTGTGAGGTACCACCTTACACCTAGCAGATTGGCTAAAATGACAGCAGGGGAGAGTAATGAATGTTGGAAGGGATGTGGCAAAATTGGGACATTAATGCATTGCTGGTGGAGTTGTGAACTGATCCAACCATTCTGGATGGCAATTTGGAACTATGCCCAAAGAGCACTAAAAGACTGCCTGCCCTTTGATCCTGCCATACCACTGCTGGGTTTGTACCCCAAAGATATCATAGGGAAAAAAAGACTTGTACAAAAATATTTATAGCCTTGCTCTATGTGGTGGCAAAAAACTGTAAAACAAAGTTATGCCCTTCAATTGGGGAATGGCTGAACAAATTGTGGTATGTGCTGGTGATGGAATACTATCGTGCTCAAAGGAATAACAAGCTGGAGGAATTCCATGTGAACTGGAAAGACCTCCAGGAACTGATGCAGAATAAAAGGAGCAGAGCCAGAAGAACATTGTACACAGAGACTGATACACTGGTGAAATCAAATGTAATGAACTAGCAACTCAATGACCCAGGACAATTCTGAGGGATTTATGGAAAAGAACGCTACCCACATTCAGAGGAAGTGGAAACACAGAAGAAAAACAACTGCTTGAACACATGGGTTGATGCAGACATGATTTGGGATGTAAACTCTAAATGACCACCCCAGTGCAATAATATGGAAGTAAGTCTTGATGGATGACACGTTAATACCAGTGGAAATGCACGTTGGCTTCATGGGGGGGAAGGGGGATGAGATGGGGGGTGGAGAGGAGAGTAAGAACATGAATCATGTAACCATGGAAAAGTTTTCTAAAAAATAAAAATTCAAAGTCACCAAAAAAAAAATTTGTCATAATGGGAGTAGGAAATAATAAAAGTGTACTATATGTCAATCTGTAAATAGGGCATATAATTTGGTCCATATTAGAACCAACTTTATTCAACAAGGAGGTAATTTATAATTGGGTTTTTATCAGTTACCTGAGCAGCCAGCAATGCATTTTTTAATTCTTCTCTGGTAACCTCCGGGGCATCAGCTTGTCCCACTAAGCCTAGTGTATTATTCAGGGAAGGTCTAATATCCTGCTCTGCTGTTTCCTTCAGGTGTGAACTAAGGTAGGCTTTGGAAGCAAGAAGATACCCATTCAGCATGTGCAGAGTAATATCCATCAGAGGGGGACATCTAGCATACCAAAAAAACAGAAAAACATGAAAATATGTACAGATCAGCTAGAGTATGTGCCAGATTAAACAATTTGAGAAAGCTGACTATAATAGAGTAACAATGCTTTCCCTACTAAAACTTCCTAACTCTAAAAGAAATGAAAATGTAATATATTTTTCTCATTCTCCTTGCATTTCAAAATGATGCTAACAAATAGGGACTAAAATCTATGAATGTAGCCAAAATGATACATAACAAGTTTGAGGAATAGCATTTTAAGGATATTTAAAGATGATGGTACCTCCTGCAAATGTGTCTTAAGTTCATTATTTGATCTCTTTCCTAAAAAAATAAAAATAGCCCCAAAATTGTCATAAATGATTAAAATGAAGAGAAAGAAATGATAGAGAAGTTCTTCTTCTTTAGTCCTTTGCTTCTCCTGTCTTTTCTTATTTACTTTTCTACCTACTATTCTTTAACTGAAGGCATTTCCCAAGACCCAAAATTCAATTTTCTGCTTTTCCCCCCATTAAAAAACTCCTGGACACCTGGCATTTCTGTGCTCAAAACTTAAGCATCTTTATACCCAATCCCAGAATCTCCAGAATCCTTTAACTGCCTGCTACATTTTCACATCACCTTAAACTTTTAAATCAAACTCATTATATATACTTAAGAAGTGTCTATTCTATCCTAGATTTCCCTAATTCTTTCAATGGCACCATCATTATCCTAACAAATCAAACTTTTAAGTCAAGCTCATAATGTGCCTTATCCTTCTCCTTTGTCCAGTCATATCGAATAACCAAGGCCTTCCTTTTAACATTTTCTTTCACTGTTATTTTCCTTTATATTTTCATTATTACTACTGTAAAGCAACAAGGCCCTTATCCCCACATGCCTGAAATAAGGAAGCACCTTCCCAACTTAGTCTTGTTACCTGTGATATCTCAACACCTTTTATACAAACCTACCTAAAATGTCTCCATCAAATCATTCCTGCTTTAAAAGAAAACAGAAACAAAACACTTTTAATGGTACACTATTTCCTATTCTTATGCCATGACCAAAACTCTTCAGCCTACTACTCAAAAGAACTTCACAATCCCAAATTACTTTTTTCAAACTCAGTATTCCCCAAAGTGAGCACTCCATCAATCCAGTCTTACTGTTCTATTCAATATTGCTACTAAATAAGCCTGCTTTATTCCTATTTCTTTTTACTCTTTGTGCGCTGTCTTCCCCTACCTGAAATGTGTTTCCCTTTCTAACTGCTGCCCATCCTTCAAGGTCCAATCTAACTTCTCCTCTTCCTGGAAACCTTCTTTGACTATAGCAGCACACATTGAGTCTGTCTCCTCTGAATGTCTGTTGATTGCACTTATTGTCTCTACTTTCGGTTTTTCACTTTGTTATTTAACTTTTCATGTATTTGTTTTGTATTCTCAGTGAGACCTCAAAGGTAGACTTTGTTATGCTTCTTTATATCCCTCAAAATGCTCTGCACACAGAAAGAATATAATAAAGAAGTATTTGAATGAATTCAATACATTTCATAGTTAAAATGAATAATTCTCCATGCACTATATAGATAAATGTGGAGCTAATGAAACCAACTTTGTGAAAATGCTAGGAAGAATTGTTTTAAAAGTTTACTAATTCATTTAAAGTATCTTATGAGCCACACAACAATAGAAATGGACCAATTGTACAATATGCCAGTTTTAACAAAGTCTCTTTACTGCCAGAAAACCCAGCAGAACTAGTGCTCCTTTTTTCCCTAGTCCTTATACAAAGAAAGAAACTTAAGTTATGTGAACAATAATTTATAATCACTTTTTAATTTTTGTTTTATGTTCTTATTTTCTTTTCCTCCTGTTCTTGTTTACATCACTGAATAATATGCTTGTTGCTTGTTAACAGAACTTTTCCCCCCTTTTTTACAAAGAATGGCTAAGAGATGAAAACTTGAGAGTATTTGACCTACTAAATATAACATTTTCCTAGAACTGGTTTGGCAAATTATATATACTAAATATTTACCAATGGATTACAAAGTTCATGAACAATAATACCTTCAAAAATGCTAGTCAGACTTAGTTAGCTTCTCTTCCAATAGCCTAATGATATAGAACATAACTATATGTTGTATTCTCTTAGAAGCCTCCAAAGCATAGTAGTATGGAAGAACATAAACATCGGATGCCATTTACCTGTGAACCCTCTGATCACACCTTAGCACAATGAGAGGATCAATCATCAAGTCATTCTGTGTGTACTTCTGCTGCCTAACTAACTTTACTGATGGCTGCAGTGCATTAACTGTCATTACCCATAGCCTGTTGAGAAAATAAATTAAACATTCAAAAATTATTTCAATCTATCTGAAACATCTATCCATTCAACATACCAAATAAACATTCCTATCTATGTCAAAGAAGGTATGAGAGGTTAAAATAGTACAACAGATGTGAATATACTTTGAATAGTTATATGTAAATCTAAATTAATGTTAATCAAAATAAAAGGTAGAAAAGTGAAGTCAATGTAGAATCAAAACTTGTTTATTTAAATATCTTAAAATCTATTCAATATAGGAGGCAGTTGGGTGGCTCAGTGGATTGAGAGCTAGGCCTAGAGATGGGGGAGGTCCTGGGTTCAAATATGACCTCAGACACTTCCCCGCTGTGTGACCCTGGGCAAGTCACTTAACCCCCATTGCCTAGCCCTAACCACTCTTCTGCCTTAGAACCAATACACAGTATTGATTCTAAGACGGAAGGTAAGGGTTTAAAAAAAAATCTATTCAATATAGTGAGGGATACCCATTCTATCATAATAGGTCAAACAGTAATCAAACAATTAAAATCATTGCAATTAGATTTAGGAAACTAGAAACTCACTTTTTATTTACTTTACAAAAAAAAAAAGTCAAAAACAGTTTCTGCTTCTCCTGTAATAAAGCTGACATCTTTCTTGTCTATCTTTAAAGTTTATTAATGTTCTTTAATGCTATTAACACGAAATACACTATTCATTTATAAGACAAATAAACGTTCCATAATGTGTAAATAGAATTAGCTCGATCCCATTAATAGTCAAAAATCTACTCAACCCAGGCATGCTAATGATGTCACTCTCACCTCCCTTAGTGGGGAGGGGAGACGAGTTACCCACATGTGACAATAAGTAACAAATCAAGAATAAGGGACTGCCCTTTGGGCAGTCCAAATCAATGTAGAAACTGCCATTTGTCCATTTGAATTAGAGGTGGACCACAGGAAGTGATGAAAGATACTATCTCTTTAAGTAAGTGAGTGAACTTCCTGTGGGGGCAGTTGCCGTCTCGAACTGGAAGAAGCATCTCCTGAGACCACAGACAGATTACGCTCTATATTGTCACGTGGGTAAGTTAGGCTGACTTCCTTGGCCTAGTTGGGCCGCTTCCAAACTCTGCCTATCTGGCTGTTGGGCCTTGTGGCTTACAGCTTCATTTATTAAGCTTTGTAACCTTCCTCTCTCTCCGTCCAGGCCTTTGGCCTGGACTAGCCTCTCCTTTTTCTCTTTATTCCTACTTTTACCTACCGATTGTAAATAAACTCTTCAACCTGATGCTGACTTGGGTCTGATTTAATTACGGAATCAACTTGAATTGTTGATTCCTGGCGGCCACATATTTTTAATATATATCTATAAATACCTAAATTTTCCCTCTTACAATAATCATTAATGACATTATTGAAAACCTTTCAAAGATTAGCAAAAAGCATATTGTCCCTGCTGCCAATTTAAGTGGTTTATACAAACAAAACAATAAAAAAAGGTTACCTTCTAGGCATCACAGTATTAAGAACCATCCACAGTTTATTGACTGTTTGAAGAATTCTCCGAGGAACTCCCAAATTCAACAGCTGGTTCATATTTGATGTTAAAACTTCTGCATATGGTATAAGTTCACTAGCAGAGACCAGAGTCAAGTGTTCCAGAATCTGCATCACTTGTGTGTGACTTACTTGGAGTACTGAAAATGCTACAAGAAAAATTAGTCAGAATTCAGACAAGCTAAGCCTTCCAAAGCCACTTTCAGGAATGCTATGCTTTTATGTTAGGCCTTATGCAATTAACCTGGTTCAATGTTTCCAATAACTTAAGAAAAAGATGTGGCTAAAAAGTAAAATTGTAACACATCTCATTCTGTTAGAGACATTTTATAGTTTTGGTTAAGCTTATAAATTAGGAGCTTAAGGAATATCTATATCGCCCAATAAATAAATGTTCTAAGGATAGAACTGAGCAGTTTTCGAAGCAACACAAATTGTTGCTGAAAAAATATTCAAGTGTTAATAATCAAAGAAATTCATATTAAGAGAACTCCAAAGTAAGGACTGACTTAAATGTTTTTTTCTTTCATTATATCATAACACAACAAAGATAGTTAAAAATAACAAAATGCAGTATTATGGGACAGTGTGGAGACAGACACATAATCACACATGTTAAAGCAACAAGCTGGTTCAAATCTTTCTGAAAACAATCTCCCAGTATATAGTGAGTTTCAAAACTGAACATTCTCTTTGATCCAGTGATCTCACCACAATGACTATTCCTAAAGATGTATTTAAAAGGCAAAAAAGACCCATTTGTACAAAAGTATTCACCAGTTTCTTTTTAAAACCCTCAACTTCTGTCTTAGTATCAGTTCCGAGGCAAAAGAGTGGCAAGAGCTAGGCAATTGGGGCTAAGTGACTTGGGACAGCTCACACATCTAGGAAATATCTGAGGGCAAATTTGGATCCAGGTCCTCTCAATTCCAGACCTGGCACTCTTATCTAGCTGCTCTGGCTTTCTTTGAAATAGCACAAAACTAAGTAACAGACATGTCTAATGCTAGGGGAATCACTGAATAAATTGTGGCATGTCAACATAAAGGAATATTATTTTGCATTAAGACAACTCTGGAAAAAAGAAATATACAAAGAAAGATGCAGACCAAAGGCATAATCATACAACATATGCATTAAAAATATAAAACAATAATAGAGATTTGACCTGTAATTTCATGGGTACATCCCAGGTTCAGAAACTCCTACCATGTAGAGCAGTTACCTTCTCTGCAACTTATACTGTTTAAGAAAATTGCTTAAAGTACTGAAAAGTAAAATGACTTGTCTAAGGTCACAGAGTCAATAGGTGCCAGAGGTGGGATAAGAACTCAGTTCTTTCTGACTTTGACTGGCTCTCCATTCCCAATACCACAAAACTCAAAAATGTACCAAAAAGAAATCAGAAGAGACTAGAGAGATAAAGAGATAGCACAGTGGATAAAGCATCAGGAGTCAGGAGGACTTGAGTTCAAATCTAGCCTCAAACACTTTCTAAATGAGGGTGTGACCCTGGCATTTAACCCCAATTGCCTAGCTCTTATCGCTCTTTTGCTTTAGAATCAATTCTAAGATATGGGTTAAAAAAAAAAGAATACAGAAATAAAGACATTATTATAATTTTGTTTAAATCAATATAACAACAACAATAACTAGCATGTGTAATTATTATCTCATTTGATCATTGCAACAACCCTGGCAGGTGGGTGTTATTGTGATCCCCACCCCACTTTAAAGATGAGGAAACTAAGGAGCATAGAGATTAAGTTGATTTGCCCTGGGTTGTATAGGTAGTTAAGTCTCTACCAGTTTTGACCTCAGGATTTCTGTATTCCAAACCTGGCACTCATATGCAATATTTGTCAAAAAATAAATTGTAGTTTGGAGATTTTTCCATATTATTTCAGTTTTATTCCTATCAGGATATCTTGAAGAACACTAACTAGTGCTGATTTTTTCAAAAACATTTCTTAATATGAGCAAGAACGAACAATTTGAAAACTACTGTCATTATATCCAATACAATTTGTATAGTAAATAAGCAGTAAAATTGACTACCTGCATTCTGATAGGGGCTTGCATTCAAAAAACTGGTGTAATAATTCATTAATTTAATATGTATTAAGCATCTAATATCTGCATTGCATGATGTCAATTCTATCCTGCAGATCTTGTTCTAAAAGTCTCTTTTTTCAGCATCTGTACACATACTAGAAAGCTATTCCCTCAAAAAGTTGCAGCACCCTGATCAGTGGTACAAACCATACTCTTCTAATGCAGTCATTCTAATTCATTCAGTAACAGTCCACAGGGACTCTCAACATGATCAAGAAAAAAGGATGCAATTCAATTGAAACAAAAATGGTCCTGAGAACTGTGAAATTACAGCTGCTTACTTTTAAAACTGTCTGACAAAACATTAACATGTTTATGTTTAAAACCTGTTTGTGTATTAAAAAGAAAAAAAATTAAGTTTTTAATATCATATCTCATTAAATTAGCAGAATGTAACATATTTCACATAAAATGAGTAAGAAAACTTTACTGCACCTTCTTGAAGTTGTTTAGGAGAGTGGTTTTTGGCAGTGTTGGTCAAGAGCATTCTCCGTAGCAGGGCGTCTGTCCCCGTAATTTCTTCTTCACAAATCCAATCATCCACAATGCATAAATGTGGATAGTTAGTTGCAAGAAGGCGCAATAAAGCAGAGTGTAACCCTTAAAAAATTGCAATAAGCATGTTAGAACATATGTCAAATACTCAAAAATTTTCTTTACCATTCCTCAGAGATTCTGATTTCATTAATTGGATGTTTTAACAGTCTAACACCCAACCACAACAGATGCTTACACATCAGCACTTCCTAATGATGATTCCAATTAAACTTGGCACCAGGGGCCAACTAATTCCCTCTGAAGGAGAATGACAAGAGCCTGCTTAGGGGACAATGTATAGATGGAAAGAACCTTAGTGGCAAATTATCTAATTTAACCCTTGGGTTTACAGAGAAGGAAAAGGCCCAGAGAGATTAAGTTATCCAAGATCACACAGGTAATAACTAGCAGAGCTAAGACTTGGACTCCAGTCCTCTAATCCTAAGTCAATGAATCTTCTACAATATCATGCTTCACTATGGCCTTTCCTATAAGAAAAGGTAAAAGAAAAAGAGTTGAGATCTTTTACTCTCAAAAATTTAAAATCTCTGATTCTGATATTCTGCCCTTATCATTGTTAGTATTAATGAATATTAATAATAATAGTCACGCTAATGTTCAACACCACAATCAACATTTACTAGACAATGAATTCTAAGTGGTTTAAAACTAATCATGTGATAATGATGCAATGAAAACTAAGATATATGATTTGGACAGATTTCAAAGTATGCTAGGAAATTTTACAGGTCTTCAATTCTCCTTAAATAAAAAGACTCCTGATATCTCTCAATTCCCATACATGAAATAAATAAATAAATAAAAGTTTTGTGCATACAAAATACAAAAAATAATGTTAAAAAAAAATTTTGGCACTGCTGTAACTGAAGAAATTCTGGTCTAATTTTTTAAAATTATATAGTTAACAGTAGAATTAGTTTACACATTTCTTGTCTTGACAAGAAATTTATCCCATCCTAAAGCTCTTTGCTCAGAAATTTGTTGTGTCTTCTGAATGGAAATGCAACTCAGACAAAATTACCAGTAGAGAAATAATATAGTCTATCACACAAGGTTATACAACTTAAGTTAAGAGATTATCTTAAGGCCATTTCAAGGGATATCACAGACTTGGAGATAGACTCATAGCATTTTAGAGATGGAAGTTATCTCACAGATATAGTCCAACCCCATCATTTGACATTTGAAGAAACTAAATTATAGACCAGTGATTCCCAAAGTGGGCGCTACCACCCCCTGGCAGGTGCTGCAGTGATCCAGGGGACCAGTGATGGCCACACTTTTTTTGTATTACATTCTATTTTAAGTTCAATAAATAGTTTCATAATTTCCAGGGGGAGCCAAGTAATATTTTTTCTGGAAAGGGGGCGGTAGGCCAAAAAAGTTTGGGAACCACTGCTATAGGCTAAGAAATTTAAGTGACCTACCCTCAACAAGCTAGAGGCAAAACAAATTTCCAGAGCCTAAATGTTTTCCTCACTTTGAGACTAGTACTCTTTCTACTATGTGACACTGCCTTCTCCACAGCCCTCTGACCTTTTTTCCTTATTTGTCAATTATGTATGATAACGTCTGCTTCTAACCTGACTGAGACAGCTTTATGGATGAATAAAAATGCAGTAATAATGCAAAAGGTTATTATTACTTCTAAACTACATATGTTCTAACCACACAAAAAAGTCACTACTCCAAAAAAAGTTAATTTTTTCTACTAAACAAAAAAATAGCATATCAAAGGCTACCAAATATAAACTAGCATCTCTCTAGAAATAGATTATTCAAAGGCATAAACAAAAAATTGCATAACAGACTTATAAAAACAATTAATGTACCTCCCAGTTCCTGTTGTAGCCCTTGAGCCTGTCGTATGAGGAATTTGATTGGAATCTGATCCATCAAAGAGGAAGAGTAAGATTTTGGCTTTCTTTGCATGGCAGCTAGGTAAGAGAAAGGTAAAAAATATCAACAATAAATATATTTAAATAAATCTGAAGTCTAAAGTTTCAACCCAAATATGAATGAAAATTCAAGGATGCCTACCTATTTTTAATTCCTTTCACTTTCAAGTATATAGCTCATAAAAACTATAGAATCATCAGTATGACAGTTTAAAAATTTATGGTCACAGTTAATTAAAATACAAATTAAAGGAGGGTAAATTAGATTCATAAGACTAGTGTAATATCAGCAAAAAGTTCTAAATATGGTCCACTTTATCACTTCAAGTGTTCAAAATCTAGCTTTTAAGGATGCACATAATCATACTCCTCCAAAAATCCTCCCATTCTAGACCCCAGCCTCAAAAACATTTTAAACACTTAAAACCAGGCTTTCACATTTTTTTCATCCTATAACATGATCAGATAAGAAATATTTATAGCACACCTCTGCTGAGTATGAGGCAAAACTTAAGAGTACTTCAATGAAACATCTATAATATCCTATTCTATTTTGTTATTACTCTAAGTTTTAATTCTCTAACACAAAACTCCTTTCCTGTGACTTAATTTAGCCTTTAGTTCTATAGATATGAAACTTCAGCCTGTTAGATGCTAAAAAGTTTAAGATAGAAGGGCTATTTCCTTAAAACAGCTTCTTGAAGGAAAAAGATAGTAAAGTAAAAAGGGAAACCTCAAGTTGACCGGGAAATTTAAAGACAAGAGGGCTTTATACCTCCCCAAAAGCAACATAATGTGATTATGTCCTCCTCCTTGACAGAGAAGGGTTTAACAAACATTTGAAATTATAGACTTAGAGCTGAAAGTGACCTCAGAAGTCAACTAATCCAACCTCCTTATTTTACAGATCATAGGATATGTATTTAGAGTTCAACGGTACCCAAGAAGCCATCCAAGCAAGTCTGAATGTGAGCTCCATTTGCTATAAGACAACTTTCCAACAGCCACCTCTCTTAAAATTACCTCATATCGAGTGAGAGTATTCTATATATGAAGAGACAGGATGAACTAGTCACTAGAGCTGGCATTAAGGCCAGTAAGACCTTGGTTCAAGACCACCTCTGACACATTACAGCAGTGTGACCCTGGGCAAGTCACTTCATTTTTCAGAGCAATTCTCTTAACATTCAAAGTTGCAGAAAGAATGTTGGTCTGCTGAGTAGAGAGAACTTCCTCACCAGGAACCCCCTACACCAATTATAAGTCTGGTCTCTATCCCTATCCTAGTCTGTATATATCTTTATATGTATAAACATCACCTCTCCCATTAGAAGGGTAAGCTCTGGGGGCAGTGGATTGAAGTGGCTCAGTGGATTGAGAGCCAGGCCTAGAGACAGGAGGTCCTGGGTTCAAATCCGGCCTCAGACTCTTCCTAGCTGTGTGACTCTGGGCAAGTCACTTGACCCCCATTGCCTAGGCCTTAGCGCTCTTCTGCCTTAGAACCAATACACAGTAATGATTCTAAGACAAAAGGTAAGGGTTTAAAAAATAAAGAAAAAGTTTAAAAGAAAAAAAAAAGGGTAAGCTCTCCAAAGGTAAGGATTTTTTTTCAACTTTGTATCCCCAACACACAGCGCCGTACCTGGCATATAATAACCTCTTAAAATACTTGTTGAGTAATATAGTTCCCTTTACAAATGAAAAAACCAAGGCTAAGTGACTTGTCCAGAGAGAAGCTAGACAACAAGACTTGTCCAAAGTCATATGAGTAGCAAGAAGCAAAAAACTAGGATTTGAACCTAACTCCTCTTACTTTAAGATGAAGAGAACTGATTTTTTTTCAATAAGTTCATGTATGGCAGAGTAGGAACACAGAAATCAAGCTCTGAGATCAAGGTGTATATGCTTATGGGTAAGTCTGCTTAATGATTCCTAGTACAACTAAGATATAAAAATAACTATATAGATCAGGTAGATTCTTTTTTCAAACTTTGAAGTTATCTTTAACAGTGTTTTACTTATTTTAGTTCTGGGATGTTTAAGCAACAGGATATTTGAAAGTTTGCAAAATAGTGGTTTAATATTCATTCCAAGACAATAGTGAATGCATATTATTACAAACATATTACCATAGGGGTAGTTAACCAAGATGCTGAAACTGTAACAGTGTGACAGGAATTACCAACAACAAACAGGTAATCTTCTCAAATAACTACCCTAGCCTAATCCATGTACTCAACAGTGCAGCCAAACTAGATGACTCTGTCCTCAAAACATTTTGCACTCTCCCACTTCCACACTTTTGCTCATGTTCTTCTCTGTGCCTAAAATGTCTCTCCTCTCCCTATTCCCCTTTTGAATTCTTATCCAGTTTCTGGAGTGTGACTTCAAAGCCTCCTCTAAGATCTTCCTTGATCTTTGCTGTTATCAACAACCTTCCGCACTGTCCTAGAGCACTTTGTTTTCTACCTCTCTAATACATTTATCACATATTAGTGTCTATATGCCATAACAGTTATCTGTGTACATAGCTTTTTCAACTTATTAGGCTATAAATCTGATGAAAACAGAGACTGTAAGTTGACTAAACTCTTGTCTTCCACAGGGCATTTTGCACACTGGACATTTAATGTTTGTGGAATTAAACTACCCTTTTCTAAAGAGAAGAGTCAGAAAAATCCTTAGTCATGAAGTAATTCTCTTCTAGACCATTCTCATTAGTGGCAGCTGGTGACACAGTAGATAGAATGCTGGGCCTGGAGTCATTTTCCTTAGTTCAAATCTGGCCTCAGATATGAGCTGTGTGACCCTGGACAATTTTTGCCTTACTTTCCTCATCTGTAAAATGAGCTAAAGAAGGAAATGGCAAACCACTCCAGTATCTTTGCCAAGAAAACTTCAAACGGGGTTATGAAGAGTCAGACACAACTGAAAATGACTTGACAACAATAGCAACCATTCTGATTACCAAATTTTCAGATAGAAAAGTTAGAATGCACTCAAATTCTCCAGGGAATTCCTGAATGTTATAGAGAACTTCTGTAGCATGTCAGGCTTCCCCAAGAAGTATGCATAAACATGACAGAAATAACCATTTTCTGACTTAGAATAAACAGATTAACTCCATCTAAAATAACTAGAGCTAGTCAACAAGATGAAATGTTAATTTTCCCAAATGGATTTTGTCTCTAATGCCATGCTCAATTACATAAAATTGAAGCACAGAATCTTTAAGAATGATAGGACTAAGGATTCAGTTTATAGCTCATCTTTAAGACAATGCATATGCAAAACACTGTGCCCTCAACTTCATGTCAATGCAGAAGAAAAAGTCATCAATAAGATAAAATAATTCTAAGGGACAGCTAGATGGCTCAGTGGATTGAGAGTCAGGCCTAGAGATGGGAGGTTCTAGGTTCAAATCTGGCCTTAGATACTTCCTAGCTGTGTGACCCTGGGCAAGTTACTTAACCCTCATGGCCTAGTCCTTACTGCTCTTCTGCCTTGAAACCAATACACAGTATTCTAAGACAGAAGGTAAGGGTTTAAAATAAAAAGATAAAATAAATCCCTACCTTTAATCAGTCGCTATCTAGAGCAATGCATTCAAGCCAATCACCTTAAGTACAAGGTATCAAATTTATTAACAGCACAAACTAGAAGCATTAGTCAATTACAGATACAAAAAACAGCTGAAGTCTAGCTTTTCCAATTTAAGAAACTGATTTTATTCAACAAGCATTTATTAAGTACCTACTATGTGTCAAAGCCTAAGGATAAAAAGAAAAAAATTAAGTAATCAATTCCTGTCTTATATTCTAGGTGCGAATAGGGGAGTAGGGAGTGGGTGAGGAAAACAAGCACATAAATAATATCCAGAGTAATTTGGAGAAGGGTGGCAGAGAATGCTAAAAATTAATGGGATCAATTAAGACTTAGAGATTTCTCAGATGTATCTCTGTCTAAACAAATCTCTCTCTAAAAGAGTCTACTCTAAGGTTCTGTCCAACCTCTGTTTTCCCTCACCCCGTCCAAGGTGTTTCCCTTTAGCATCAAGACTTCTGTGCCTCTCATCCACCTTCCCTAGCTCAGAGATCAATAGTGGCCCCTGGTTCATATGAAACTCCTTCCATTAACTCAAACTTTTTCATTAACTTAATCTTTTTGCTCTTTAGCTACCTTTTGCTGCCCACTCAGAGCCTGTATTTGCTTATGTGCTAAGTGTCAGCTGTACCAGCTAGAGTTCTTCTTTCTCTCCTACCAGATACCTGATGTTTACCCTATTAAAATCCGACCCTAAATAATCACAATCATGAACAGAAACAGAAGTTTCAAATGACGGTTTAGGGTATGAGGTTCATAGTACCCACTTACTTCAAAGCAATGACAAAAAAAAGTATCTCCTGCCCACCCCAGAGAGACTACATGAAGATATAACTAATATAATCTTTTTTAAAGCTTTCAATATTTAAATTTGCAAATAGGGCTGCTGGTCAAATCCTGCCTAACTTTTCCTTTCAGTTTATGTGAGTCTATTCTACCATCTACTCACCCAAAGAAATGGCAGGAGACAACACTTTAAAAAAAAAATAAAACATCCCTAATTTCTCTGTAGGATTCAGGCACACGACCACCTACCAAGAGTCTTAGTGTTGGCAAGAAGGGCTTCTTCATAGGACAGTATGTAGTACAGCACCAGGAGCTGGGCCGTGATGCTGTGAC
The DNA here is from genome assembly GCF_016433145.1 of Gracilinanus agilis. Lineage (NCBI taxonomy): Eukaryota > Metazoa > Chordata > Mammalia > Didelphimorphia > Didelphidae > Gracilinanus > Gracilinanus agilis. The sequence goes on from NC_058133.1 coordinate 174,956,158, forward strand.
ACTGTGCGTTGTGCTGTGTAATTCGAGTGCTATCAGCCTGTAGGAAAAATCAGGCCTTCATTAAAAAATACTTCTTAGTAAAACTTCACTTCACAATAGAACTATTTGATTTTATAAGACAGGTCTAATTTATGATGAAAAAATGGTCATTTGACTCTTTTAGTGTTGGAATCAAAATAGAGCATTCAATTTGCCACTAAAAACAAACAAAGCAAAGGAGAAATCTAAACAACATGATTTTACAACTCAAAATTCTCATTTTTAGATCATACTTTAAGTAGCATAAATACTGAGAAGCAGCAAAATCCACTACTTCTTCAGTGCTAAGTAGATAGATGGACAGTTCATTTTTTGCAATAGCAACCTTTCACACAGATTAAGAAAATGTTTTGGAAAGGCAGTAATAGAAATGTTGTTTAATAATCTCCAAGCAGGTGTGCTCAGAAATTACCACAGGGAAAACAACCCGGGACAATTATGTATTAAACAGTGCTGGTGAACAATACTATTTTGTCCAAGAAGAAAAAAATCACCTCTCTTCAATCCTCCATAAGTGAGTCCAGGTGCATTATGGATGCTCAAGGACTTGGCCAGAGTCCCTGAATATGCTGCAGTTTCCTTTCTCCAACCCCAAGTTTACAAGGAAATCTTTAGACCTGAGCAAAAGGCTTCATGTTTATAAGTGGGTTTCCTCTACTAAGTAAGAAAAAATAGATTTCCTCATGAAGTTTCCATCTGCCAAACTACTTTTGAAATACCATTTATTCTAGCCTTAGAAATGTCTGAAAAAACTGACCCCTGGTTTCCTAATTCTGGACTCTATAAAAACCATCTAAGATCATCTACCATTAGTCCAAAATAAAAACCTAAGGGAGTTAACCAGAAATTGAACCAAAAGAGAAAAGCCTATACTGTAGGCATTTTTAAAAAGCCTTACCCCAATGAGTCCTTTAAAAACACTGAGTATCTCTTGTTCTGTGATTGGTTGGTTTGTGGCTTCTGGATTTGATTTAGACGCAGGAGTAAGTACAGAATTTATGTATACGTCAATAAGAGGAAGTAACTGAGGATGGAGTGGAATGGAAGTTTCACACAGCTGTCTATAAATCCAATCCTGAAGAAACAGGTTAGAAGCAGAATTAATTACAGCAGCAAGAAAATTCAAGAGGAAATTTCAATACTCCATACATATTTGTGGATGATGGTGATAAATCTAAGTTTAATTTGGAGCAATTTCAAAATATAACTAGTTTAAATATAAAATAAAAAAACCTGGCCTTGAATTATTTCTACAATTGACCCTGAATGACAGAGAATAGGTACAAAAATGAAAATCATGGGATTTCATATGTTGGAAGTTTAAGGCTTTATTGAGTGTCAACTCAGAGCAATATGTAGGAGAAAGGTTCTTGACATTAAGTGCACAGATTAACTAAGACAATTATTTTGGAAGGCACTTCTAAAAATCTCATTTATTTAGTCTAAAATATGCATTGAGTACTTTATAAGAACTTAGTAAATTACTACTATTTTCCTTAAGGGGATATAAAAAAATTGAAAGACATAATCCTTTCAAAATTCAGGTAAAACATGGAACCACATTATTGTACATGCCTTCAAACCAAAAACACAACTTAAATTTAAAATCATATCTGATAGTCTGGGAAGAAGCAACAGCTTCATGAGAAGATACTATGTATGTTTTCCAACAGCAATTTCTAAGTAGAAGGTAATCTTAAGAAACAGGACTGGAAATCCTAGCTCCTCTGAATCTCAGGCTGGGACAATGCTAGGCCAGTCACTTCAAACCTCTTGAGTTTCAGTGTCCTTAGCTATTAACTAAGAGGTTGAACTAGATGACCCATCCAGTCCCACAGATTGCCAAGTCTATAATCTCTACACAGATACAGAAAATTGGTAAGGATGGCATGTCACACATACATGCACACAATTACTGGCAAATAAAATGCCGTTCACTACTAGAAATGGGGCTCTGGAAAAAAAAATCCTGGTTTTCAGTGTTCGATTTGAAAAACTCTCCCAAATTTGTCATTTTGATCAATTTTTTCCTTATTTTTAAACACTATTTCAGAAATCTGCTTTGGATAGAAATGGCCAATTGTGACAAAAAGTGATCAATTCAAAATATGGATATAACATCTTAGATAAAGAAAACAGCTTATATTACTAACTCTAGCACTAGTGTAAAATTTACATGATAATTTTGACAATTATTTAAAAGTATGAACTATACAGTGGCTCTCAATCTGTGGGAATAATTAAACAATGCACTTATTAGTTCAATATTACACATTCAAACAACCAAAAATAATTGTATGAGCGTTTAGATTACAAAGCTGCCCTCACACACACACACAAAAGTAATGGAAGATGTTTAACTGCAATGTAATGATTTGAAACAGAAGGAGAATTATACTTTTATTGACACTTTATGCTTGGTAAACGATCTACTTCTGAGTAGCTGATAGATACAGTGGATAGGCAAAAACCCAGCGATGTTGGCACTGAGGCTGCTGGTTACAGGAACTCGAACAGCATGAGCTGTGACAACCTAAAGGTTAAAAAAAAAATACTTTTAGCATAAGTTCCACTAAAATATGTATATGTATAAAGAACAGATTGTCCTGATTAGTCACATATACCTATTTCCAACATTTAAAGATAACTGAAGAAAATAAAGAATTAAACTTTAACAATCCAATGAAGTCTACCATCATTAAAACCCTAAGATTTAGAATTGATGTTAAAAATGCATCCATTTGGGGCAGATAAGTGGCCCCAGGCTACAATCAAGAGGACCTGGATTCAATCTGGCCTCAAACACTTCCCAAATATGTGACCCTACACAAGTCACTTATCCTCGTTTGCCTAGCCCTTGTCTTTCTGTATTACAGTTGTTACTAAGACAGAAAGTAAGAATTTTGTTTTTAAGCATCCATTGGTCGACTGTCTAGAGCCAAGAGTCAAACAAGAACCTGTAACATTCTCAATGTCTAATCTTACACATGGATAGTACTTTAAATTAAAAGATGTAGAGCTCTGAAAAAGCCTCAGAAGGGTTTTTTTCTGGTAAATGAAAGTTTTTACCATCTTTTATGAAGTCCCCTAACTAGGAAAACAATTATTAACATTCACTAGACATTTAAGTACACCCTAATAAAAATAAGAAGAAGGGTTCCAACTTAAAAAACATAATGAGTAACATGTAGTTGGTTCTAAGTGTATTGATCTCTACAAGAGTTCCAACAAGGAAATAAACCAATGAGAGACTTTCAAAAAGAATATGGATCTTGGTGTCAAATAGTTTTGACTATTAAAGAGATATTCAACAGGTTAACAACTATAAGGTACTTCGAAGCTAAGTTATATAAGTAGCTATGGTTAAAAGAAAATACCTGCTCAGTAAAAATTTCCTGAGTGAAGATGGTCTTCATCCTACTCAGAGAGCTTGGTTTAATCACAATCTGAAATAATGGCATAAATAGTTACTAAATACCACAGTATGAAAATAAATGACATGCATAGTACAAAATAAGAAAAAGGTCTATATGGTGATCTAAATTAGCTCTAGGTAACACTTGCTTTGAGAAGTCTGCCTTACTGGTTTTTCAAACATATAATAAAAATTATCCGTTTCAAATATTTCTAATATTTAAAAAATTAAATTAAAGTTAGCAAAGGAACCAAATCAATTTATGTTAAAATTCTCGAAAAATGACTTGAATAGAAACTAATTCTCCCTTAGGAAGGAGAGAAATTACCTTCATCCCCAATGTTGAGCAGACCAAATCTATGATAGCACTCAGTTGGTTGCTATGGAAATACATAGCCACTAGTAACAGCATCTCCCCAAAGGAGGCAGACACTCCAGAAGTGCTGTTGTAACAGAAAGAAAATAATACATGTTAAAAGGAGATAAAAATTCTCTCACCTAAAGGAAAAAAATATTAAGCAGTCTTACCTTTCAAAATAAGCTTCTTCTTTTATCATCCAGCTTAGCCACATCACCATTAGTTGCTCCTGTTCAGGTGTACTGAATAAAACATGTTGGAATATTAAGAGTTTAATTCAGATAAAGAATAATCATTCTAAAGTAAGCACCATGAAAAAATGCATGCTTGAATAAAATTATTTTTTTCTTTGTTTAAAACATTAACAAGAAAATTAAGAAGGCACTAAAGTTAGGTCTTTTCAACAAAACTAGCAAGTGACCAAGGAGGCCAAGAAAGGAGAATAAGTTACACTGCCTAGCCACTGCCTTTCTACAAGGATCTGATCAAATCAGACTCCCTTGGATTCAAGCTCTTTTTCAGTACAACAGGGATTTGAACTGACCACACAATACTATTGGAACTGAAGAGGCAAGAAGGCCATATTAATGTCTCAACCATCTGACATCAAAAGAATTTTCTACCAGATTAACAGTTATATCCCAAGTAGCTGATGACTGAGTGCCAATTCAATGGCAAAATTCATTCCATCAGCATCTGCAAATTCCTAGGCAAACATTATTTCATACTTATTAGGGGTACAATAAAAAATTAATTTTAAAAGCTCAGGACCACAAAGCCACAGATCTAAAGCTGGGAAGAGATCTGAGAGGCTAACTAAACCAGCCTCTTCCCTCCTTTTGCAGAGGAGGAAACCCCCCCCAAAAAAATCATCATCAGACTCCACACAGGAGATGCCCAAATTTCCAAAGAAAAATAAAGAATTTTATCTGTGGTTTTTTTTAAAACGGAAATGTCTAGCCCCTGGACTTAGTTTCCATCATATTTTATATCCATAACTGCAGGCTTTAAAAATCTACACAAATTCAGCCTACCAGAGTCAACCAAATTAGTCTATGCCCCAAACAATTCCAAAAACAAAAGAAATAAGGGCTGATAAGGTAGACTACACAGAGCAAAGAGATACAGGCTAGAGAATGGTATTTTATTACCAATACTGTTTTGGATATTTTAAATTGTCAGAATTTCATTATGTTAATTATCTGGAATTTAAGGCCCTGAAACATGAAAATCTAACCTACAAAGATAGTTTTCGATTGTTTCTTTCCACCTTACAGCAGGGATGACAAGATGAGCTGAAAAATATGTTTTTCCTACCTTACTGATTAGGAAAGAGAAATGGTGGCAAACAATAGGACTATTAATGGACCCTAAATGACACCTTTAAAAAAAGTCTACACGTAACACTTTTGATCCAAACTTGAATCTGTTGGGAATCTTTAATCTCTTTCTATTTGTGCATTTTAACACATGAAAGCTCCTTCAAAAAAGGCTAATAAAGACAAAACAATGTTTCATAAAGATACCTGACAAGCGTGGAAAAGGCGAGTAGCATACAAAAGGAAAGAGAAACAAAGCGAACCCCAGCTGGTGTTGCAGGAGGACGACTTGTCATTAGCTGCAATAGCTGCTCAGCTTCTTCATCAGTTGGCCTAAAAGAAATCATCAATTTTTTGAAGTCAAAGATATTCCATATGGTATGACTTTTAATTTTTTTAATCTTTAAATAATCTTTTAAGTCTAAAATATATTCTTTCTGAACCAGATCAAAGTCAACAATTAATAACAAGATTCAGAAAAGGATAATGATTAAAAACTACTCTGTGTGTCTTGCAAACACATAAACAATAATTTATAATCAGCTAGCTCAAGATCTAGAGCTGTAAGTCATCTAAGAGGTCAACTAGTTTGCTTGTCCCACTGAGAAAGAGAACATCTGAAAAAGAAAGCTATTCAGAAGAAAGAGAAAATAAATTCTATTTATACTTAACATAGTTTCTCATCCATTATAGTTTTGCCCAAGTGACTCTAACAGCATTAAGATAGTCTAACAAAGCAATTAAAAGAAGATAAACTACTCCAGTTCTACCTATATCTACAGTATGGATTTTATAGGAAGATAAAAATAAATGAATAAATCCCCTACCACACATGTTCACTTAAAAAGGGAGGATTCACAAAACAACTCTGAGATACCACCTCACAACTAGCAGATTGGCTAAAATGACAGCAAGGGAGAGTAATGAATGTTGGAGGGGATGTGGCAAAATTGGGACATTAATGCATTGCTGGTGGAGTTGTGAACTGATCCAGCCATTCTGGATGTCAATTTGGAACTATGCTCAAAGGGCTTTAAAAGACTAGCTACCTTTTGATCCAGCCATAGCACTGCTTGGATTATACCCCAAAGACATAAGGAAAAAAAGACTTGTACAAAAATATTTATAGCTGCGCTCTTTGTGGTGGCAAAAAATTGGAAAATGAGAGAATGTCCTTCGATTGGGGAATGGCTGAACAAATTGTGGTATCTGTTGGTGATGGAATACTATTGTGCTCAAAGGAATAATGAACTGGAGGAATTCCATGTGAAAACTGGAAAGACCTCCAGGAATGGATGCAGAGTGAAAGGAGTAGAACCAGCAGAACATTGTACACAGAGACGGATACACTGTGGCATGATCGAACATAAGGGGCTTCTCTACTAGCAGCAATGCAAGAATCCAGAGCAAGGCTGAGGGACTTGTGAGAAAGAAAACTAGCCACATTCAGAGGAAGAACAGTGGGAGGAGAAACAGAAGAAAAACAACTGCTTGAACACATGGGCTGATGGGGATATTATTGGGGATGTAGACACTAAATGATAACTCTAGTCTCTAGACCAACTATCAATAATATGGAAGTAGGTCTTAATCAATGATATATGTAAAACCCCCTGGAAATGTGCATTAGCTAAGGCGGGGGGGGAGGGGGGGAAAGGTTTGGGGGAGAGGGAAAGAACATGAAACATGTAAAATAACAATGCCTTACATTTATATACCACTTTATAGTTTTACAAAGCCCATTCCCATACATTCTTTTTCCAGGTTTTGGTCTATTATTCCTTTTTATGAATGCAACATTTTATTCCAGCTAGCTTCTTTTATAGGAAGCTTCATTTCATACATGTTTGCCTTAGCATTTATTATTCCCAGTGCATAGGATGCCCTCTTTCCATACCTTTGCCTGAGGAAATCCCTAGCCACACTTCTTTCAAGGCTTAGCTCAAAGGCCACCTCCTTACTTGAGGTCTTTCTTGATCTCCCTGAGCGGTTGGCCCCTCTGAATCAGAAATTACTTTGTACACATTTTGTACTTATTTATGTATATGCTGTCTCTCAGCTCTTACTTAGAATATAAGTTCCCTAAAGGCAAGAAATGTTTGATTGTTGTGCCTGGCACACAACAAGGATTTAATAAAGATGTCACAGTGAACTGAAATTATCTAAGCATAGTCTAATATGAAACTTGGAAGTTCTCTGAATAAGATATTTTATTCACTTCCTTATAAGCAAAAAATGAGAACATAACACTTTTATAGAGTATCAAAATAAATAATAATATCAATAAATATAAAAATAATAAGTACTTGAGTCCAGCGATCCCCATCAAAGCACAATAGAGACGTAACAGTGCACTGGCTTTCACAACATGCTCTTCTTTCAGTCCTGAATACACAGACACATTAGGCTCCATCTCCACATCAGCTTCTTCCACGATGCGTGTACTTCTTACTGTAGGAAGGATGCCCATCAACTCCAAAAGAAGCTGCCTTCTCATTTGCCAAAGCACAGAACTGCTAGTCTCCCTTTTTTTCTGCAAGATATATGAGCCACAGAAGGGAAGCATTAAGCACATATTGAATCAAAAGGAAGTTGTGTTAGTTAAAATCACCTGGGGTTCTATTTGGAAGGATTGAACCTCAATATAGTGTTTGACAAACTTCTGTGGACCTGTGGGGGTCCTTAAAACTACATTTCCCGTGGTCCAATGGGTTTCCTGTTTTGGATGACATATTGAAGGTGAGGGACTGTTTTAAAAGAGGGGGAAGTGACTTGGAACTTCCTCTTTAGCTACCTGCCTCTTTATAGCTACCTGAGCTGGAGGAGAGAGGAAAGGTAAATGGCGGAGATGAGGTTGGAATAGGTTTCTTACAGGCGCATGATCAATTTATCTCTATCAGCATGACTTTTTTTTTTTTAAACCCTTAACTTCTGTGTATTGACTTATAGGTGGAAGAGTGGTAAGGGTAGGCAATGGGGGTCAAGTGACTTGCCCAGGATCACACAGCTGGGAAGTGTCTGAGCCAGATTTGAACCTAGGACCTCCCGTCTCTAGGCCTGGCTCTCAATCCACTGAGCTACCCAGCTGCCCCTAGCATGACTTTTATTAAAATACTATTCTCCCTTTTGATCTCGGCCCTCATCATTTTTAATAATAACAAAGTTTAAACAGAGAATTGCACTTAACATCTAAAATTGACTCCAGTATACTTTTCCTTAAAAAAATGCATTGAGGGGCAGCTGAATAGCTCAGTGGATTGAGAACCAGGCCTAGAGACAGGAGACCCTAGTTTCAAATCTTGTCTCAAGACACTTCCTAGCTATATGACCCTGGGCAAGTCACTTAACCCCCATTGCCTGACCCTTACCACTCTTCTGCCTTGGAACCAATACACAATAGTGATTTTAAGATGGAAGGTAAAGGTTTAAAATAAAAGGTATGGGTATTTTTTGTGGTGCAAAGAACTAGAAGTAAAATGGGGGTCCCCTGGTTGGGGAATAGCTGGGCAAATTATGGTATAAAATACAAATTAATCTTCAGGGAAGCAAAATCTCAAACCATATACCACAATAAGCTCCAAATAGATACATACCCTTGAAAGGATATATTGATGTGGCAAAATCGGGACACTAATACAATATTGGTGGAGTTGTGAATTGGTCCAACCCTTCTGGAAGGCAATATGGAATTATGCCCAAAGGGCTCTAAAAGACTGCCTGCCCTCTGACCCAGCCATACCACTGCTGGGTTTGTACCCCAAAGAGATAATAGGGAAAAATTCTCGAGATCTATCTATCATCTCAAGATAACCTGATAAAGACAGCTTAGTTGATAAGGAAGTAACGGGACACGGGAGATCTTTCTGTTAGCTCATAGCTGCTTCTTCCAGCTCTCTCTTACAGCATGGAGTTTATTATATATACTTCAAGACTCATTTCACACAAAAGAACCCCCCCTGAAACTTTGCATTTGTGCAGAAACACAAATTATGTCACATCAAAGCACAATAAAGTTATAGTTTTACAAAGAATTTTCTTATGAAGATAATGCTGGATGAGAAAAAAGTCCCAAGGCTAAAAATGAGGATCACTTTATCTAAAAGTTATTTTGTCTGAGCTTGCCACTCCGTGACCTTGGGATGCCTGTAGCAGTTAGAGAGATATACCTACAGCTGCAGCTTTACTCTGCTGAGTGAAAAAAGGCTGTTAACTCATTAAGTGCTGGTTTACTAAGAACTTAAAATTTTCCTAGAAGGCTATAATGTTTTTCAATAAGAAAAGGTGTGGATCATAAAAGGGATCAAAAGAGGAGTCTCAGATTTTCATCTATTTAAGACTGTTTCTCTTATTGGCCTCCCACAAAAAAATATTTGTACAAAAATATTTATAGCTGCACTCTTTGTGGTGGCAAAAAACTGGAAAATAGAGGGGAGTCCATCAATTGGGGAATGGATGAACAAATTGTGGTATTTGTTGGTGATGGAATACTATTGTGCTGAAAGGAATAATGAATTGGAGGAATTCCATATGAACTGGAATTACCTCCAGGAATTGATGCAGAGCAAAAGGAGCAAAACCAGGAGAACATTGTACACAGAGACGGATACACTGTGGCACAATCATTAAATGTAATGGACTTCTCTACTAGCAGCAATGCAATCACCCAAGACAATTCTGAGGAACTTATGAGAAAGAACGCTATCCACATCCAGAGAAAGAACTGTGGGAGTAGAAACACAGAAGAAAAACATATGATTGATCACATGGTTCAGTGGGGATATGAATGGGGATGTTAACTTTAAATGATCACTCTATTGCAAATATTGATAACATAGAAACAGGTTTTGATAAATGATACATATAAAACCCAGTGGAATGGCTTATTGGCTCTGAGAGGGGAGAGGGAGGAGGGGAGGAAAAGAACATGAATCATGTAACCATGGAAAAATATTCTAAATTAATTAATTAAATAAGAGTTTAAACACAAAAAATGAATTAATTAACTTTAAAGGACATATTAATAAATTAGGGGAGCAGAAAAGGAGCTACCTTTCACAACTATGAATAAGAGAAAGATGTCTTGACCAAACAAGGGACAGATAGGAACAGAGGTGATAAAATGGACAACTTTTATCATGTAAAATTTAAAACGTTTTGCAAAAGCAAAATCAAAGCGATTAAAATCAGAAGGTAAATAGATAGCTAGGGGGGAAATATTTGCAGCAAGTTTCTCTTTAAAAGATCTACAATCAATGAAAGAACACAATTTTTCACTCATTTATTTGGGCTTTTGTTTTGGGGTTTGGGGTAATAAATGATTATCCACTTAAAAAATGAACACTATGGAAATGTTTTGCATGATAACACACGTATAACCCAGACTGAATTGTTTGCTAGCTCTGAGAGGGGAGAGATAAGAGGGAAAGGGAGACAATTTGGATCATATAACTTTGGAAACTTATGTGGAAATGTATTACATGTAATTGGTAAAAAATAAAAAAATAAATTACAAAAAATAAAATAAAATAAAATAAAATAAAAGGTCTGCAATCCATGATATGCAAGTCCTAAATTAAATATATAGCAAAAGCCTTTCTCCAATAAGTGGTCAAGAGATCTTAAAAAGCTGTTCTCAAAAGAAGAAGAATAAGCTATCAATAATCATATTTTTAAATGCTCTATATCACTGAGAGAAATGCACATTACAACTGAGATTCCATTTTACACTCATCAGATTGGGAAAGATTACAAAAAAGAAAAACACCAATAGTACGGCTATTCTGGAAAACTAAATCACTAATTCATACATATGTGCATGCCCTTTAACTTAGCAATACTAATGGGTAGATAGCCCTAAAAAGATCAAAGCAAGAGGAAAAGAACAAAAATATGCATAGAATCATTTTTCATAGTAGTAAAGAATGAGAAATTAAGGGGATATACAACAACTGAGAAATGGTTGAAGAAATTATGGAATACTATTGAGTCATAAGGAATGATGAAAGAGAGTTTCAAGAAACCTGGGAAGACTTAGATGAATTAAAGAATGAAATGAACAGAGCCAGAAGTATAAAGGATAAATTAAAGTGACAACATAACAAAAAACAATTGAAAGATCTAAGAACTCTGACCAGACACAATTCTAGAGGACCAATTTTGATGAAGCTTGCTACCTACCTCCTGACAGGACAGAAAAAAGACATAGTTTTTGGATATAGCCAATATAAGAATTTGTTTTGCTTGATTATTCATATCTGCTACAATGGTGGCAGGGGGAAGACAAGAAGGGGAAAAAAATCTTTGTTAAATGAAAATAATAAAATTAAAAATTTTAAGAAGAAAACATCTTACCTAAACAAACCCAACAACTGTATGAACACAATTACAAAACATTTTTTCACAAACATAGTCAGACCTGAACAATTAGAAAAATATTAATTGCTCATGGATAAACCAAGCCAATAAAAATAACAATTCTACCTAAATTAATTTATCATATTTAGTGCCATACTAATCAAATTATCCAAAAATTATTTCTAAGAACTAGAAAAAATAACAAAATTCACATGGAAAAACAAAAGGTCAAGCATGTCAAGGGAGTTAAAAAAAATATATAAAGAATGGAGCCCTAGCCATACCAGATTTCAAATTATACTAAAGTGGCAATCATCAAAACAGTCTGGTACTGGCTAAGAAATAAGAACCAATGGAAACGGTTAAAAAGTCAACACAGAGTAGTTAACAACTATAGTAACAATGTTTGATAAACCTAAGATGTAAGCTATAGAGCAGGGGTCGGCAACGTATGGCTCTTTCTGCAGGAGCCATAAAGTCAATTTTTTTTCAAGCACTGTTATAGGAGCGCGCACTGTGAGCACTGTATGGCTCTCACGAAATTACATTTTTAAAAATGTGGCGTTTATGGCTCTCACGGCCAAAAAGGTTGCCAACCCCTACTATAGAGAGAAAAACTCATTATTTGAGAAAAGCTGCTAGGAAAACTATGGCAGAAACTAGGCACTGACCAACATCTCATACCATATACTAAGATAAAGTCAAAATGGATACTTGATTTCAAAATAAAGGGTGATAACCTAAAAAATTAAAAAACACAGTAAAGTTTACCTGTCAGACTTATGAATAAGGGAAAAATTTATGACCAAACAAGACAAAGAGAACATAATGAAAACAGAATTAGATAATTTGGTTCTGTAAGCACTGAGGATCTCCTGAAGGCAGCCTTTAATGATTGCTGATGCTCTGTGCTGTTTTAACCTTGGTTTTTATCTCCAGAGCTTCCTATGTCTTCGATCACTATGCATACCTTCTGAACAAGCTATACCAAAAAGATCAGAGATGGGAAAAAAAAAGACCTATTGCAGAAAAATATAATTAGTGTCCATCAATTGGGGAATGGATGAATAAATTCTGATATATGGTTATTATGGAATACTACTGTGCCATAATACACGACAAACAGTATGAATTCAGAAAAACTTGGGAATATTCATACTAACTGATGCAAAATGAACTAAGCAAAATCAGGAGAATAGTATAGAGAGTAACAAATATTGTATGATGACCAGCTGTAAAGGACTAAACTAATCAGCAAAACAAGTTCCCAAGATAACTCCAAAGGATAAAAAATGCTATCCAAAATCAAAAAAGGAACTGTTGGACTCTGACTGCAGATCAAAGCAGGTCATCTTTCACTTTATTTCCTTCATATGTTTTTTATTGTATGTGTGATGAAAAAGAAAAAAATTCAGACTCCTTTGGTACAAAAGAAATATCTTGAGGCCACATTTTTGAGGGTTATGATGAATTTTGCTGTAGATTCAAGAGTAAATTAGCTGTTCCACTGATGAGCCTGACTGGTTTTTTGTATGATATGGCATCTCTATTTTCTAAGTGGTTTCTTGCACGGTATAGCTAGGAGGTGTCTTGAAGCCATATTTGAACCCAGGATCTCCTGTATGTTTTAAGCAAATGCAACATAACAATTCACTTAGAAAAAAAAAATCACCATAAAAGTAAACATGCTTTTCCCATTTTAGCAGCCCACAATAAAGCCTGACTCTTAATCTTTACTTTCCAATGTTTCTTACCTGCTGTCCATTTCGAATAAAAGTTCCAAACCAAGTTCGAACTCTTGCATTTGTGCCAAGCAGCAAACCACTAACAAAACAAACCAGGTCACTCACTCCATCTTCAGAAGCTTCGTTCTTAGTATGATCCAATGTCAAAGCTACTCCAAGGCCTGGCAGGTGGCATTCTTCCACCTAATAGCACAGTCAACAAACCAAAATCAATACATGGCAACTAAGACTGACATGCCTAGGGTTAGATTTCACAAAAATAAATAAAAGTTCAGAGAGAAAGGTAAAATGTATACAAAGGAAATCAGTGAACTGAGCTACCTAACTCCAAAGATAAGACTCTCAAAATATCTGGGGGAAAAAATGTCTTTGCTCTCACCTATGGCATGATACTACTGCCTATTTTAAGTCTTATATTTCATTCCCTTTATCCCATCAAAAGCCAAGTTTCTTACCACCATGCCTCGGACCTTCAGAGCCTGAGAAGGGTTCATTTTACATAAGAAACGCAGAGCATCTGTCCTACGCCGTCCACCCAGGCTTTCCTCATCTTGCCGTTCGCCATTCTTAATCAATCCTCTACAAACTGAACATTAAGAGGATTCAATCACTTCAACTTCATAACTATTTGATATAGTTACTCACGAGCACTGAAGGACTTACTATGTACAAGACATAGGAAGCTCTGGAGATAAAAACCAAGGTTAAAACAGCACAGAGCATCAGCAATCATTAAAGGCTGCCTTCAGGAGATCCTCAATGCTTACAGAATTAAAAACTCCTTACCTAACATGCAAAGTTCTCTGAAATCTGGCTTCAATTCACCTTTTCCAGCCATACTGCACTCTATTCCTCTCATACACTATTCATTCAAGCCACACAGGACTACTTGCTGTTTCTTGACTTCTTGCCCTCTCCTGCCTTTGCGCCTCTTCCTGCAGTCCCCCAACTATAAATGGAATATTCTTCATTTCCAATTTTCCCCATCATGTCTGTTTCCATTTAGATATTATCTCCATTTCCTCAGTCTGGCAAATAAACAAGTAAAAAGCATCCTCTTTGTGCTAAGCACTGGAGGTACAAAGAAAGGAAAAAGATAATCCCTGCTCTCAAGAAGCTCACAGTCTCAAGATGTAGACAACATGAAAACAACTTTGTACAAGCAATTCTATAGAGTAAAATTCAAAGATAATAAGAGGAAGATACTAAAGGAAGACAATAAAGGATGACTTGGAAAGGCTTTCTATAGGTGTGATTTTATCTAGGACTTTAAGGAAACCAAGAGGTAGAAATGAGAAGGGAAAGCATTATATGCATGGGAATAGAGAGTTAGCTAAAATGCCTGGAACTGGGAGACTGAGTGTCTTAAATGAGGAACTATATAGAGGCCAACAGATCTAAGATTGAATACTATTGGTGATGGGGTTTGTAACATTTTAAAAAACTAGAAATGGAGGAGGACAAAGTTATAAAAGGCTTTCAATGACAAAAAAGTGGATTTTATAGTTAATCCCAAAGGTGATAGGGAGTCAGTGGAATTTATTGAATGGGAAGATGACATGGTTGACCTGTACTTGAGGAAATCATGTTCAGAAGTGATTGAAGAATAGATTACAGAGAGACTTGTGGCAGGAAAATCTATGTGCAAGTCATTGCAATAGTGTGTAAGGTGACTAGGTCCTGCATCAGAATGGTAGAAATGTCAGAGGAGAAAGGGAACATTGGCTAGTAATGTTAAAAAGGCAAAATTGACAGACTTTGGAAACAAATTAGATAAAGAAGCTAAGAGTGAGGAGTCAAAGATGATATCTAAGTTGAGAGCCTGCATAACTAAGAGGATGGTGATATCCTCAATATCAATAGAAGAGTTAAGAAGGGGAGAGGGTTTAGAAAGATAATGACTTCAGTTCTGGACATGCTGAGTTTAATATATATAAAGGACACCAAGTTTGAGATGTCTAATAGGCAGTTGGAGATGAAAGAATAGAGGTCAGCAGAGAAGTCAGGGCTAGATTAGAGAACCAAGCATCATAAAGATGAGAGCTAAATCCATGGAATCTGCTGAGATCAACAAGTAAAATAGCATAGAGGGAGAAAAGGACCCAAGACAGAGCCCTAGAGAATACATATGGTTATCATGACCTAGATGAAGATCCAGCAAAGGAGACCAAGAAGGAGCAGTAAGATAAGAAGAATCAGGAGAGAACAGCACTCTGAAAACCTAGAAGGAAAAGAATTTCAAGGACAAGGGAGTCATTAACCATGTCAAAAAGTCCACAAAGGTCAAGAAGAATGAGCACTGAGAAAAGGCCATCAGATTTAGCAATTAAGAAATCAATGGCTACGAAGCAAAAATGGAAGATTAGAGAGCTGAACTCTCTCAATGTTCTTCTCCAAACAACTTTAAAATAAAAAACAAACCTAATTTTGAGGTGGCAGTCAACAAAAGTTCAGAGTGAGATATTTTTCTGACCTAAAAAAATGTAGGTCAGTAGGAAAAATCTGTAATATTACAGTGGAAAGCCTGTCCAGAGACTACACATACCAGGATAGCCAAGAACAGCCACAGCAGCAGCAGTAACTTTGAAACCTCTTAGCCTAGAAAGAGTAAGGGGTCAGATAACTGGTCAGAAAAAGGTTACAGAGGATCTTTTGCTGATACTAAATGCAACTGGCACTGACTGGCAGTTCTGGAACAAAGTTCCAGGGCAGGCAAACAAAAGCACTAGAGGTCAAAGGAAAAGGACTTCTATGCACAGAAAAGATTTATAGCAGCTCTCTTTGTGGTGGCAAAGAATTAGAAATTGCGGGGATGTACATCAGTTGGGGAATGGCTGAATAAATTGTGGCATATGACTATGATGAAATACTAGTGTGCTATGGGAAAAGACAAGGGAGACAGTTTCAGAAAAACAAAGCAGGACATATGAATTAATGTAAAGTGACTACTCTCATCAATCAAGACAATTCCAAAAGACTCATGATGAAAAAGTATTATCTACCTGCAGAGACAGACCTAAAGAACTTTTTGTCTTGTTTCATCTCTCCATCTATAGTACACTGCACAGAGCTGTTTATTAAATAATTATTGATACCTCATAGCTATGAATTAAAAAAACAAGAATTAAAGGCAATTACAAAAGATAAAATAGGTTAAGTCTGCATGCAAAAATAAAAATATAAAGCTTCTACAAAAAGAGAGCAATAGAATGAAGGAAAAAAACCTTTGTATCAAATTTCTCTGGTAAGGATTGGGTGTCCAAGATATATTTATAATTAATAAACATATAAAACTAAGCTATCCTCCAACAAATAAATGGTCAAAGGATATAAACAAATCATTTTCAAAAGAACTGCAAAGTATTACCAACCACATAAAAGAATCACTAAAATACCTAAAAGAAATGCAAATCAAAACAGCCTTGAGGTTTCACCTCATACCTTGCAAATTGTTAAAAATGACTAAATATGGCAATAGTCAATGGTAGAGTGATTGTTGAATAATAGGCACACTAATACACTGTTGGTGGTGCTGTGGAATTGTGCAACCATTTTGGAATTAAGCAGATATGTGATAAATAGAGAAGCAAGGAAAGATCTTTATAAACTGATGCAGAGAGGAGGAGTGCCAAGAAAACAATTTACACATTTATAAGAAGTAAAAGGAAAGAACCACCACACACACACACACACACAAAAGTCAAAGTAAATGTAACAAACTTATAAAAATCAAACAGTATTCAAATGATTGACATATGAGAAGACACCCTCGACCTATCCCTTGTTCACAGGTGTTAATCACTGTACATTTTTTTAGACTTTTTCAAGGTATTCATTAGTTGTACTCATCTTTTTTTCTCTTTCCCCCCCCCTTTTTCGGCCTCTAAGAAAAATTATTTATTATATGAAATTGCTTTCTGGGATAAGGAGATGACTACGATGATGTAAAAAACAGAAGACATCAAGAAAAAAATTATCTAAGAAAAATAATTAAGTTGAATCTTCCAAATCCAACTTGAAGCAGTTAAGAAAAATTTAACAGATATTTAGGTTTATCTCAAACTATGCTTTTAAAAGTTCCTTCCTCCAACACTTAGTCCCCAGTCTTTTAGCTGAAACTACCAAAGCCACTCTTCATTGCAATACTGCTTCTGAAATAAAAGCTTAAGAGAACCAATTCGGAGTACTTATCACCTTACATGAATAACTCAATATTTTTATTTTGATTTATTCAAGCCCTAATACACTAATGCAGCACCTTCCAGTCATTATTAATAGAGATGAAAGACAAGAAAACTGATCTCCCTCATTTTCTATTCTAAACTTGTTTTGTTTACAAGATAACAGCAATGGTGAAAATGAAAAAGAGAATTTATAGAAAAAAATATATTTTCCTGGAATTTCTAATTATATGCTGCCTCATGCCACTCTTCAATTGACCTAAAAGATGTCAGTCTGAAATTTCAAAATTACAATTTCCTAAATGACCATACCTTTTGAACCATAGACTCCATTATTGGGGTTTATACTCTGATGCCTAAAGTGGTCATAATTTCTAAGAATACTCAAATGAAAATTCCATTAATGTTTTTCCACAATTAGAAATGTTAATATTCCATTTTATAAGATCTACTTACCTTCATTAAAACTATCAGGGACATTGGCCACTAAGAGACACAGGAACCAAGATCCATTTCGAACATGTAGCAAGGCTTCAGCTACATCAACTATGGGAAGTAGAGAAGGAAGTTCTGTGGGTAAACAAAGGTATGTTTCAATTAATAAAATAAGCAATATATAATATTTCAAAAAATTAGGTAGTGAACATCTTCAGTTGATATAATCTAAATTCAGATAGACTTGAGAACTTTATCATCTCACAAACTTTCCTTCCTGTCTTGGGCAATTAAAATAAACATTATGGTTGGTGATTTTGAAAGTAGCACAATGTTCAAAGTTGAAATGTTACACTGTTATCACTAAGGAACAAACTATTTCTGAAATGTATCTTAGCACAGTACCTGCTTGTAAAATGCAAAGCACATCTGCAGCTTCTTCCAAATAGACTGGACTCTCAAAAAGCTCAGAAGATTTAAAGAAGAATTCTCCATTGGACTCAGATACCTACAAGAAAAAATCCAAAACTCTAAGTAAGCTAATACATCTATAAAATGTAGCTAAGGAATTAAGTTCCTTAAGAGTGAGGGTTATTTCTATTTATCAATAGGTATCCTAAATACTCAGAATATTGCTATGTGTCCCCCAAATAAATATTTGTTAACTAATATTGACCAGAATATAATAAATTTCAATTGCATGAAAACTCAAAAAGAAAATCACCTGAAGAAGATAGGAATGACTATTTAAGTCATGACAGTATCAATCTCAGTGACTTTAATGTAGTCACTTGATTAGAATAAAAGTACCAAAAAGAATAGGAATGTTCTTCAAGCTGAGACACATCCATGAACCAAGAATGCTACCTTAGGGACAGCTTGGTGGCTTTGTAGATTGAGAGCCAGACTTAGAGATAGGAAGTTCTAGGTTCAAATGTGACCTCAGATACTTCTTAGCTATGTGACCCTGAGCAAGTCATTTGATCCCCATTGTCTAGCCCTAACCACTTTTCTGCCTTGGAACCAATACACAGTATTGATTCTAAGACAGAAGGTGAGGGTAAAAACAAGCAAACAAACAAACAAAAAAAAAAAGAATGCTACCTGAAGTAGCATTTTCTTTCAATATGAGACTAACCATTTAAAAATTTTAAAATGGCACAGAAAGAGAATACATTCAAATTCAAATTCCCTATAAAATAACATCAGGCATATGCATTTATTTAAGACCTAGAATATTAACAATAACAAATGATTAATTTAAAATATTTTTCCAATTCAGTTTTGACATCATATTTGGTGTAAACAGAAGCAAATAAAACTTCCATGTAAATATTGCAAATAAAAACGGATATAGATCACTTTATAAGCATCAGATACTGGATGCAAAAAGAAAAATGTATAGGGAGAAAAACCTTTATATTGCTGCAGTACTATAAAGTAAATAGAATAGAAAACTAATCTATTCCTACTACAAAGTGTTAAAAAGAGTAAAATGTTTTAGATTACAATACAAAACTGTCATTTAATAATAATTATATATGTGTGTGTATATATATATATATCTCCATCCCAGTGTAATTGCTTGTCAACTCTGGGAAGGGGGGGGAAGAAGGAAGGGAGACAACGTGAATCATGTAACTACCAAAAAAAATGTTTTTAATTTAAAATTAAAAAGTAAAGAAAAAAGAAAACTATCACTTAAGTCAGAAAACATATAATAATTTTAAATATTTTCTTTGACAAAAGTAGGAAACTGGTAGAATTTGATCTTTTTGGTCCCAGATTAATAAAATTTGCCAATTTTTACATATGATAATCAGGGCTAAAACTGATAAACCTATCATAATGTGACAATCTAGCAAAATAACTAATACCTAAAAAAGAATGGATTTTCCAATACATTTTATAGATTACCATGTAGTATTACACTCATAAAATAGCAATTGGTTTTTCAAATAGTACGAAGGCAAAATAGGAGGAAAGAAATAAGCTATGAGGCAATATTTTGATATATACTGTTAAGTCTTTGAAGATAAAAGCCCCAGAAGATTGAAAATAGAACAAAACATAGTAAAGAATAGCAGCCTGCCTAGCACTGTTATCACTGACCTTACACATCAGTGTGGTACAGTGGGAAAAGCACAGTCTTCATAGTCAAGAGAATCTGTTCAAATCAATAACTTTGACCTTGGGCAAGTCATTTGAACTCTCTGGGCCTCCGCGTCCTCATCTGTAAAATGAGGAGGTTGGACTGAATGGCCTCTGATTTCCCTTTCAGCTCTAGGGCAATGAAATATCAAGTCAAGTGGGTTTCTAGCTGTCAGCAGAAGAAATTCACCTTGTTCATGATAGCTAAAAGTTCACTAAGCACAAGACGCAAGCGACGAGGTGAATCACTATGTTCAAATTCTAATGTCAGTCCATGCTGAAGCTGTGATACCAAAATGCTCTCTCCACTGCCTCCACCAAATTTATGCCTAATGAAGAAAGCAAAAAAACAAAACACTGAAGTGAACAATATTGTGAAAATTAGAACCAAAAAATAGTGACTGTTTTAAAAAGTAACTAGAGAACTTAAGAACATTTAAATGTAAACTGTTAATTCTGCATTAGAATCTCATTCATGAATTCAAAACAAAACTGAATCTATGGTAAAAATTGCTTATTATCACCTATAAATTTATTTTGTAATCTCCAAGATTAGAAAGCAACAAAATTTCAATTCCTGAGCTCTCCTTTTTCAAAAATTACATTCTGTGAAAAGTTTATAAAGCTCTAAGGTATAGCAGATTCCCCTACTCTCATTGTACTTAGTTAAGTTCCAAACACTAAATCAAGTCATAACAGGGGTCATTACCTAAGCTGTTGTTCTTTATTGGCATCTTGCTCCAAAGCATGGAAGTCTACAGACAGCAAAGCAACAATGGAATTGACGGCTTCCACCCCTGAAAGAAGGCGCAGAATAAGTTTTTTATCCTGAGCCCAACTTTGGCTCTGGTCAGCTGGAGCACACAGTGCCATCCGCACCAAACAAGGCAAGAGAAGTCTTAATTCTGGATCACTGAGGGAGGCCAAACGAACAACATCAACCTTCTGCATTGCCTCAAAGGCAAAGGGGCTGACAAACTGAAGATTTGTGCACTCTGCCATCTTTACTGCTAACCCTAAAAAAGAAAAAGAAGTATGTTAGGAAATACTTCCATTTATAAAGTTCCAAATAATTCTGCATTCTATAAAGGCCTGAGAAAATGTGACCTACATACAGTCTAAGGAAAACTGGGAAATGAGTGTTATTACTAATTCTTCACTGGGTGACTTGGTACATCAATTTAGCTATCTAAAAAATTAAGAAAGCATGTTACATATATTAAAAACAAATGCACCAAAATCATTAATATGAATACCATACAAACTTGAAGAAAGGAAAAATGCCTTGTATTTTCTATAATTCCCACAAAAGGTATCATAAGGTCACAGATTTGGTGCTAGAGAACATCTAGTTCAACTCCCTCATTTTATAGTTGAGGAAACTGAGGTACCAGAAAGGTTAAGTTGACTTGCTCAAGATCACAAAAGAAAGCTTAGATAGGTCCTGAGCCTAATTCCTCTCACTACATACACCCAAGTTCCACTTGGGAAACTCGTAGGCTCTTATATTTAGAACTAGAAGGAATCAAAGAGGCCATCAGATCCAACTCCTTCATTTTATAGAGGAAAAAGCTTAGGCTTTAGGGTTAGGGGACAAGTTTTCTGTCCCAGAGCTCTTTAGTGCCTGGGGCAGAATTCAAATTGCTTCTTAGTATAGCACTCTATCCACAAACTACCTCTCAAGCTGAGAGGCATTTTAATTCTGTGACTTGCCCAAGGTCCCAGAGCTATTAAGTATCAGAATTCAGCTAGGAATTCTGGACTCCTAGCACAACCCTTACGGTACTGCCATAGTACAGTGGATTGGAAACGCAGCTCATGTATTTAATACTCGGTGTGACCTTGGGTCCTACTTTCTCCTCTCTGGGCTCACTTTCCTCATCTGTAAAATATGGAGGTTGGGTTGCTGTAAAAGTCTGCGGGAAGGAAGCACCAGGTTCCCTCTTCCCCTAGTCTCTCCTCCGCCCTAACTCGAGGCTGGAAAGGGTAGGCGTGAGGCCAGCCCAAGGCCACAACGCGGCAGGCCGCCTTCCTCTTCCTACTCTTCCTCCTCCTCCTCCTCTCCTTCCTCACCTCCGAGTCCGCCCCACCCCCTCTCCGCCAGATCCTCAGAGCTGGGCTCCCCGCCCACTCCACCGTCCTTCCCCTCCTCCCCCTCTCACACCCTCGGGGCTCGGGGCCCAAGGGCCGGGGCCATGCCCAGGTGCCCAAGCTTGGCGGAGGCGGCACATCTAACGGCAAGAGGTGCCCGAGGCCTTACGCTCCCTGCCGACCTCCCACGCCGCGCCGAATCCCCGCTACCTAAGGCAGACCGCGGCCGCAATCGAGAGCGCGGTCCGGGACCGGGGCCCGGTCTAGGCGGCGTCCGGATCCCTTAAGTCGCGAGCCCGAGCCGCGCGCAGCTCCCTGTCCTCTCCCACGCTCCGCGGGGCGCAGGCGCCAAGAAGAGACTGGGCCGCGGAGAGGGGGGAGGAAACCAGAGGAGGTGGGAGGAAAAGGAGGGAGGGGAATGTGGAAACAACCTAGGCAGAGCCAGTCCCGCAGCACCTTCATTCATACATAGGAAATGTCTGTTTTCGGCCACCGTAGGAGGTTGGGGAAAGAAGGCGCGGGGGAGGGGTAGAGGGGATGATGGTAGTCAAGAGGAAGTTGGGAGATACTCGCTCCTCCCTTTTCTCTCTTCTTCCTCCTCACTTTCTCCTCCTTTTCCTCTTGCCATCCTTGCATCTCTCTCCTTCCTCTTCCCCTCTATCTTTCCTCGCTCCCTGCCTCTTTATACTCCCCCTTCTTCAACTCCTTTTTCTTGCCTCCTCCTCTCCCGCCTTTCTTCCCTTCACCTTTCCTCTCTGTTTCTCTTTCTTCTCTCCTTCTTCCCCTCTTCTTTCTCCTCTCTCCCCACTTTCCTCTTCCCCCTCCTCCTTCCCACTCCCACCTTCTCTCTCCCCCTTGTTCTTTCCCCCTCTTCTTTCTCTCCTCTCTTCTTCCCTCCTTTCTCCCTCTTCCTCTCTGCCCCCTTCTACCCTCCCTCCCCTCTTCCTTCCTCCTTTCCCTCTTTTCCTTGCTCTTCATCACATTCTCACCTCTCTTTTTCTCTGCCTTCCCTTCTGGTAAATTTTATTCGTCCAGGTTCGTGAAGAAACTTGAAACAGGCCCTGTGGAGCAAATAGAGTTTGATCAGGTATCAAAGACACCAAAATTATCCACTGCATCCTGGGCCATTGCCTTTGGACTTGGATGACTTGTCGACCTTGAAAAACACAGAATCACCAAAGTAGTTAGAAAGAACAAGTCTTTAATCAGGACAAGGAAGACAATGCTCTAAGTTCACCTTACACAGAGTCATGCTCTAGACACCACATAGAGCCTGGCTCTGGGACTCTGGGAACAATGTCTCAAGGGAAAAGCACCTTAAAAAGGGATTTTCCAATGAGCTAAAAAACTCCTCTCCTCCCCTCCCCTCCTGTCCCCTCCTCTCCTCTCTTCTTTCAGAAAAAAATGACAGGAAGGACAATTGATTGGTTTGCAATGGAGACAGGAGCAGAAGGATTCCATCTGGGGCTGGACTACCTGATACAGGCCTAGATATAATAGGAGAAACTTAAAAAACAAAGGGGTACTTAAGACTTGATTATTAAGTCTATCTAAGCTGAGACCATTGAGTACTCTAAGGTTTATTGTTCTGTCTAAGACAAGAGTCAGTCTGGGACTTCCCCAAGGCAAGTTCCCAAGGTGCAAAGGTAAGTTGTCACTGTGGAAAAAGGAGTGAAAGAAATAAAAATGAGGCCTAAAAATTTGTGCAACTCGGCTTCATTTAAATCCAGTTCACTCAGGAGTCAAAACATCACCCAGTAATGTCATTAGACTTTTTTAAAAAGGATAAACAAAAACATATTCAAGTATATGAAGAATAAATTTTAAAATCACAACATTGTGGATCAAAGAGAGCACTAGAAGTTGAGGAAAATCCGCAAAGGATTCCTTTTAGAAAGTGGTAAATGCAAATGGTATAGCCTCCAGATTTTTAAAGAAGAAACTAAAGGAGCTTAAGGAGGAAATAGTAAAACTATACTAATGGAGGAGCTCAACATTCCCCTATCAGAACTAGATAAATCTAACCAAAAAATAAGAAAAGTAAAGGAAGTGAATGAAATTTTAGAAAAGTTAGATTTAGTAGATATCTGGAGAAAAATGAATAGGGATAAAAAGGAATATACCTTTTTTTGAGGAGTACATGGTACATATACAAAAATTAACCATGTGCTAGGGCAGGGGTTGGCAACGTATGGCTCTTTCTGCAAGAGCCATAAAGTCAATTTTTTTTTCAGGCGCTGTTACAGGAACGCGCACTGTTATAGGAGCGCGCACTGTGAGCACTGTACGGCTCTCACGAAATTACATTTTTTTTTGTTTTGTTTTTTAAACCCTTGTACTTCAGTGTATTGTCTTATAGATGGAAGATTGGTAAGGGTGGGCAATGAGGGTCAAGTGACTTGCCCAGGGTCACACAGCTGGGAAGTGGCTGAGGCCAAGTTTGAACCTAGGACCTCCTGTCTCTAGGCCTGACTCTCACTCCACTGAGCTACCCAGCTGCCTCGAAATTACATTTTAAAAAATGTGGTGTTTATGGCTCTCATGGCCAAAAAGGTTGCCGACCCCTGTGCTAGGGCCATGTTGGCAAACCTATGGCATGTGTGCCAGAGTGAGGCACTCAGAGCCCTCTCTGTGAGCAAGCCCTCTGTCACTCCAGCACAGAATTTTGTTACTAGAAAACCAGAGGGGGTGCAGCTGGGTAGCTCAGTGGATTGAGACTCAGGCCTAGAGACGGGAGGTCCTAGGTTCAAATCCGACCTCAGACACTTCCCAGCTATGTGACCCTGGGCAAGTCACTTGACCCTCATTGCCCACCCTTACCACTCTTCCATCTAGGAATCGTCAATACACAGAAGTTAAGGGTTTAAAAATGTAAAAAAGAATAAAAGAAAACCAGAGGGACACAGGCGAGGCTGCTCCTTTCCACTCAGTTTGCAGTTTGGGCACTCAGTCTCTAAAGGATTTACCATCACTGTACTAGGGTATAAAAACTTCACAACCATATGCAGAAAAGCCGAAATAATAAATGCAATTTTTTTCAGTTCATAATGCAATAAAAATTATAAACAACAAGGGTTCATGGAAAGGCAAATTAAAAATTAGTTGGGAACTAAATAATCTAATTCTTCAAAAGGGATGGGTCAGGGGGCAGCTGGGTAGCTCAGTGGATCGAGAGCCAGGCCTAGAGATGGGAGGTCCTAGGTTCAAATCTGGCCTCAGACACTTCCTAGCTGTGTGATCCTAGGCAAGTCACTTGACCCCCATTGCCTACCCTTACCACTCTTCCACCAAGGAACTTGGTGGAAGTTAAGGATTTAAAAAAAAAAAAAAGAAAAAAAGGGATGGGACAAAGAACAAATCATAGAAACAATCACTGATTTCATTGAAGAGAATGTTTTAATGATAATGAGGAGACTACATATCAAAATATATGGGATAGAGCCAAAGCAGGGGAAAATTTATATCCTTGAATGTTTATATCAATAAAATAGAGAAAAAGCAAATCAATGAATTGGGCATGCAACTATAAAAACTAGAAAAAGAATAAATTAAAAACTAAATGGCAAAACTTAAAATCAAAGGAGAAATTAAGAAAATTGAAAGTAAAAGAATTTTTGAACTAATAAATAGGACTAGGAGTTGGTTCTATGAAAAAAACAAAATAGATAGAGCATTGGTTTATTTGATTTAAAAAAGGAAAGAAGAGAATCAAATCACCAGTATCAAAAATGAAAAGGGTGAATTCACCTACAATGAAGAGTAAATTAAAGCAATCATTAGGAACTATTTCACCAAATTATATGACAATAAATGTGACCATCTAGGTGAAAATGGATGAATATTTACAAAAATATAATTTGGGGGCAGCTGGGTAGCTCAGTGGATTGAGAGTCAGGCCTAGAGACAGGAGGTCCTAGGTTCAAATCTGGCCTCAGACACTTCCTAGCTATGTGACCCTGGGCAAGTCATCTGACCCCCATTGCCCCCCCTACCACTCTTCCACCTAGGAGCCAATACACAGAAGTTAAGGGTTTAAAAAAAAAGATTTAAAAAATATATATATATATATAATTTGCCTAGATTAACAAAAAAGGAAATAGAATACTTAAATAATCCCATCTCAGAAAAATAAATTAAACAAGCCATCAATGAACCCCGTAAGAAAAAATCCCCAGGTACAGATGAATTCACAATTGAATTCTATTGAACATTTAAAGATAATTAATCCCAATACTATATGAACTATTTTGCAAAATAAGCAAAGAAGGAGTCCTATCAAATTCTTTTTAAGACACAAATATGGTGCTGATACCAAAGCCAGGAAGAACAAAAACAGAGAAAGAAAATTACAGACCAATTTCCTTAATGAATATTGATGAAAAAACCTTAAGTACTAGCAAAATGACTATAGCAATATAGCACAAGGATTATTCACTATGAACCGCTGGGATTTAAACAGGAAAGCAAGGCTCACTTAATATTAGGAAAACTATCAGCATAATTGACCATATCAATAACTGAACTAATAGAAATCACATTATCTCACTAGATGCAGAAAAAGCCTTGAACAAAATACTAATACCCATTCCTAAAAAATACTAGAAGGCATATGAATAAAAGGGCCTATTCTTAAAATAATAACTATTTATACAAAACCATCAGCAAGTATCAGCTGCAATGAAGATAAGTTAGAAGTCTTCCCAATAAGATCAAGAGTGAAGCAAGGTTGCCCATTATCACCACTATTATTTAATATTGTACTAGAAATATTAGCTTTAGTAATAAGAGGAGAAAAAGAAATTGAAGTTAAAGTATGCAATGAGGATACTAAACTACTACTCTTTGCAGATGATATGACGGTATTCTTAGAGAATCAACTGAAAAATAACTTTAGCAAAGTTGCAGGATACAAAATAAAGCCACATAAATAAATCATCAGCATTTCCATATATTTTCAACAAAGCCCAGCAGCGAGAGTTAGAAAAAGAAATTCCATTTAAAATCACTCTAGAAAATATAAAATACTTGGAAATTTTTTTTGCCAGGGCAAACACAGGAATTACATGAACACAACTACAAAACATTTTTCACATACACAAAAAAAATTAGAACTAAACAATTTGAAAAATATTAATTGCTCCTGGATAAGCTGAGATAATATAATAGAAATGACCATCCTACCTAAATTAATTTACTTAATCAGTGACATATGAAACTACCAAAAAACTATTTCATAGAATTAGAAAAAATGACAAAATTCATCTGGAAGAGCAAAAGGTCAAGAATATGGAGGAAACTAATGGGAAAAAAAAATCAATAAAGATAATGGCCTAACAATGCCAGCTCTCAAATTGTACTATAAAACAGTAACCATCAAAGCAATCTGGTACTGGCTGAGAAGGGTGGATCAATGGGAAGGAGTTACGGGTAAATGACCTCGGCAATCTAGTGTTTGATAAACCCAAAGATCCCAGCTTTTGGAATAAAAACTCACTATTTGACAAAAACTGCTAGGAAAACTGAAAAATGGCAAAAATTAGGTATAGACCAATACCAAGATATGGTCAAAATGGGTATATGATTTAGACATAAAGGGTGATATTATAAGTAAATTATGGAAACATAGAATATTTTACCTGTTGGATCTATGAAGAAGAGAAGAATTTATGGCTAAGCAAGAAATAAAGAACATTATAAGATATAAACTGAATAATTTTGATTACATTAAATTTAATTTTTTTTGTACAAACAAAACCAATGCAACCAACATTAAAAGGGAAACAACAAAATAGGAGGGGGGAAATTTATAACAAATTTCTCAGATAAAGGTCTCATTTCTGAAATATATAAAGAAGTAAATCAAATGTATAAAAATACAAGTCATTCCCCAACTGAAAAATAGTCAAATGATATGAATAGACAGCTTTCAGATTAAGAAATCAATAATCATATAAAAAATGTTCTAAATACCTCCTGATTAATGAAATGCAAATTAAAACAATTCTGAGGTACCACCTCACACCTATCAGATTAGCCAATATGTCAGTAAAGGAAAATGATAAATATTGGAAGAGATATCACAAAATCGGGACACTAATGCATTGATGGTGGAGTTGTGAACTGATCCAATAATTCTGGAGTGCAATGTGGAATAATGCCTAAAAGGCTATAAAACAATGCATGACCACTTGATATCACTACTAGTCTGTATCCCAAAGAGATTTTAAAAAGTGGGAAAGGACCTGTTTGTACAAGAATATTTATAGCTACTTTTTTTTTTGCAGTGGCAAAGAATTACAAACTAAAGGGATGTCCATCAATTGGAGAATGGAGCTGAACAAATTGTGGTGTGTGATGGTGATGAAATATGATTATACTGTAAGGAATAATGAACAAAATGATTTCAGAAAGAACTGGAAAGACTTACAGAAATTGATGCAGAGTGAAATAAGCTTAGCCAGGAAAACAGTGTACAGAGTAACAGCAATTTTGTGGAATGATCAAATGTGATTGACTTAGCTACCATCAGCAATGCAATGATCCAGGACAATTCTGAGGGACTTATGATAGAGAATGCTATCTACTGCCTGAGAAAGAGCCATTTGAATGGGAATGCAGGTGAAAACATGCAATCTTTCACTTGTTTATTTGGGTATATGTTTTGGGATTTGGTTTTTATAAGATTATTCACTTATAAAAATGAACGATATAGAAATGTTTTGCATGATAATACATATATGACCCAGATTGAATTGCTTGCCAGCTCTAGGATGGGAGAAGGAAGGAGGGAGAGAATTTGGATCATATAGCTTCAAAAAATGTATGTGGAAATTTATCATTATATGTAATTGGTAAAAATAAAAAAATAAAGTTGTACATGAATGATTTTATTTATTGTTAAATCCGAAATAAAATGTAGATTTCCATTGTGTAAATCAAATTAGCTTGCCCCCATTCGGTTAAAACTCTAGCCACCAGAGATAATGTCATCCCCACCTCCCTTAGTGGGGAGGGGAGATGAGTTACCCATATGTGACAATGAGTAACAAATCAAGAACAAGGGACTGCCCTTTGGGCAGTCCAAAACCAGTATTGAGGCTGCCATTTGTTCACTTGAATTAGAGGTGGACCCCCAGGAAGTGACAAAAGTTGCTGTCCTTCAAATATGATGATAACTTCCTGTTGAGGCAATTCACACTTTGAACTTGGTGCTGAAGGATCTTAGCTGAGACCTCAGGCAGCTTCCCCTCTGAATTGTCACGTGGGTAAGTTAGGCTGACTTCTTTGGGCCTACCTTGGTGTTTCCAGAATCTCTGCCTCAAGCAAGCTTCTTTGCCTCTCTAATTGCTAAGGCCTTGTGACCAGTAGCCTAGTTTAATTAGCCTTTTAACCCTCTCTCGGTCTGGCCCCTGCCCGTCCAGGCCAGTCTCTCCCTCTCTCTATTTCCCTACCTTCTACCTTCCCAAATTTGTAAATAAACTACCATAAAACCCATCCTGACTTGGGTCTGTTTTAATTATGGAATCAATCTATATCTGATTGATTCCTGGCTACCACACCTTAATATATATCTATATAATATCTAATTTTCCCCTATTACAAAGTAGAATAGAAAAAGAGAACTAAATATGAAACTGTGAATCTTTGGTGAAACTGAACAGCTTGCTTTCCCTTTTAATTACATAATAAATTCAACATGTAACTTTAAAAGCTGTCTGATTTTGGTTTCCTGCTGATCTTCTATCTGTTTTGCATTAAAAAAATATTTCAATGGCAATTTAAAAAAACTTTTTCATCTAACAACCCTATGAATAGTCTCCTCTTCCTCTTACTTGTCTTTCCAAGATTGTGGGAATGGGGAGGAGAAACACAAAACCCTTGTAACAATATGGATAGTTATCATAGTTCATCACCCTTCTTCAAGGAGGTATGCTTCATCTTCAATCTGCTGGAATTGTAGCTGGTCACTGCATTGATTAAGTGTTTTTCTTTACCATTTCTTTTCTATTTTATAGTGTTTTTGTTCACTTCACTCTATATCAGTTCATATAGGTCGTCCTAACTTTCTCTGAAACTCTCCCTTTCATCTTTTCTTGTAACAATGGCATTCTTTTATATTTATGTGTCATAATTTATTTAACCACATCCCAACTGCTGGACACATCCTTAAGTTTCCAGTTTGTTGCTTTAAGGAGATCTTTTCTAAATGTTTTGAACAAGTAGGTACTTTTCTCTCTCTGTTTTTTTTTTTTTTTTTTTTTTATTGATCTTTTTGGTGTATGTTCCATCTATTTTTCAGCTTTTCCAGCAGTTTTGGTTGAATTCTTATTCCTTTATTCTAATAGCTGGGATTTTTTAGTTTATCAAACGCTATTTTACTTTTTAAAAAATGAGTATTTTGTACATATAATTTGTCCCACTGCTTGACCTCAGTCTCAATATTTTGTAGCCAGTACCAAATCATTTAGATAATTATTGCTTTGTAGTGTAGTTTGAGATCTGGTACTTCTAGGCCCTCTTCCTTACCATTTTTTTTTCATAATTTCCCTTAAGATTATTGATTTTTTGTTCCTCCAGATGAATTTCATTATATTTTTCTAGCTCCATAAGGTAATCCTTTAGGAAATATTTTTTTTTGTATTACATTGACATAGTTTACCCCTGAGCAATTAAT
Source organism: Gracilinanus agilis (assembly GCF_016433145.1). NCBI lineage: Eukaryota > Metazoa > Chordata > Mammalia > Didelphimorphia > Didelphidae > Gracilinanus > Gracilinanus agilis. The sequence goes on from NC_058133.1 coordinate 174,986,920, forward strand.
ATCATCACTTATTTAGGTCTTTGTTTCTTTAAAAACTGTTTTGTAATTGTATTCTTATGGTTCCTGTGTATTTTGGTGGGTCACTTCCCAGATATTTATATTATTTGTAATTATTTTTAATGGAATTTCTCTTCCTACTGGGTTTTATTGGAAAACTGCAGAAATTATTGTTTTAATTCATGTTATTTAACTCTTTAGGGTTCTCTAGAAATAATCATTTTACCATCTACCAAAAGTAGTAACCTATGTCTATTCCCTCAATACCTTTTTCCTTTTATTTTTGTTTCATCACTATTGCTTGTATTTCTAGAACTATATGATCAAATAATACTGGGTATAATAGATATGCTCATTAAAATGTCTTTAGCGTTTCTCTATTACATCTAATGTTGACTCTTGGCTTTAGGCAGATATTTATATTAAGGAAAGGAGGAAAGGTCCATTTATTTCTATAGGGTTGAATTTTGTCAAATGCATCTATTACTATAATCTTGTAGTTTTTATGATTAATATGGTCTTACATGTTTTCAGTTTTTCTTATGTTTAAACAACTGCATTCCCAATATAAATCTAACCTGGTCATAATATATAACCTTTTTTATTATTTAGCATTTTTAAAATTTTGTTCCTTCGCTTTTTAAATTCAATAGTTAACTTTAAAACCTTCTTTTAAATACCATATTTTGTTTTATAGTAAATAAAATTATAATTCCTTTCTCCCCATACATAATCACTGTGTTAATCTATACCTTTAGTATAACTGTAAAAAAATATGTTTCTCTTTCTGCCCTCTCCCTCCATGTTTTCTTTATTAAGAAAATTGATCTATAAATATCTCAGCCCCTCCCCAACCTCCCTGCTTTATAGAAAGCATTGTTCAGGAGACAGACATGTTCATAAAAATTAAGTCTTCCATGTTTCCACTTTTCACTTCACTCTCTGGAAGTAACTCTCACAATTTATTCTTGTAAGTCTGTAACTGTGTATGATGATCTCTTAATTCTACTCATTCAATATTTATTATCCTGTATAGTTCTTTCCAAGTTTTAAAAAAATTAATTTGCTCACTGTTTCTTATGGTGCAGTAGTATTCTTCTACATTCATATACCACAATTTGTTTAGCTATTGCCCAACTGATGAACATCCCCTTAATTTCCAGTTCTTTGCTACCACAAAGAGAGTTCCTATAAATATTTTGGAACACACAGGTTCTTTCCTTTCTCCCCCAACTATAAATATTTTGGAACACACAGGTTCTTTCCTTTCTCCCCCAATCTCCTTGGGGAACAGAGCTAGCAATGTGATTGCTGGGTCTAAGGGTATGCACACTTTTATATACACAGTCTCTGGGTGTGATTCCAAATTTTTCTCCAAAATGATTTGATCAGCTTGTAGCTTTACCAACAGTGTATCAGTTTCCCCATTTCCCCACATCCCCTCTGACATTTGTCATTTTGTCCTTTTGTTATTTTTTCCAATCTAGTGGGTGTGAAGTGATATCACAGAATTGTCTTGGTTTTAATTTCTTTAATCAATAGTGACTGAAAGTGTTTTTTCATAAACCTAAATGTGGTTTTGATTTCTTCATCTGAAAACTACCTGTTCATATCTTTTGCTCAATTATCAATTGGGGTGTGTAGATAGAATTCTCTCTCCCCAAAGTTCTTCCAATCCAGCTCATTTTACCCAGCATCCCATTTGCATGCGTACCCTATGTGAACGCTGCATGAATGGACAGAGGAGAAAAGTTTTGGTGTGGCATGGCCCCCTCTCTCTGCTTCCCAGAACAAGGCTGAGGAGCTTGGCCGAAAGCCAGAAGGTGGTCAGTTAGGTTGGATTAGGCTTTAATCTGCTTTCTCTATCTTTAGTGATTATTAATAAAACTCTATGGAAAATAAGAACATAGAGATGTCATTATTGATATTAATTTAAACTTTACATTGTTGGCAACTCAGATGGGACTTTAGGACCCTTCCTCCTCTCTAAGTTGTAGAGCAGTTATGTTTTTTTTGTTGTAGACAAAAGGACAGATTAGATTCAAGGCAAGCCTCTGGCTGCCTGACCCAGCTATGCTCCCATGGCTTCTGCCACCTCTGGAACACTGCTGATTCCCTGAGTGTCCTGTGCAGAGGTTGAGGACCCCTGGTCCCCTGCTTTGTGGGATACCACACTACCACCCCTCTCCACCTGAAGGGAGCAAAGTGTACGTAAAGAACTTCCAGCGCATTGGGGGAACTCAGCCTGCCTGGGAAGGTCCATTCCATGTCCTGTTAACCACTCCAACAGCTATCAATATTGGAGAAAAATGCTTTTGGATTCATTGTTCACATGTAAAAAGGGTACCTTCTATAGACACTGAATGACTGTATCCTGTCATGCTTATTGTATTTGCTGATTACTTGTTTTAAGATTTAATTTTGTTTTTTAGTTCACATATTAATCTGATCTAAATATTCCGCTATATTATGTCACTTTCAGTTACTGTGTTTTAGCTATTAGCTATATGTTCTATTATATTGTTTTTATTTTTACTCCTCCTATGATTGGACTGGAGATAAAAATCCATAGACAAGTTGGACAAAGTTTTGGCTGACACATTGTCATGGAATGTACATTTTGAATTTTTTATTTTATTTTTAAATTTTATTATTGTTTTTCAATGCAATAGGGTATTTGAAGTTTCTTTCTTCTCTGTATTTTTTATATCTTGAAGTACATATAACCAGTATTAATGTTTTTTTGATTTTGTAATGAAGTAAGTAAGTTTAAAATATCCATTAGCTCTAATATCAATGCATACCTAAAAGCCTTAGACTGTGAAAACCTGCCATGGATTGTTACATATTATGGAACTTTGAATAATAATTGTGTCTGATTTCAGAAGAAGGGATCACAAATAAGCCATTGTACAGTGCTAAGAAACACAAGGTCAAGGAGGTCAACCAATCCCAGTCCGATTGATGAGAATCTGCACCAAGACAGGACTTTGTTTTACGGTTCAAGGAAGTGGCTGTTTGACAATGTCAGACACAGGATTCCCTCATGCCAAATTTCTGACAAGTATCTCAGTCTGGCTGCCATTTTGGCTCCCCTCTCCCTGAGAGTGAAGGTAATATCATACCAGGGAATGATGCTTCCCTTTTACTTCACAATCTAGTCCCTTTTCTCTCTTTCATAGTATGGGAATTTTCTGTAGTCCTGGCTGCTGATTGGGTAAGTGCATAATTGCTGCAGTTGTCCTACAGGCTTGTGGGACATAAATCACTTTAATTGGCCCCTGATTCAAGGACCTATTCTTACTTACCCAAGATTTTATATACAATTTGATTTTGATTTTTTTTCCAAAAATTTAATATTTTCTCTTTTATTTGTTTTTTTTTTATGTTTTTAGTTTTTCTTTTGAGAATTGATTTATATACCCCACAACTCAGACATGTATCCTGGGTTGATCCAGGTGTTTGTCAACACCCTTCTCAGTGTGGATTGTAAAATTCTAATAAAATTCAAGATTTAAAATTTGAGATACTTAAGGCAGACAAGGGAAACAATAGGATTAAACTGATGGATTACTATGTAAGGTAATAACTCAGACACTTAAGATATCCATGATACTTGATACTTAGTATACTTAAGGTATAGAAGATTCTTAAGAACTTTATCACTATTAAAGCAGTGAATAGGAACAAGGAGTAAGTTGAATACATGAGATAATATCCAGAAACAAAACAAAGCAAATTTTAAAAAATCAAGAAATAAGAAAGAATACACTGGAAAAAGAGAAAAGGAGAAAAATTTGAGGGTAAGTTCCATCACATAAGGAGGTACATAAGAATCAATACAATGAAAGGGAAAATAAAGGGCTAGGCAATGTTTGAACCTTATTCTCATCAGAACTAATGCAAAGTGGGGATAACATCCACTTGCATTTACCTGTATAAATACATTTTACACTACAGGGAAGTAATGAGGGGAAAGGGAACAAGAAAAGTTGGGGACAGGCAAAAGAGAAGGTAAATTCATGGAGGTGATGGTCAGAAACAAAAATATTTGTGAAAAGAGAAAGGATAAAAGGACAGAAAGAGAAGGACAGACAGGGGAAAATAAGATGGAGGTAAATACACAGTTAGTAATCATAACTCTGAATGTGAATGGATGAACTCACCCATAAAACAGAAAAGGATAGCAGAATGGATTAAAATAATCCCACAATATACTGTCTAGAAGAAACATATTTAAAGCAAGGAGACACACACAAAGTAAAGGTAAATGTTTGGAATAGAATCTACTGTGCTTCAGTCAAAGTTAAAAAAGCAAGGGTAACAATTATGATTTCAGAAAAAGCAAAAGTGAAAATTCATGTAATTAAAAAAGATAAGGAATGGGGGCATCTGGGTAGCTCAGTGGATTGAGAGCCAGGCCTAGAGACAGGAGGTCCTAGGTTCAAATCTGGCCTCAGTCACTTCCCAGCCATGTGACCCTGGGCAAGTCACTTGACCCCCATTGCCTACCCTTACCACTCTTCTGCCTTGGAGCCAATACACAGTATTGACTCCAAGACGGAAGGTAAGGGTTAAAAAAAAGATAAGGAAGGAAATTACAGCTTGATAATAGATACTAGAGATGATGAAGTAATATCAATATTAAACATGTATGCACCAATGGCATAGCATTTAAATTCCTAAAGGAGAGGTTATACAAGTTACAAGAGGAATCAGCAATAAAAGTAGGGGACATTAACCTTCCCCTCTCAGAATTAAATAAATCAAACCAAAAACTAAATGAGAAAGAAATTAAGAAGGTAAATTAGAACTTTAAAAAAGTTAGATTTGATAAACCTCCAGAGAAAACTGAATGGGAATAAAAAGGAATATACTTCTTATTCACCAGTATATGACACCTTCACAAAACCTGACCATATAATAGGATATAAAAGCCTCACAATCAAATGCAGAAAAGCAGAAATATTAAATACATCCTTTTCAGACCATCATGGTATAAAAATTACATTCAATAAAGGTCTGGAAAAAATAGACTAAAAATTAATAGGCGACTAAATAATCTTATCCTAAAGAGTGTCAGAGAACACACCATAGAAACAATAAACAATTTCATGAAAGAAAATGGCGATAAGAAGGCACTATACCAACATTTTTTGGATGTAGCCAAAAGCAATACTTGAGAGATAATTTATATCTCTAAATACTTACATTGATAAAAGTAAGAAAAAACAGATCAATAAATTGAGCATGCAACTAAAAATATCTAGAAGAAGAACAAATTTTAAATCCCCAATTAAACACCAAATTGGAAATCCTGAAAATCAAAGGAGAGAAGAATAAAATTGAAAGTAAAAAAACCATTGAAGTAATAAATAAGACAAAGAGCTTCTTTTATGGGAGTAGAAACCAATAAAATAGATAAATAATTAGTTAATTTAGTCAAAAAAAGAAGGAAGAAAACAAATTACCAGTATCACAAATGAAAAAGGTGAATTCACAACCAATGAAAATGAAATTAAAACAATTATTAGGAGTTATTTTGCCAATTATATGCCAATAAATCTGATGATCTAAGCAAAATAGATGAATTAAAAAAAAAACATAAATTGCTTAGACCAGTGATGGGCAAACTTTTTAAAGAGGGGCCAAAGGAAAGGAAATGCTCATCTGTCAGTCTGTTTCTAAGGCAACTCTTTCAAAGTTTCATTGTATTGTGTCCTACTCATTGTATTCGTCAGATTAGGAATAATGTCATGGTGGGATAGAACATTTCAGGGAGCTGCATCGGGCTGTAGTTTGCCCATCACTGGCTTAGACTAACAGAATAGGAAATAGAATACTTAACCCCATCTCAGAAAAAGAAATTGTATAAGTCATCAATGAATTCCCTAAGAAAAAGATTCCAGGGCTAGATGGACTCACAAGTGAATTCTGCCAAATATTTAAAGGACAATTAAATCCAATACTATATAAACTACTTGGGAAAATGGCTGAGGAAGGAATTCTTCTAAATTTCTATTATAACATAAATATGGTGCTGATACCTAAATCAGGAAGGAAAAAGCAGAGAAAGAAAACTATAAACCAATCTCCCTAAAAAACATTGATGCAAAAATTTTAAATAAAATATTAGCAAGGAGATTATAGCAATATATCACAAGAATAGTATACTATGATCAGCTGGGTTTTATACCAGAAATGGCAGCAATGATTCAACATTAGGAAGACCATCTGCATAATTGACTATATCAATAACAAAATGAACAGAAACCATATGATTTATCTCAATAGATGCAGAAAAAAAGCTTTTTGCAAAATGTGACACCTATTCCTACTTTAAAAAAAAACCAACACTGGAGAACATTAGAATAGGTAGAGCTTTCCTTAAAATGATAAATAGCATCTATCTAAAACCAACAGCAAGTATTATCTGCAATAGGAATAAGCCTTCCCAATAAAGTCTAGTGTGAAGCAAGGATGCCCACTATCATCACTATTATTCCATTTGTAGTAGAAATGTTAGCTACAGCAAGAAAAGACAAAGAAAATGAAAGAATTAGAATAGGCACTGAGGAAACAGGTCTATTACTCTTTGCAGAGAAGATTATGGTATATTTAAAGAATTCTAGAGAATCAATCAGAAAACTATTTGAAACCAAATAAAATACTTTAGCAAAGTTGCAGGGCATAAAATAAACCCAAATAAATGATCAGGGTTTCTATTCATTACCAATATATTCCAATGCAAGATATAGAAAAAGAATCCCATTTAAAATAACTGGACAAGGGGGTATCTGGATGGCTCAGTGGATTGAGAGACAGCCTCAGAGATGGGAGGTCCTGGGTTCAAATCTGACCTCAGACACTTCCCAGCTGTGTGACCCTAAGCAAGTCACTTAACCCCCATTGCCTTTACCACTCTTCTGCCTTAGAACCAGTACCTAGTATTGATTCTAAGACAGAAGGTAAGGGTTTAAAAAATAATAATAAATAAAATAACTGGACAATATAAAATGCCTGGGGGTCTACATACCAAGACAAAGCCAGGAATTATATAAACACAATTACAAAGCAACTTTTCATACAAATAAAGTCAGATCTAAACAACTGGAAAAATATTAATTTCTTTTGGGGAGTCCAAGTCAATATATAATGAAGATGACAATTCTACCTAAATTAATTTACTTATTGAGTGCCATCCTGATCAAACTACAGAGCTAGAAAAAAGTAATAAATTTCATCTGGAAGAACGAAAGATGAAGAATATTGTAAGGGGTAAAAATTAGTGTTGGACTGGATATTTAAAGTTTGGTCACTAGGAATCGATTTTCACAATTCCAATGAAAGACCCAAGTCAGGATGGCTTTTATGGTAGTTTGTTTACAAATAGGAAGAGTAAAGGAAGGAGAAATGAGAGAGGAAAAGAGAGAGAGAGACAGAGACAGAGAGAGATAGAGAGACTGAGAGAGAGAGAGTTACTCCGGTGGGGTCCAAAGGCCCAAACCAGGCAGGGCTTCAGAGGCCCCAGCAAAAGGGGGCACAGAGGTTAATTAAACAAGGCTTCTAACCACGAGGCCTCCACTAAGACAAGAGGCCTCTTTTGGAGAGGCTAGTGCCTCCAGAAACACCAAGGAAAAGGAGTCAGCCTTAACTTACCTATGTGACAATTCAAAAGGAAGCAGTCTGAGGTCTCAACCCAAGCTTCTCCAAGGCCAAGTTCAAAAGTCCAAATCCCCCTCACAGGAAGTTACCATCATATTTAAAAGATAGTTCTTTTCGCCACTTCCTACATCCACCTCCAGTACTATATAGACAAATGGCAGCCTCAACCTTGTTTTGGACTGCGCAGGGGGAAGTAACTTGTTTTTGACTAGCACATGTGGGTCTTAGACCTCCCCCCTAGCCACTTAATTCTAAGTTGGGTGGGACAACATATTCCTAGTGGCTAAAGTCTAAAGAATGAATAGAGGTGAGCTAATTCCATCTTCACAATCCCCCCTGATGATCACTGGGTGGCTAGTTTCCCCAAGTGATCACTTTACATAATCATCTTGTACCCCCAAAGGTCTCTTAACTACAATAGTTAGAAATAAGAGGGAAATGGAAGAAAGAGAAAGCAAAACCAATGTTTTGCTAGGCACATTGAAAAAGCCAATTGGGGGCAGTCCCCTTTTGGCATAAAAATGTACATTCAAAATAACTGTTCATCCCCTTCAGTTCAATCAATTGTACCCCAAAGTTTGTTCATTCTGGATCTTCTTGATGCAGTGTAGGTTCTTCATGCATCTTTCTGCAAACAGTTCACTCTCTGTTTTTAAGGAGTTAGCAAGCTTCTTTCTTTGAAATTTTTTTTGAACCCTGAAGAGGGTGTTGACCCACACCCAGATCAGGTAAGAATAAATGGTTGCATTATGGGGGTGTATAAGTCAATTATAAAAAAACATAAAAGAAAAACAAATAAAAGGAAATTAAACTTTTGAAGAAAGAAAAAAGTCAAAATCAGAATCAAAATATCAAAATCTATGTATTTAAAAATTTCTGAATAAACAAGAATAAATTCAGAACAAGCCCTTGTATTAGGGTCCGATTAAGGTAATTTCTATCCTATGAGTCTGTAGGACAAAATGCAGTAATATTGTACTTACTCATTGGTAGCCAAGATTATAGGAAGTTACTATGCTATAAAAGAGAAAAGAGAACTGGAATTTTGTGTGCGAGGGAAGTGTACATTCCCTGGCCTGATTTACCTTCACTCTCAGGGATATGGAGAGCCAGGATGATGGCCAACCTTCAGTATCTGACAGGCAGTACAGTACAAAGCATCCTACGTCTTAACATATGTCAAGCATCGCAAACTCAAGTCTCACACTAGGTTCAAATCCTTTAGAATTGGAATGGAAGTTTCATCAATCCTACCTGGATCGGTATGTTATTTTTTGACCTTGTGCTTCTTGGCACTGTATTGTGGCTTTTTTGTTCCTTTCTCCTGGAATCAGACACAAACATTAATCACAGTCCCATAATATTTATCAAGAAATGGCAGATTGACATAGTCTAAGGCTTTGGGTATGCATTAATATTATAGCAAATATATATTTATATTAAACTTATATTACTGTAGAATAAAAAAATTAATATTGATCATATGTACTTTAGGTACAAGAAATGAGAAAAAATGAAAAGAGTCAATTATTCTATATAAAAAAGGAAAAACAATAATAAAAAAATTCAGGAAAATAAAATGTGTTTTCAAAAAAACAGTATCCACTTGTCTATGGGCTATTATCTTGAATGCATGTGATGGGATACAGTCAATCAGTTTCAATAGAAGATGTTCTCTTTACATGTGAGCAATGAATCCAAGAGTCCTTTTCTCCAATTTTTATAGCTGTTGGAGTGGTTAATAATATTTAAAATGGCCTTTCCCAGGAAGGCTGAGTTGCTCCAGTGCACTGGAAATTCTTTATATACACCTTGTCTCCTGTGTTCAGGTCATGAAGTGAAAAGTCTATTGGTCCTGCTTGTACTGCAGCTCCAAATTCACAGAGTTCACACAGCTTGTGCTGGCAATTCCTGTATATAGGAAGCAATAGAAGAATCTCCCCTAATACTGATGTAGATGCAGAAGAAAAAGGCTTAGCCTGTGTAGGGGAATGTCCAAAAGGCATCTCAAACAGTAAGATATGTAGATCTCTCCTGGGCCTACTTCTAAGATAAAATAGGGCCAGAGGGAGAATTTCAGGCCATTTTAAATGTGTCTCAGTGCATAATTTGCCAATCATAGTTTTAAGTTCCCTGTTCATCTTTTCAACTTGGCCTGAGCTTTGGGGGTGATATGTACATGGAATTTGGCAGTTATCCCCAAACAAGAAAATATTTCATGTAAAACTGAATCAGTTAAGTGACTTCCCCTGTCCAAATCAATAAATGCAGGCAGGCCAAAACGAGGAATGATTTCTTTTAAAAGCACCTTGGCAACAAAAGCTGCTGTGGTTCAGGCTGTATGAAATGCTTCTGGTCATCTAGTTGGTTGATCACTATGACTAGACAAAATTTATATTGTCCACTTTTTTTTTTTATTAAAGGCAATAGGGGTCAAGTGACTTGCCCAGGGTCACATAGCTGGGAAGTGTCTGAGGCCAGATTTGAACCTAGGACCTCCCATTTCTAGGCCTGGCTCTCAATCCACTGAACTATCCAGCTGCCCCCTATTGTCCAGCCTTTAACATTGTTATGAAATCAATTTGCTGGTGCTCAAAAGGTGTGTAAGCCAGAGGACACCCACCAAAATCTTTGCCATGAAAGGCACGTTGGTTATATGCTTGGCAGGTAGGGCAGGCTGCACACACTTTAGAAGCTATAGTAGTTATGCCAGGGGCTCTCCATACTCTTTTAACTGAGTCCACAATGCCCTGGGTACCAAAATAAACATTTTTATTAATAGATTGGCAAATTTGTTGATAAAAACTTCTAAAGAGCAGGGGTTTTCCTTCAGAGGACATCCATACTCCGTTTATTTGTTTAGCTTTAAATTTATGTTTACATTTTTCTACTTCCTTCTCATTATAGGAAAGTGATAAACTTAAGTCATCAGTGGTTGTTATTGTTAAGATTAATTCAGGCCCTTCTATGGCCACTAGCTTTGCAGCAGTATTTGCTTGATCATTTTCCCTAGAGACAGGGTCAGTGCCACCTGTATGGGCAGAGCAATGAACTACAGCTAGGACTTTGGGTAGCTGGAGAGCAGAAAGAACTTCATTAATAATTTTTGCATTAGCTACAGATTTTCCAGCTGAGGTTAAAAATCTTCTCTGAAGCTATAACATACCCATTGAATGGCAAATTCCAAATGCATATCTGGAATCTGTATAAATTGTTGCCTTTTTATCTTTGGCAATTATACAGACATGTTTTAGGGCTATGAGTTCTGCACCTTAAGCACTTATATTTGAGGGCAGTGAAGCTGACCACACAGTGGCAAATTCTGTGACTATAGCACCACCAGTGTAACATATGCCATCCCTCATAAAAGAAGAACCATCAGTAAATAAGGCTATATCTAGAGTGTCTAAAGGAGTGTCCAGGAGATTGTCTCAAGCCATGGACACTAGTGTTTCACAACTGTGTAATGATTCTCTTGAGACTGGTAAATCAGGAAGCAAGGTGGCAGGATTTAGAGTTGTAAAACATTTTAAAGTAATATTTTCATTATTTAATAAGGTTATTTTATACCTTGTAATTCTCTGATCAGAAAATGTCTGTGTTCTTAGCAACAATGCTTCTATTTCATGTGGGCACATAATTATTAATGGGCATCCCAATACTAGATCAACAGTTTTTGTTACTAATAAGGCTGTGGCAGCTACACCTCTAAGACGTGGTGGTGCTCCTGAAGCTATGGGGTCCAGTTAGGCTGAATAATAAGCAACTGGGCGCTGAGAAGGTCTCCTTTCCACTCATGAACATACAAAGTAAATCGCTTGCTGTAATCTGGGATGCCCAGAGCAGGGGCAGACAAGATAGCCTGTCTTAGATTTGACAGAGCTGACATCAGTTCTGGCTCTAATTTAAGCAGTTCAGGGACTGAATCTCTTGTTAGTGCTATAAAGGGCTTAGTAATTTCCCCATACCAAGGGATCCATTGCCTACAAAAGCCTGTTGCTCCTAAAATTGCTCTTATCTGCTTTTTAGTGGTAGGAGCACTCAATTTTTGAATATGTTCAATGTGCTTAGGAGAAATAGAATGGGCACCAATAATTAAAATGAACCCTAAATATTCTACTTTGGGCAGACACCACTGAACCTTTTCCTTTGAGGCCTTGTGGCTTCTTTTAACTTCTACAAGAAGATGTTTACTATCTTCTTGACATGCTGTGGCATTTGGTGAGGCCAAGAGCAAATCATCCACATATTTAATTAACTTACTGTGTTTAAATTTTATATTATCTGTATCTAGGCTAAAAATTTGTGCAAAGAGGGTGGGACTTTCTGCATAGCCCTGGGGCAAACGCCCCTATGTGTATGAGAACCTTTCCAGGTAATAGCAAATATATGTCTGGAATCCTCATGAATAGGCATTGGAAAGAAGGCTGAGCACAAGTCCACTACCATAAAGTAAGTGGCTGTACTGGGAATAGAGGAAATAATTGTGTTTGGGTTTGAAACCACAGGATGTCTTTTTATGACATAATTATTTACAGCCCTTAAATCTTGGACAAATTGATATTGGACTTTTCTATCTGGGCCTATTTTGGGCTTTTTAATAGGTAAAATAGGCATATTATATTCTGATTTGCATGGAATTATTATTCCTTGTTCAATTAATGAAATTATTACTGGTGTAATGCCATCAATAGCTTCTTTTGATAGGGGGTATCGAGGAATGGAGTGAGTTGGACCACCTCTTGTTTTGATTTGAACAGGGACAGTTGATTTTAGTAGGCCAACGTTGGAAGATGATGTGGCCCATAGAAACTTGGGGTTATCAGCTAGGATTTCAAAGGTGGAAGGCTCTTTTTAACTCCTGGCTCTCTGAGAGAAGTACAGGGAGCAAATTTAAAGATTCCTCAGGTAATTCTAATGACATAGAGCCATCTGGAGTGCAAATTATTGTGGCTTTAAGTTTACATAATAGATCCCTTCCCAGAAAATTTGTGTGTATGTGGGGGGTGTCCAGGCATGAAAAGAAAGGAATGTTCTACAGTTAGGGGTTGTAGTACAGGTCCAACTGAACTTTTCCCCAAGATTCTAAACTCCTAACTGACATAAGAACTCAGCCAAAACCTGTAAAACTGTTATGCTCCCCCTCTCTGTACTACAGGGTCCCATGCTTACCATGTGAGGAGAAAGTTTTGGGACCTTTTGAGATGTTCCTGATACACCTACTACATTTAAAGAACCAATAGAGATGTTCCTGATACACCTACTACATTTAAAGAGCCAATAGAGTTACAGTTTTCGTCTGGTTTACTCACCAGGACTGATCTTGAAGCTTTAGTCTAGTGTCTAATAAACAATTCTAGTATGAATTTCCCACTTTTAGGGTTACATGAGGTTCCTTACCTTGTATGGGGGTGGGATATATGGGGATAATTGGCATTAAAATATCAGGGTCTGGAAAAATCAAAGGTTTCCCTTTTTGATTCCAAGGCCTTTCCCCCAGCCCCCCGCCCCCATCGCACCTTCATAAAGATGCTTGGGCATTTCCCTGAGTTCTTCCCTTAGGGGCATTAGCACCCTAGTAGTTCAGGGGCAAGCTCCACTTAAGACATACTGTTGCAGTGTTATTTGGTTTGAGTTATCATCTTCCTGATTTTTATTCCTAGGATATTTATCACTCCTTGAGTTGTGATTCCTGGAATCATTATTATGATTATTATGGAACCAATACACAGTTATTGATTCTAAGATGGAAAGTAAGGGTTTTAGGGGAAAAAAATTGATATCTGACTTACAACCCCAGTATATAATTAGAACTGAGCACTATAAGGTTTATAACAATGCCCAATGTCTAGATTTAGTGATCTGTTCTTAGCCCTCATCTCTCCCACCTTGAATTTTCTGTAGCCTTTTACAATAAAGACCTCTATCTCTATGATTCTGACTTCATAAAAACAAATCTCCTCCCCACATTCAGCTATCTGGTCTCTCATTCCCATCCACTTCCACCCTGTCCTGACTATGTCCTTCTCAGATATGCCCCTTCCACCATGCCCTCTATGGGATTTTTGTCCATAATTAACAAACTTTTTTACATCTTTAACTCCTTCTCTTGCCATCTTCTAGCTCTTCCCTGAGACCTGACTCCCTTTGGATGTCACTGCATTTGTGACCACCATTCAATACTTACTTTACTTTCTCTCTGACCCTCAGACTCATGGTAAGGAATCAGAATATTCCTTGCTCCAAATCGCCACTTCTAGATTCTCTCTCTAGCATCATTACTCAAGCAACCTCTTTAGTTTTGAAAGTCATGCAATCAAGATTCTAGTAGCTGTTATCTTTAGTCCTCAAGACATTCTCCCTTCTTCCTAAAAGAATTTGATACCAGGCTCATAGTCTCCCTCTCCATCCCTCTCTACTTATTCCTTAATTCTAAAACATTTTATCATACATTTTAAAAATTCAATTTTATTTTCAGTTCTGAATTCTGTCTCTCCCTTTTCCTACTTCTTCACCCACTGAGAAGTCAAGAAAAAATTCCTATCATTATTTCCATAGTTATCTTTCAATTGGATGTTATTTCTGATTATTCTTAACAAATTCCTACGGTTCATCATTGTGTAACCCTTCTCACAGAAGTGGCAGGTAAGGGATCAATAGTTAGATTCTTAGAGAGGGGCTATGATCTCTCCCTGATTTTTCAGTTTTTCTTTTAGCATTTTATTTTCCCTCTTTAAAGCCTTTACTGAATCACTGTTTTCCTCATGTTTTTGTGCACAGCCCTTAAAAACATAGACTGCTATCCTCCTCAATTCCTCCATATCCATAGTGTCCCAGTTTGGGTGGCTAGTTTTAAAGTAGTCTTTGAAAGCTTTATAAGAATTCTTAACGAATTGTCTATGTATTTGTCTAATATGTTCTCTGGTCAAATCAAAGTCCATATATGTATTGCCCACTTCAATAAGTCTGTTCATAAACTAGGAAGGAGTTTCATTAATTTCCTGTTTGGTCTCCTCAAATTTTGACCAGCTTTCAGGCCTATTAGAGCAAGGTTTCATAGCTGATAATAATGCTTCTCTGCCCTGATGTAGTTTTGTGTAATCTGGGTCAGAATTGGGGTTCTATTTCAGGTTTTGGGTTGGCCAATTAATTGCTCCCCTACCTTGGCTTCTGATTGACAAGAGAGATGATTTTATTTTTCTCACTTTTTGTCAGAAACATTTCTTTTTTTTTTTTTAAACCCTTGTACTTCGGTGTATTGTCTTATGGGGGGTCAAGTGACTTGCCCAGGGTCACACAGCTGGGAAGTGGCTGAGGCCGGGTTTGAACCTAGGACCTCCTGTCTCTAGGCTTGACTCTCACTCCACTGAGCTACCCAGCTGCCCCCCCCCCATTTCTTTTTTTTTTAAACCCATAACTTCTGTGTATTGGCTCATTGGTGGAAGAGTGGTAAGGGTGGGTAATGGGGGTCAAGTGACTTGCCCAGGGTCACACAGCTGGGAAGTATCTGAGGCCAGCTTTGAACCTAGGACCTCCCATCTCTAGGCCTGACTCTCAATCAACTGAGCTACCCAGCTGCCCCTTCAGAAACATTTCTAATAGACTTTCAACATCCATCCAATTGGGATGAAAAGTTTGGAATATATCCTCTAATTTTTTCATAATTAAAATTGGTTCTTCCTCGAAAGTAGGAACATCTCCTTTGAATCTACTTAAATCTTGGGGTTTGAAGGGTGTATGATGTCTCATAGACACCAACTCCCCATTTTTATTGAAGGTGGGTACTTCTCTTAAGGAGAATAAGCTTTCAGCTGCATTATTTTGTGTTCCTGCCTCATGTGCTCCATGTTTGGTGATTAGTGGGGTAGGTAAGGGGAGGGAGAAGAATAGGTAAGCTGAGGAGAAGGGGTTGGGGGCAGAGAGAGTCAGAAGGATGTGAGGTAGGAGGAGCAGGATGGGAAATGAAGTGGGCAGGAAGGGAGGGAGTGGAGCAACAGCCAGGATAGGGTGAGGGATGGGTTGAATAGGGGATGTGGTAGTAGCAGGAGGAATGGGTTGAGTAGAGGGTGTGGCATTAGCAGGAGCTGAGTGAGGAATGTGTTGAGTAGGGGGAGAGTTTGGGACAGTAGCAGGGACTGGGGGAGGGATGAATTGAGTAGTGGGAGGAGCAGAATTTTGTAGGGCAGGGTGGGACAGAGATTATGATAATGAGGAGGTATGGAGAGATAAGTTTTTTTAGACTCCTGTTTAATAAAAGTATTTATCTCCCGTATACTCTCCTCAATATTGTGCAGTCTTGAGCTAGTGGTCCCCTTGACTGTTGAATAGTAGAAGGGGCAGTTGATTGGGTTGGCAGGAAGTGTGTTGTGCTTGGAGAGGCTGAGATGAATCTTTTATTTGCCTCTCTAGTATATCTAGGGTATTTCTTAAGTCTCTCAGAGAGAGGTAAAGATGCCCCTTGTAATATGTTCTGTGGGATTACGAAACAGCAAAAAATCACATTTGTCCAAATTTGGTTATGCTGTCAAGAACCCAGTTATTTACTAAGGTGTTCAATGCCTCTAACCGCATTTTTGTTTATTGAATTGTTAAATTGCTTGCAATTTTACTTTTTGTCAGTAGATGGCAGTATTGACTAGGTTTTCCCTTGGCTAGGGTTTGGGGTTTTGTTTATAGGCAGTAATCCAATTTAACTTTCTGACAGGTGGAAAACAAAGCCTTTAGCCTGAGGCTGAATTCTAGAGAGGTTAAGTTTAGGAAGGTTACACAAAGCCTTTAGCCTGAGGCTGAGATTCTTTTAGAGGCTAAGTTTAGGTGGGGCAACAAGATTCAGCTGAAGCTTTTTGCAGCTTAAAAGTTTAATTTAAAAGTCTGAGGGAGCTTTTTTCTCTCCTTCCCCCTCAGGCTAAAATCCCTACAATCATGTCTTTCCCTCTTTGGGCAAAAACACCACTTTTTCTAGCTGACCCCACAGGCTTTTCCTTCTCACTTAGATTTAAAAAACTAAAGATAGGTGGGGCTTGAAATAAAGAAAGTAGACTCAGAGGAGTAAAACAAGGCTTAGCAGTAGTTAATTTCAGTTTAACAATCACTCTCCCTAAAGAAACCTAGCTAATAATCTAAGCTCAGTAACTTTCATCAGCTGTAGGATAGAATTTCCATGTGGTCATGGAGCAGAATGGCTTCTCCTCTGAGGAGTGGCTAGTTAAGAAACAAAGCAGTCTGTTGCTGGTAAGGCAACTGAAAGATAGAATCTCCTCAGGTGAAAACTGAGGGTCTGCTAATTGGGTTGTTTGTTCCCTGAGGCAAGGGGGAGTTGGAAACAGCCTACCCAGCTGAGGTCTCAAGGGCCCTGCCTCTAAGATTAAAAATGGCTGCTTTCTCATTTATTTTAAGGATAAAAAAAAAGAAGAAAAATGTTTGATCTCACCTGTCTGGCAGCTTTCTGTGAATAGTAGATCTAAAACAAGATATTAAAAGGCTATCTTGGGCATAGTAACAAAAGTAAAGGAAAAGTCAAGAAAATTTAGGAAGATTGAGGGTACTAGTCACAACCTTTGGGTCAGCCACAATGTAAGGGGTGAAAATTATGGTTGGACTGGATATTTAAAGTTTGGTCACTAGGAATTGATTTTCACAATTCCAAAGAAAGACCCAAGTCAGGATGGCTTTTATGGTAGTTTATTTACAAACAGGAAGAGTAAAGGAAGGAGAAATGAAAGAGGGAGAGAGAGAGAGAGAGAGAGAGAGAGAGAGAGAGAGAGAGAGAGAGACAGAGACAGAGAGACAGAGAGAGAGACAGAGAGACAGAGAGACACAGAGAGACAGAGACAGAGAGAGTGTGAGCTACTCCGGTTGGGTCCAAAGGCCCAAACCAGGCAGGGCTTCAGAGGCCCCAGCAAAAGGAGGCACAGAGGTTAATTAAACAAGGCTTCTAGCCACGAGGCCTCCACTAAGACAAGAGGCCTCTTTTGGAGAGGCTAGTGCCTCCAGAAACACCAAGGAAAAGGAGTCAGCCTTAACTTACCCGTGTGACAATTCAAAAGGAAGCAGTCTGAAGTCTCAACCCAAGCTTCTCCAAGGCCAAGTTCAAAAGTCCAAATCCCCCTCACAGGAAGTTACCATCATATTTAAAAGATAGTTCTTTTCGCCACTTCCTACATCCACCTCCAGTACTATGTAGACAAATGGCAGCCTCAACTTTGTTTTGGATTGCCCAGGGGGCAGTCACTTGTTTTTGTCACTTACTAGCACATGTCATAGACTTCCCCCCTTGCCACTTAATTCTAAGTTGGGTGGGGTAACATATTGCTGGTGGCTAAAGTCTAAAGAATGAATAGGGGTGAGCAAATTCCATCTTCACAAAATCAAAGGAATTAATTAATGAAAAAAATATGAAGGAAAAAGGCCTAGACCAGTGACAGGCAAACTTTTTAAAGAGGGGGCCAAAGGAAAGGAAATGCTCATCTGTCAGTCTGTTTCTAAGGCAACTCTTTTGAAGTTTCATCGTATTGTATCCTACGCATTGTATTTGTCAGGTTAGGCATAACGTCATGCAGCCTGATAGAATATTCCCAGCACCCCCCCCCCCAATCTGGCCCTCAGGCCATAGTTTGCCCATCACTGGCCTAGACACATCAGATCTTAAACTGTATTATTAAGTGTCTATCAAAACAATCTGATACTGGCTAAGAAACAGAGTAGCTGAGGGCAGGAAAGCTGTGTGATTCAGTAGATAGTCAGGACTGGAGGTGGGAGGTTTGGGGTTCAAATCTGGCCTCAGACATTTCCAATTCTGTGACCCTGGGCAAGGCCCTTCACCCCCATTGCCTGGCCGTTGCCATTTTCTGCCTTGGAACAAATGCATAGTACTGCTTCTAAGATGGAAGGGAGGAAGGTAGGAAGGAAGGGAGGGAGGAAGAGAAGGAGGAAAGGAGGGAGGGAGTGAGGAGGAGGAGAGAGGGAGGGAGGGAGAAGGAAGGTAGGGAGAGAGAAAAAGAGAGAAAGTGAGAGAGAGAGAAAGAAAGAGAAAAAAAGAAAGAAAGAAAGAAAGAAAGAAAGAAAG